>NC_052057.2:110913260-111271260 GCF_903992535.2 Arvicola amphibius | reverse complement strand
ATAAGAACGACTCATTTATATCCCACATTTTATTTGACATAAAGGTACTATTGGATAAAGGAAAGATGTGAACAATGAAGCTGAAAAAGAGTCCTTAGAGACAGCCCGAGTCTTGTTTCTATTGCACAGCCTGGAAAGCCATTATAAAACCCCAGCTACTAATTTCATGATATAAGGCTCAATTTCAAATATCACCGTAGCTCTTTTAGAATATCTTGAGCAGTTTCAAAAAAGAGTTACAAGGTCACCAAGAGAAAAGCAGCAAGAAAAGCAAAACAGAGCAAACTATTTCAATTGCATCTCGGGAATCAGTGTTTCTGGCAAGTCAAATTGCCCTTCGGTAATTGAACGTCCTTGAAGCTACAGATGGGCTGTTTTAACTGTATCAGAAGCTAAGGTGCCAGTGCAATGTCCCGGTTGCCATATATGCACAGACAAAGAGTTCTTCAAATGACTTGACATCATTATGATCTCATTTAGGTAGCAGTTCAGGACAAATTCAAATTCAGAATTCAGAACAAAGAACCAATTCAGAACAAAGAACTCACTTTGCTCTACATCCCCTTTGGACAGTCCATTCCAGTCTTTCTTTGAAGCTATGCTTTGCTTTGCCAAATAGATTTTTTTAAAATTGTCTGTGTCTCATTTCTTATACTATGAAATTGAAAATACAGGAAAGAAAAGCTTGCCGTGGTCTTTATCATCTTCAGATGTTGTCATTCAGCACAGCTGCCAGATACAACCAATAGTTTTTTGAAGTTAAAAGGGCTCTTATTGGTATAAATGCCTAACAATTAAAATCTTCGACAATGTTCCTTCTCTCTACTTTTAGTTTCAAGAAAGTCTGTGTCAATCCAAGAATACAGCATTATTAAATCAACCATTAAATTCACCTGAGGATTTTTTTTTACATAATAGCTTAATTACATCAATCAGTGAGATTCTTATTAGCCTGATGTGGTTATCATGATAACCCAAATAATAGGTTTTAAAAAAGTACAAAAACAAAATAGCAGGCTCTATTTACTTCTGTCATCACTTTATTGAGCAAGAACCTTCAAGTAGCTAGTCACTGTGACAGGCAAAGACTCTGAGACTGTTTCAGAAGAGCTGAGCACAGAGGGGGAACTGGGAAAACACTGGCTCTCCATTTGTTTTGGTTTGTTTGTTTGTTTGTTTGTTTTTCGAGACAGGGTTTCTCTGTGGCTTTGGAGCCTGTCCTGGAACTAGCTCTTGTAGACCAGGCTGGCCTCGAACTCACAGAGATCCGTCTGCCTCTGCCTCCCGAGTGCTGGGATTAAAGGCGTGCGCCACCACCGCCCGGCTTTGTTTTGGTTTGTTTTTGTTTTAAAGATTTATTTACTTATTATGTATACAGCATTCTGCCTGCATGTCTGCATACCAGAAGAGGGCACCAGATTTTATCATAAATGGTTGTGAGCCACCATGTGGTTGCTGGGAATTGAACTCAGGACCTCTGGAAGAGCAGCCAGTGCTCTTAACCTCTGAGCCATCTCTCCAGCCCCAGGCTCACCAATTTTTAACACATTTCTGTGCCATCTCGTTGATCAGGCTGCAACATCTGAAATCTGCAAACCGTAAGCACTATCTTTATCTTTCCCTCATCGACACACTTGCAGAAACCAGAAAATCTATTGGCATACACAAAAAGAAATTTGCTTAGCTGGAAAACACCAGAGTATAAAATTAAGGGAAGAAGAGCATTTTTGAATTGTGAGATTATTTGGAAACCCAAAGATTCCAGAGCCCTTATTTGCCTCATTATGACATTGAGATACTCTGAATTCACATTATATCACATATACTATACAATTTTACACCGTGGAAAGGAAAATCTGCAAAGCTTATGGCTTAAAGTATGCTAAGAAATTGTCAAAGTTTTCATGTAGGTTCTTAATTATCCAGCAGATATCTGATAGTAAAATGTGACTAACCTTCAACTTTTAACGAGTAAACTATATTTCAGAGCTTCTGAATAGTCTTGAGACCACAAAACTATTGACTGAAATGGACTCCACAAGAAGACTGTCACCCATGGTTTTGAAGATTTAGCTCTTTGGAGTTGCAATGCCTCACCTCCAAAACCTATGAATACATCCATTTTACACCCCGAACCATTTTCTCCTTCCAAACTCAATTCCTCTTACTTTGCACTCAGTCTTGACTTAGCTATCACTGGCTCTGAGTTTTTCCAGTTTCTCAAAATTGGCAAAGTTACTGTTATCAGGAAGGGAAACTGAAGGGAAGCCATGAGATCTGGCCAGAGTAAGCCAGTGTGGTACATTGCTTTCACCTGACACCAAGGCATTCCTCAAATGATTCTGACTTTAAGAACATTCTCCACAGTAAAGGGAAGATGTTAGCACAGAACAGAGTGCCATGAAGCCACAGTGAAGCCTGTTAAGACCACAAATGCAACTGTGTATCTAACAATAAAGCACACAGACAAACCCTTAGTGATATGGATTATGATCTAGAAGTTGAGAGGCTAAATTCAACCTTGATTTTTTTCATGCCTGACCAATAAGAGTTCAATCATCTATTCTGCTGAAATTCTGAGAAGTTTAAGAGAACTTAAAACTCTGAGACAATAGCACAACCTAGGAAAGAATAACAAGATATGCTCCATTTCTCTACCCCTTTATTTAGCAAATCTTAGTTATATGCTAGTCTGGACAAGAAACTAAGTGAAAAGAATGAGTAAAATATACTCTCTGAGGCTCAGGAATCCCTAGCATATAGGATAATTTACTGACCACCATCTTACCCAAATATCAAGAAATACACAGGTTAATGTAGTTCTGATCGATCTAAGACAATGGGTAGCTATTGATTTTCTTCTTCCACCATTCCCTCTCTTATATGTGCCTGAGCACGGAATAACCTCTGTTATAATTAGTAAACTGGCAGATGTACCAAGCATTTGATTGACAAAGGAAAACTTATTGAAGCATGAAGAAATGCTTAAAAGTAAACATATAAATACATTTAAGTTGTTTCTGGAAATCTAATGAGGAATGCATTATTTCATTCAACTTGTAATGCAAGAAAAAATGAAGAATTTATTGAAGCAACTGCTGTAACTTAAAAATAAATAAAATGTTTTCCCCAAACACCCTTACAGCAGTTAACTATGCTTTAAGTTTTCTTCTTCACTTTTTTTTTAACATACAAAAAAATGCAAGAAGGGAAAATTTTCAATTAAGCACCCATTTACTGTATCTTGAGGTCTTGTGTCCCAGTTATTGAATCTTTATCAGGTTGGTTTCTAATCTCAACCTCTGAAAAATTCTGATTTACATCAGAAAAGCAAAATTTATGTTTTTAAATTTTATTCCTCAAGCCCTTCCTTTGGGCCAGCAATTTTCTTTTAAAGAAATTGTTACAAATCATGGCAAACTTTTCCCATGAGATAAAGCAGCACCGACTTTTATATTTTAGTTTTCCGTACTCACTATCCCCATCATTTGGAGACATTTCTGAGAACAAGCGCCACATATATTTAAAGGAAGCTGTTTAAGGCCTCTATTGATAACTCTACCAGTGTTTGTAAAATAGTTGTAAGACCCAGCAACTTAAAACAGTTTCTGTGGGCCAGGGACTGAGCATAATTTAGCTGCAGTTGGCTGTGGTCAAATAAGTGGCTTAAGGTCTGTGGTCTCCCTTGCAGGGTCAAATGGAAGATGATCTACATCCAGTCTCCTGTGACTTTAGTAAGTCCCAGTGTGTCCTTGCTGCCCATTTGTGGAGAGTAACCCTCTACCCTAGTAGTAGCCTGGGTTGTTTGGGGAACTCCTTTGGATCTCCCTCAACAAGAGCTTAATGAAATGCAACTGAGTCCCACCACTGGAAAGCTTGCCTGACTATAAGACACACCCAGATGAGGCTCCATATCCGCCATTACTAGGAGTCCTCATTAGGATCACCAGCATAGAATCCAGGAAGATTTCACTACACTACATTTCCACACCAACCCCGAAATGTTTCCCAGTTCCAGCTGTATCTCCCTGTATTTTCTCCTTCCATCCCATCTCCTCACAACACCTGATTCCTCCTTCACCGGCCCCAAGTCCACCTACAAAATCTACTCTATTTCTTCTTCCCAGGGAGATCCATGCACCCCGCCCCAGACCTCTCTTACTTTATCTAACACCTCTGGGTCTACAGAGTGTAGCTTGCTTATCATTTACTTAATGGGAAATCTCCAATTATAAGTAAGTACATACCATATTTGTCTTTCTGAGTCTGAGTTACATCACTTAGGATGATGTTTTTTGAGTTGCACCCATTTGACTGCAAATTTTATGATGTCATTTTCTTGAACAGCCAAGTAATACTCCATTATTAAATGTACCTCATTTTCTTTATCCATTCTTCAGGTGAGGGACATCTAAATGTTTAAAGTTTTTGACTATTATGAACAAAGCCACTGTGGACATCGTTGACTAAGTGTCCTTGTGTCGGCATAGAGGTGTCCATTGAGTGTGTGCCAAAGAGTGGTATAGTCAGATGTTGACGTAGATAGCTTCCTGGAACTACCATATTGGTTTCCATAGTGACTGTACAAGTTCTCATTCCCACCCACAATTAGGGAGTATTCCCCATACTCAGCATCCTCCCTGGGGTGATTTGAATAAAAATGACACTCATAGACACATGTTTGAATTCTTGGCCATAAAGGGTATCACCATTAGGAGGTATGATCTTGTTTGAGTAGGTGTGACTTTGTTGGAAGAGGTGTGTCCCTAGGGGGTCAACTTTGAGGTCTGAGAAGCTCAGACCAAGCTTAGTGGCTCACGGTATTTTGTTTGCTGCCTGAGGATTCAGATGTAGATGCTACATCTCCTTCTCCAGCGCCATGTCTGCCTGCACACTGCCATGTTCCATCATGATGATAATGGACTAAACCTCTGAAACTGTAAGCCAACCCCAATTAAAGGTTTTCCATTATAAGAGTTGCTGTGGTCATTGCTGAAGTAGTGATTTGCCTCTACTTTTTGAACATAAGAGAGAGTTCTTAGAGTTTTATTATTAGAAAGATAATATTTTACCACAAGGAAAAGTTAAGATAGGATAAAAAAAACTGTAAAGAAGAAATTGAAAATTGCATGTTTATACAGTTTGGCTTATTTTTGTGAACAGAATTAAATGTGTGGATTAGTGTAAGGATTCAATAAAAATGTGATAATAGAGACACAAGACATGTTCAATCTAAACATGCAGGGTGCTAGACAGGTTCATGTAATCTGTCAGCTCCTGGGAATTGATGTGGGAGACATTCTTCTGTGAGAAATACAGAGAGAAGATTTAATAGCTTCTGTAACAAAACAGCAGAATGGGACTTCGAGGAAAGATGAGGTCTCAGACTAGGAAAACTGGCCAATAGATAAGACACACAGAAACAATCATGCAGCATGAGTGTGGAAGGGGGTGTTCACTAATTAAGTGCCCCAGCAGCATGTAAAGAAGCTATGTATGGCAGTGCATACCTGTAATCCCATTGCTGGGAAGGCAGAGACAGGAGGGTCCTGAAGGACTTGCTAGGATCCAGACAGTTAAAATCAATGCACTCCTGACTCAATTAGAGAGTACCTGTCTTAAACAAAAGGCAGAGAAGCGATTGAGAAAGACATCTGATGTCAATCCTTGTGTCTGCATAAAGCTGTGCACCCATGGGAACAACAGACATACTGTTCTGACTAGTGTTATTTCAACTTGACAGACCTAGAGTTATTGGAGATGAGGAAGCTTCAATAGAGAAACTGCAGCCATAAGATCAGGCTCTCAGCAAGCCTGTAGGGCACTGTCTTATTGGTGATCACTGTGGGAGGGCCAAGCCCATTGTGGTTGTGGCTACCTACATGTGTCCTGTTAGTCCTGGGTTCTATAAAATGGCAGGTGGAACAAGCCAGTAAGCAGGACCTATCCATGACTTCTTCATCAGTTCCTGCCTCCAGGTTCCTGCCCTATTTGAGTTCCTGTCTGACTTCCTACAGTGATGGACTATGATGTGGAAACATAGGACAAATACTCCTTCCCAAACTTGCTTTTGATCTTGTTGTTTCGTCATAACAAAATAACCCTAATCCAAATAGCAACCAAGACACACATGGGAGGAAAAGGGAGAGAGAGGGAAGGAAGGGAGGGAGGGAGAAGGAAAGAGTGGGGGAAGAGAGAAGATAAGCCAGAGAAAGAATAGAGAAGGATGAGAGGGAGAAGAGTGGAGAAGGAGGAGAAAGAGAGGGGGAAGAGAGCAGAGAGAAAGAGAAAGAGAGAGAGGGAGAGAGAGAGAGAGAGAGGAATGAATAAAAACCTAAAAATCATACAGATGCATCCATTTTCCAGTAAGGACTCATAGGAGACTTGTCTACTGTATGGTAGGAGTTCAGATTATGAATTATGTATTCATAGCATGCTTTCTGTCAGAGCCTCCTTATATCCCACAAACCAGGTCATCTATGAACAAAGTCAATCAAGAGTTACCCTCACTTTCTCATTGCTGTGATCTCCAACCTCTAGGCTCTGCCAACCAGAGATGAAGTAGCCCGGATTCAGAACCTAGCAGTCCTTATTCATGCCTCATGAGCACATGACCAGAAGCTGTGAGGCTCATTCTGATTCATATCAAGCGTGGAGCTGCACTGATAGGATTTTAAGCAGACAGTTCCTTAGACAAATCATTTTTATAGCTTCCCTGCGACTCTGCATGCTGCTTAGCCAATAAATCTAGCCCCAAATAAAACCATTAGCCTGAAAAACACACATAATTTGTGAATATGTACTACCAAATTTAACAGACACATTCTACATTCATACTGAGAAGCAGTGCTTCAGGAAGGTCTTGGATGACCAAGTGCTTATTCCAACTTGTATTCTGCAAGCATTTGTTTTAGGGTCACGACTGTCGATGGGAGTGGACATGTGGGCAGGAAGATATTTAGGACTATTGTTTTCTTGCTCACTTGGAGTCTGCAAGAGAGATGGGTCCTTCACTCCAAATGATGGAAAGCTGATGAGAAAATGCTGACTTTCTTACCTCCCGTCCTCCAGAGCAGCTAAACCCTGAAAGAATTGTGAGCAGATGGCAAGAAGATGACTTTATTCCCTTCAGAGTTATAACCTTTAAAACTGTTGCATAGAGTGTGGTGACTAAGACAGGAGCTTTGGAAGTGCCTGGGCGAACCCTCATGCTGGTCTCTATCACCATCCTCCAAAGGCTGATTAGCACCAGGCCGTGATCCAAACACCAAAAAGTGGAACATTTTAGTCTAGGTTGAGGAAATTCAAAGTAAAATAGATTATAGTGTAAGATATGTTTTTTTAAGTAGGGCCCATTTTCTAGAGATTATAGTTCACACTGGATGAGATCACAGTGCCCTTCACGTGGAACAGGGGTAGAAGTTCTAGTTCACACTGAATGGGATCACAGTGACCTTCACGTGGAACAGGGGTAGAAGTTCTAGTTCACACTGAATGGGATCACAGTGCCCTTCACGTGGAACAGGGGTAGAAGTTCTAGTTCACACTGAATGGGATCACAGTGACCTTCACGTGGAACAGGGGTAGAAGTTCTAGTTCACACTGAATGGGATCACTGTGCCCTTCACGTGGAACAGGGGTAGAAGTTCTAGTTCACACTGAATGGGATCACAGTGCCCTTCACGTGGAACAGGGGTAGAAGTTCTAGTTCACACTGAATGGGATCACAGTGCCCTTCACGTGGAACAGGGGTAGAAGTTCTAGTTCACACTGAGTGGGATCACAGTGCTCTTCACGTGGAACAGGGGTAGAAGTTCTAGTTCACACTGAGTGGGATCACAGTGCCCTTCACGTGGAACAGGGGTAGAAGTTCTAGTTCACACTGAGTGGGATCACAGTGCCCTTCACGTGGAACAGGGGTAGAAGTTCTAGTTCACACTGAATGGGGTGACAGTTTCCTTCCTGTGGAAGAAAACTAGAAAGCTAGGCTGGGTCCCAGGAGCTTCTTTATGGTGAGCTAGTGTAACAAACAGGCGATGCAAAACACTAAAGACAGATGCAACATGTTTCTCAGAGCTCTGAACAGATGGATCATGGGGCTTTAGATATTAGAAGCATATGGGTCTCTCTCTAACCACATGAGTGCGCTCAGCTATCAGAAACCTTAAATTGGAAGACTGGAATTTAAATGCTAACCCATTTCTCCTAATGACCTGGAAGACCTTACTCAAGTCTCAGTCTTTTACATTGTGCATTATGATAGGATTATACCACATAATGTACAATAGTAGAGAAATGCCGTATATGATAAAAATATTATAAAGTGAGTAAAAACCAGGGGCTCAGCAGTTAAAATCACTTGATGATCCTTCAGAAAACCTGAGTTCATGTCATATCACCCACATCACATGTCTCACGGCTGCCTGGAATTCCAGCTCCAGGTAATTTGACACCCTATTCTGGCATCCATGGGCACCGGACATGTAGGTATACAAAGCCTCACCGAGACACACATACATACACAGAAATAAAAATGAAATCCTTTTTAAGATCCATGTACTTAAATATAGTGTTAAAACTCAGATTTGATTTAAAAAAAAAAAAACAAAAGAAACAAGGAAATAACAAAACCAATCCTCTCTAAGAGATTGGATCCCTGGGAGTACAAAAGGGAAAGTCAGGTGATGAGAAGGACACACAGAACAGGAGACTTCTCCTCCATACCAGCTCGGGGGCGGGGTGGATAATTCATCAAAGTCTTGGTTTGATTGGCAGGGACAAATCAGACTTGTGTTCTCTAAAACTCATTCAAGGGCAAAACGGACAATGGAGGGGATGTGGTAGCCTGGCCTAGAAATCCTGCATTCTTTGGGCAGACACAGGGGGATCACATGTTGAGGCCAGCTTTGGATTTGTTGCAAAACCTTGTTCCCCAAATCGAAAGGCTGAGGCTATAGTTAGTTTTGGGGAGCAAGGGCCTGGGTTCAGTTCCCAAGATTCCCAGAGAAAGAAGAAAACAAAGGAGAATGGAAAGGAGACAAAGTATGGTCCCACGCCAAACCCTGTCCCAACGATAGGCCGTCCTGCAAGGCTGTCTGACAAGTTTTAAGCTGTTCTCAGGAAACACTTGTCATCTATTCTCTGTGGGCTGAGTTGTGGTTTTCTGTCTTATAGGAATGAAATCTCATCTTCTATACATGTTTTAGGAGAGTAAGTGCACCTTCTTGCAGAGGCTAGATGCTTCAGAACCCTGAAGATAGAGATGCAAGTGGTTGTGAGTCACTCCACAGGGTGCTGGGAACCAAACTCTGGTCCTCTAGAAGAGTAGTACAATCTTTTAACTGCTGAACTAATACTCCGGGCCACATGACATTCCTAAAACAGCTAAAGAGACCATAAAGCCAGAGGCCATTTTAGAATTCAGAAAACTTTTGGAACCCTAAATATTAACTAAAAAGAAAAGAAGTTTATTCTGACATATGAAAAATCATACAACAGCATCACTGTATGGCAGACAATTGAGCAAGCTACACATTTCCACCCCAGTATGCTAAGACAAAAACCTAAAATACTCTGATTGTAAAACTGGGAATGAATTATTTTACATATGTTCCAGCTTTGAGACCAAATAAAAAAGATAGGTAGGGTTACATAAAGAATCATACAGCTGAGGCATATGTGGAAGAATTATCTACCCCGTCTGGCCTGATGCGAAGGAACAAGAAAACAGTTTGGAATAGTGGGCAGCTGAGATGGCTCAGCTGGTAGAGGTTTGCCTCATAAACCTGGTAACATTTTTCACTGTACAGTGGCCCCAGCACATTTCCCGCCCACTGTACAGTGGCCCCAGTACATTTCTCGCTCACTGTACAGTAGCACCAGCATAGTCTTCTATGGGACATTATGGGCTAGGCCTCTGATTTTTCAGCGTGTAAAATGTTTCCATGTTACAAGCCATGTGCATTTGTTATCTCTCTACACACCCCATAGTAATTCTGTCACATACATCTGCAGATCCTGGTTTCCAGACTCGCATCTGTGACAGAAAGCCATACAATTATTCTTTGTAAATAATACCGGAAAGTCCAGAGAAGAGGTTTTTGGATGAAAGGAAATAAAATATAGCGATTCAAATAACAATGGCCTGAGCTCTGTGATGTTAAATTTTTGGTTTTTTGCTCAAGTCATTAAGAGTAATACTACACTATCTACTTAAAGTAACCTATAATGAAGTTGATAGAAAACATTGAAATTGAGTCATTTGCCATTTATTAATTTGCTTTTTAAAAGCTGACGTATTTTCATTTTTGTGTGTGGTGCTAGAGATGGAACTCAAGACTCATGTATGCTAGGCAAGCAGTCTCCCATTCAGCCTAAAGTTGGTATCTTTACAGTTCTTCAGCAATAAGGGTTTGTTTCTGTGAATTATTTGAGATTTCTCAGTGCCTTGGAAATTAAAATAATTATAGCATTAAATAAGCTGAGTTCAGGAGATCATGTTCCTTTTGTTCTCTTCTATAAATATTCTTTGGAATAGAAGTTGGGGCTCTGGGTTGTCACTGTGAGTTCCCTGGCATATCTAAGAATACTTGACAGCGTAGCTCACACAGTGAACTCTTTGTGATGGAACAAATATGAGATTCTGAGTGCGGGGGAAACTGTAGCATTTACAGATGGAACCCTCAGGCCAATCAGCCCAGGACTTTCACCCTCCAATATGAGACAAGGTAGAGCCTGATAAAACCAACACACAATGGGAGAGCGACTTCCACAGACAGTCAGCTTTGTTCTCAGGTGTCCCGTTCCATCATCCTGATCTCAGTGGTCACTTGTGTCGCATGTCAGACCAAATTGGTAAAACTTTTAAGAAGGAGAAAATAATTTAGAATTGGTTTAGTTCATTATCATCTATGAGTTTTGCCTGTGGAAGGAGAAAATAATTTAGAATTGGTTTAGTTCATTATCATCTATGAGTTTTGCCTGTAGAATATTTGACATACATTAAACTTTTGGCTTGAATGTGCTATCATGCAGCACAGCATAACACAAAATGGGTTAAAATAAGGCCAATTCATCCTCAGGGATATAGAGGGCATTTTCTTCCAAAGAAAGAAAGAAAATACTAATGAAAAAAACTCATAAGGTTTATGCACAGAAAATTCTAAGGAAAATCAGGTTGCTAAGCTTGCGCATGCCCATTTTCAAGGGTCACATCTAGAAAATGCTGCTGAGTCCTCCCAAAGACTAGCTATTTGTTCTCAGGGAGGTCTTTCTTTTTTAAAAAACTTTTTAATATTTATTTATTATATATACAATATTCTGTCTGCATGTATGCCTGCAAGCCAGAAGAGGGCACCAGACCTCATTACAGATGGTTGTGAGCCACTGTGTGGTTACTGGGAGTTGAACTCAGGACCTTTGGAAGAGCAGGCAATGCTCTTAAACACTGAGCCATCTCCCCAGCTCCCAGGGAGGTCTTGTTCTAGCATACATAAGTAGACTCCATGTTGTGGCTAAATGTCAGAGGAGATCACTCATACACAAGCCTCTCCTGTGCAACCGAGATAAATAGACTCATCTTTGGCAGAACTCGAGCCCTGGTCCTAGTCACCACAACTCTCATTCGATGTGCTTCTGGTCTTTCCTGGGGTGAGTGAGATCTTCTCTTCACCCATAATCACTGACCATGTCACCACCCAGCAGGTGCTCCCAAAGTTTCCTTAAAATGGTGTTTTTCCATAATCCACTGTCTTCTTCCAGTAATCTATGTACATGGAAAACTTGGCATCTGTAGAATTCAATCCATGGAGCTCCCCAAAGTCTGTACCCAGTGTTAGTGTTCGTCTTTACTGTATCTGGCAGGATGCAACCAGGCAGTACTCTCTGGTCCTAGTCTGTACCCAGGTGCAAAAGTTCCCTTTAAGAGACAAGCCCCGCCTACTCCCGCTCTCTTCTTTTTCTGCTATTTCTCCGAGGCAGCTTTCTCCCTCCCTCCCTCCCTCCCTCCCTCCCTCCCTCCCTCCCTCCCTCCCTCCTCCCTCCCTCCCTCCCTCCCCCCCCCCTCCCCCCTCCCCCCCTCTCTTCTCCCCCCATTCTCTTTATCCCAATAAAGTCCGCACTCAAGCTGTCTACTTGGGGGTATTTGTCTCCTGCCCACATTCCTCACCCACCACGGGCCCTACCAGGATCCTCTTGGGCCACAATCATAACACCCAGGATGTTAACAGAAGCCAAAATCCTTGACAGAAGACCCTGAGATGAGAATCAAAATGACAAATGAGCATAGAAGGCTTCAGTTCAAAGCCACTTTGGGGACATGAAATTCTGGGCATAAATGTGGTCTTCTCTCTACCTACCAGTGTGCCACTCTTCTCTGGATGCTGGCATTAGTGGTTCCAAAGCTACCAATTATAAAACCATAGGTCACATCTTAGATTATCGTTACCTATTATTTCATTTAAAACTATTTGAACACATTCAGTGACTCTCAAACACAAGTTCCTATGGAAACAGTCCAAACTTGAAATTTGTTGCCACATTGTTCCCATCAAAAATGTGCTAGAACTTCTAGCATTTCCAGTCGATGCTAATCTTTCCCCTCAGCCCCCAGAGTGTTCTTTACTCTGACAGAATTTTCAATTTTTAAATTACAGATAAATTATGGTCACCATAATGTAATGGGAACAAAGAAAGTCAGTTATAGGACTACAGAGCCCAGAGCTGCCCTCTCTGGACTGTGAATTTTTACCTAATGTAAAAATTTTATAGACATTTGGTCAGTAATTGACAGCCAGTGGTAAACATAAAATTACTAAATATGAACATAAGATATTACAGTTCATAAACACTCCATGGTTATGACCACTAAAGAAAAGACAAATCCACAAAAACCCAAATATTTGTATTAACATCTAAAACGTTGTTGGCTGGTTTTAAATTGTTACACCCAGATCATGGACTCCCCCACAAACAAATTGGAGCCCGAGTCCAGTTTGTACTTTTACTTACGTAAAAGCAAAGAGCCTTTATTCTCACAAAAGTTTGCAAACTCGGACTCTCCACGTGTCTAACGTCTTAGAGTGATCAGAGAGCCTTGAGCTCAGCTTGGGTTGGGATTTTACAGTAACAGAGGTAGAGATGAGGGATTTTGAAGGTTCAGGACCCCTGATTGGCTGACATTTGTCTAGGAGTGTCCTGGTGAAAAGCTATGGGTTGTACTGGCAGGTGACCCTATCTACAATGGTTGGAATGTTAGGAATTTCCTTTGGGTGGCCTGTTCCTGGGTGGTACCTGGGTGGTCTCAGTTTGTGGTCTTTAATGGAACCAGATTGCCTTAGAGTATACTACTGAGACTCAAACATCTATTGAGCTCGTCATGGCTAGGTCCTATCTATTAGTAACTTGTTGTAGAGTAATATTTTAAGGTGTTTTATTTTGTTTATGCTCTGGAACCTTTGTTTAATGATGCAACGGTGTGTTTGACTCAATAAAAATCACCTGCAGTCAGGAGGCTGAGTCAACAAGTAGCTGACTGGAAATTGTAGGAAGGAGCCAAGTAGAAAAGGGTATTAAGGAGGGGTGAGGAGAAGCATGAGAATTTCTTAGGAGACTTCAAGGAGATGAACTAAGTGAGCTGCTTACTATTCAGCCTCTCTGGGGAGCAGGATTCTACCTCAGCCTTTGAATTGGGTTTTTGTTTTTTTTTTTTTTTCCTTTTCCTTTTCAAGACAGGGTTTGGCTGTGTAGCTTTGGAGTTTATCCTGGAACTAGCTCTTATAGACCAGGCTGGCCTAGAATTCACAGAGATCTGCCTGTCTTTGCCTCCCAAGTAATGGAATTAAAGGTGTGCTCCACCACGGCTTGGCCTGAATCTGAAGCTCTTTAGAGGTACAGAGATTTAGATAGTGCCCCTTCATAGCTTCGAAAGAGTCAGTTCTTGAGGAAATAGAAGTTTCTCAGGCTACAGTTCTTGCTACCAAACTGCTGCTGGTAACAGCAGAGTAGTATTTGCTGACTAGGATAATTGTAGCTTAAAAGGCAGTGATAATTTTAAAAAAAGACAACAGTAACTTTTTTTTTCAGAGAATTTGTTGATATAGTGTGAACTTAAAAGAAATTAACCAATTAGAATTCCTCTTACATCAGGTCAACACTTATATTAAGGAGACAGAGGACACTTCATGTGACCACATTGAGTATATAATATTCTGTTCTATTGGGGTATTAATGAAAACATAAATAGGGTTAAAATTGAAGGGTTGAGTGAAAGAGAACATGTGCCAGATTTTATGGGGTTCCCTGAAACATGAGTGGGAAGGCTTGAAACAGTTTTCCCCTTCAGTACTAATGGCTGGTATGCTGGCTAGCTTTATATCAGTTGACACACACAACAGTCATTAGGGAGGAGGAACCCCCAGCTGAGAAAACCCTGCCACCGGATTGCCCTGTGAGAATGTTCCTGAACAAGCCTAGTGGATGGTTTAAAGAGGAGAAGAATTGAGCTGAACACAGCGCTCCCTGTTGTCCTTGCCCTGCACATGCCCAGCAGGAGACTGTTTCAACGCTGGACCGAGGCAGTGTGTTTGCTGACACTGGTGTGAAATGCTGCTCTCACCTGCCAAGACTTAGCTGTGGTTTTTTCCCCAGAGTTTATGTGCGGGAAACTTGGTCCTAAGTATGACATTACCAAGGTGCTAGCACCTTTTAGGAGGACAGTTTAGGGTGAGATAATTAAGCCATTATCCTTGCAAGAATTTGATGCTTGTTTCCCAGAAGAATTACTTTTTGTAAAAAAGAACAAGACTGGTCCATCTTCACTTTCTTGTTTCTGCCTCATCATGTGATCTTTTGTGTTGTCTTTCCTTGGTGTGATCTACCATGTTGTCACAGAAACAAAAATGGTCTCACCATTCATGAAAGAATGGCACCACCAAATCTTGGGCTTTTCATTTCCAAATCTGCAGAAACTAAATAAATAATCTAGTTAATTAAATAAATAAACTAGATAAATATTTACATTCTTCTGAACCCAAAGAAAGCACAAAGGCAAGAGAGAGCCCACTGGTAAACTCTGGGCTTAGGATGAGGTATTAATCTGTTATGATTAATGTAATGGGATCCTAAGCTGTATATTTCATAGACACAGATTTACTACATGTATCAGGCAACCATATGTGATGCAAACATTGCAAGTTGGTGTGTTGCAAATACATGAATCAATTCTGAGTAGATTGAAGTTTGAAAAGTGAACAGTAAAACTTTATAATTGTTAAAAATATGCAAGAATTTCAATATGAAAATTGAAGGGGTTTCCTTAGCAAGATGCAAAAGGGCCAGGAGAAGAGATCTATTAGATCATTAACATTTTAAAATTCAGGGCTGGAGAGATGGTTCAGTTATTAAGAACAGTTCCTGTTCTTTCAGAGGCTCCAAGTTTGACTCCCATCACACAGCAACTTCATGTGGGATGTCCTTCTGGATATGTGTTGCTTTTATTGTTTAATGAATAAAGCTTTTTTGGCCTATAATGTGGCAGAATATAGCCAGGCTAGAAGAGATATATATAGAGAGAGTAGGCAGAGTCAGAAAGAGGCTAAGTAGCTGCCAAAAGAGACAGGTGCTGGAATCCTTACTGGTAGGCCAAAGCCTTGTGGTGATACATAGATTAATAAAACTGGGTTAATTTAAAATGTAAGAGTTAGCTAGGAATATGCCTAAGCTATTGACTAAACGATTTTGTAATTAATACAGTTTCTTGCTGTGGGACAAAGGCATATACCCTCTCACTTGAATTTTAAATCAATGCTGATTGGCCAGTAGCCAGGCAGGAAGTATAGGTGGGACAACTATACAGAAAGTAGAGGCAGGGCAATAAGAATTTCAGGAAGAGGGAAGTTTCAGTCTGCAGTTGTCACCCAGACAGAAAGGAAGCCAGACACAGAGCAAGCAAGATGTGACTGCCTTACTGAAAAATGTACCAAGCCAAGTGGCTAATTATTATTATTGTTTGCTTAGTGCTGCCCAGAGCCACTGCTGTTAGAATCCAAAGTACACTAGAACAGGGCTGTGCTGCTCAACTCTGTTATCCCAACAGCACAGTGACTATCACTTAAATTACATTCTAAATATTTGTTTGAAAAAAAGCGCTAAATGAACCTACGTGGGTATGATTTAAATCCATTTCTTCTTCACCTAAAATAAAACCAACTTCAGATTGTTAGCTTCCCCATCATTCTTAGTACTGAACCATTGTGCTCCTAAGGAATTCATGAAAGGCTGTGGTCCTGCATGGTCTCCACTGTAACCCTCATCTCCCACTGTGTCCCTACAGGCCCTGTGAAGGGCTCTTGGACAGCTTCAGTTTATTCCCTGCCATAAACAATCTTCCTGTCATTGCAACATAAAGCAGAACATTCTGGGAATTAGAATCCTTGAGGGAAGGGCTGTGCAGAGTGTCTCCTTTTAACATATTTTCCTTAAAATAATCCAATTTGATGTCTGTTCCTTAATCAGTGAGGGACCTATTTCATCTCCAGGGAAGGCAAAAGGCATGGAGCTGCCCACTAATAACTCCCCATTGTATTGTCCCCATCTTCTCCTGAGTTCTTTCTGGTACACCTTGTCATTGTTAGGAGAAAGTGGTCAATTTTTCCAAGGTCTCCTGTGTATGAGTTACAGATGAGAAATATCAATGCACCCCCAGGCAAGGTTTGAAAGATCCCCAAAAGAAACAGAATTATTCACACAAGCCTCTTTGATATCTAATATTTTTGTAAAAAAACACTTTAACATATGTTATATATAAACATATATATTATCTATTATGGCATTTGATTTTCTGTTTTTATGGGATTATTAATGTGTGAGAATGTGTATCTCTCTATCTGTATGTGTTTCTTGTGCTTTTTCATTGTCCGTTTTCCCCTCTTTGTTTGTATGTCTTGTCCTGTTCTGATTTGTTTGTTAGGAGCCATTTTATTACTGTTCCTTTAACAGAACATAGTATTTGTTTTTCTCTAGACCCATAGCCTATCTGGTTCTTGGTCACCCAGTGTTAGGCATGAGATTCACCTCATGGTGTGAGCTTTAAATCCAATCAGATAATGGTTGGTTTACTCCCATAACTTTTGTACCACCATTGCACTAGTGTGTCTTACAGGCAGGTCACCATGGGAGATTGAATATTTTATAGCCAGGTTGGTGTTTAGCTTTCTCCTCTCATAGTATGAAGAGTAACTCCCAGTATCATGGAAACTAGCACATAAAGATCGAAGGCTATAGGCTGGCATCAATTCGACTTCTCCATGTTCAGTGAGCTATATAGGTGTTGTCTTTGGCAATAGGACCTTGTCATCAGTTTGTGGAGGGCAACCAATAGCCTTGGCAGTAGCCTGTGCTGTTTATGGGTTCTTATGCGACCCCTTTATCTAATGGCTAAGGTAGATATAACCCATTTATGGTACTGGAGCTTTTATTTGGATGCAAGGAATGTTCAGTTTGGGCTTTGTCTCCCTGTTATTTGGTGATTCCCTTCAGATTTCTTTCTTAAATGGATATATTTTAAGAAGCCTCTACTGTAGTAAGTTTCCATATAAGCTCTAAATTGGCCCTTAGTTTTTTCTCCCTTACCCCATTTGTTTCTTTCTCTTTTCATTTAATCTCCAATACCCCAGTCCATTTATAACTATATACTCTATTTCTTGTTCCCCAGAAGATCCTCCCATCCCTCTCAGTCCCTTACATTTACCTAACATTTGTGGTTTATGTGTGTTTTAGCCTGCTTGTTAAAGATTTAAAAGCTAACATCCACACATAAGAAAATACATACCATATTTTCTTTGTCTTGATTGCCTCACTTAAGATATTTTCTAGCTAAATTCATTTAAGAATTTCATGAATTTGTTTGTTTAAGAGCTGTGTAGTATTTAATTATGTAAACGTACAACTTTTTTCATCCATCATTGGACATCTAGGTTGTTTCCAATTTCTGATTACTACTGATAGAGCAGAAATGAACATGAATGAGCAACTGTTTCTGTAGTAGTGGTGCCATTTGGGTATATGTTCAAGAGTGGTATAGTTCTATCTTGAGAAGGATCTATTCCTAGTTTTCTTATATTTTAAGAAAAACTAGAATATCCATTTTATCCTCTGTTCTTTATTTTTGTGATCAATATCAAATCATGAAGATAAAGGGTCAATCAGAAAAGAGCATGCTCAGACTCCCAGGGAAGCATGCATGCCAACCTGAAGAAGCCCATCTAATTATAGGTACATTTTCTTAATTTTCCTCCTGGTCATTTATGCTCTTCAGAGGGCGATGGTAGAAGTAATGGACAGTTTTGATCAAGAAATGAGCGCATACAATAATTCTTACTTTTTCTAAGGACCTTTAGAGCACAAAGCATGAAGATTAACGGGGCTCTCTCTGCCAGAAGAAGCCTGTGAAGCATGTCTTTGGCCTGGTTGCTTAGAATCCTGCTGTTCTTCCTGAACTTGGCATCTGACATTTCGCTAGAAAGGTAGGAAGTGTGTTTTCCTCTTCATATCCTTCAGAAAAAGACTTCAGCTTTTCACCTCCAGTGTCCTGGAGAAAGTTGGCTCTCTCTCATTAACCTGAAAACCTGTTATAAGTCATTATGTTTTTTCTCTGGTCCCTGACAAATGTTGAGCAACAAGCACAGAGCACAGCAATTGTAAGGCTTTTAAAACTTCAATTTTCCTGATCAAAAAGCAGGGCATTCGGCTGTTACAACTCAGTCTGCCTGTATGACCTCCACCCTCTATGATCAATAGTAATTCAGCATTTTATTAAATGGTTATTGTGATATAAGGAATGATTAAAAGTAATTTTGAGAACCAGTAGATCATGAAAACATCAATCAGGATTATTATTATACAACAAAAGTATATCAGAAATGAGATCATTTATAAAATTCTATTGTGGTTTTTTTACTGTATGGTCATAAAAAATTTTAAGTAACTTTTTGGGTACTGTTTCTGTTTTAAATATGTTATCTGTTAAGATGCTAGAAGGCTAGCTATTTCAATCACTACGCAGGAAAACTATAGTGAAACATGTAAAGTCTAGAAGCCAGGCTTTTCTTTGCAGAGACATGTATAAAATACTGTGATGAAGTCGGAGCAATAAGAGTAGTTCTGTGGAGAACATTTTCCAGGAACTCCTAAAAGGTCTCACAAACCTATACTAAAGCACATTCAACTGATACAGAATAGAAAGTAAAATTTTAGTTCCAGCTTTGTATTCTAATTCCACATTTATATAATCCCATTATATAAATTTTAGAGTCTGGAGAATGGATTTTCTATCAATGGTTGAGGAGGGGAAGTCAAAGATGAACCATAAGGGAAAGTTCCTTTAATACTTCCACAGCCTCACAAGCCTGAAAAGTAGTTGGGGATTTTGATGGGTCCATTTCTCTCATTGGGTGCAACCATTGGGGTAGAGGTTCAGCACCATCTTGAGAAAGGACTCATTGTATGATAATGATCTACCCTAGAGAGCCTGAGGATAGGGAACCAAAAAAAGACAAGGATCCTGCATTTAATCAGCCAGAATCTTAACATGGGAGACAGCTCTGGTAGACAGTATTGGGGAACAAGTGGGTAAATGTCAACAAGCTGAAAAATACAAGCAGTAGATGGTTCAGCTCAGGAAATGAAGTGTTTTGAAAAAAAAATCACATCTTCTTGAATGTTGGGAGAAGATATCACCAAATTATAATAATCCTAGAGTTTGATGGCCTTGAATTTAAGTTTAGAACATGGAGCCATGGTATGGGATTCCCCTCTGTATGCTGTAAATACCATTGGTTAATAAAGAAACTGCTTTGGCCTGATAGGGTAGAACTTAGGTAGGTGGGGAAACTATACTGACTGCTGGGGAAAAAAAAGGGTGGAGTTAGAGAGAAGCAATGTAGCCCCGCCCAAGCCAGATGGAACTTTAGACAGTAAACCACAGCCATGTGGTGATACACAGATTAATAGAAATGGATTAAATTAATGTGTAAATTTTAGCCAATAAGAAGCTAGAGCTAATGGGCCAAGCAGTGATTTAATTAATACAGTTTCTATGTGGTTATTTCAGGGCTAAGCAGCCAGGAACTAACTATCAGCCTCCTCCAACAGAGCCATCCACATGATGCTCTCTGCTGTAAATATCACACATCTCAATCTGAGTCTCAATGGCCTATTTGACATCATTGCTGTGGGATAATGCTCTTGTATACTGTAAAGATTTCTTACTCATATTGGTTGATGAGTAAATAAAATGATGGTTGACCTGTAGTCAGGCAAGAAGTATAGATGGAGCAACCAGACTAGGTAAATTCTGGGAAGAGAAAAGGTAGAAATGCAGTCACCAGCCAGAAGCAGAGGAAGCAAGATGAGAATGCTTTCCTGAGAGAAGGTACCAAGCCACATGGCTAAACTTAGATAAGAATTTATGGGTTAGTTTAAGTTGTAAGATCTAGTTAGTAATAAGCCTGAACTAAGAGGCCAAACAGTTTGTAATTATTATAAGCTTCTGTGTGTTTATTTGGGACTAGATGGCTGCAGGACCAGGCAGGACAGAAACTTCCACCTACCCTTCATAACTGAATTCCACCAATGAGTGATTAATACTTAAGAGAGTTTCAAAGAATAAAGGACGGGGTGATACTCCTACATATCTCAGTGCTAGGGTTGCTGTTACATTCTTACTTGGGACTCCATGCTTAAACAATAGCTACTCTAGGGAATGGATAATGAACCAAGTAATCTCTAAAAACTGAGAGAATCTGCCCAGTTCACAGACTCTCATAGCGGTCATCATAGGCCTTTGTGTGCAAGGAAGGATTGTTATCATAAGGACAGCTCTGAAAAACGTTAGAAACTTGCCCAAAGGTCTCAACTCTATAACAAACCATAGCAAAGGCAAGTACCACAAGTATCTTGACTCCATCTGAAATAAATAATTGGGACTCTTCATTAAACATTTTTATACTTAAACATACTTCTAATATTTTATTCTTTTTGTCTCTTATGTTCCCCTTTTCAAAACTTATATTAAAGTGTTTTCATAGTATTTGAGTTTTTTTATTTATTTTTCTTCATATATTGATATTCCCTGTATTTTGTGCCTTTATCTTCCGCACTACACTTTTATGTTTTTGTTCTTGTTTTCATTAACAAAAAAACCATTTATTCAATTTATTACATTCTTCTAAGTTTTATCCTCATTATTGAGAAATCTTTGTTTTTCTCATTTCTTTGTTTCTCATCTAGTTTCTGAACTTTTCCTGGTGCCTTCCAGGATATACTTTTCATGCTCCTCTCTTCCAGTTATTTTAATGTTCTATTCTTCTGCTTCATCATCCCTGTCCCTTTCCTGTCCTGATTCATTCACTATATCCACATTTTACCTAAATTATTTTTACCTTCAAAGGCCATTTTATATTTGTTTCTCATTTTTGGGTTAATGGTGCTTGTCATTTTATTTGTGAGCCCTAATTGCTTTCTGTGTATTTTTATATCTCATGTAGTTCAATGTTGATGTTATTGTAAAATTTTGTTTGTCCCTCACTGAATAGCACTGCAACATTGATCTATCAAGAACAGTATGCATAATAAGAAAATCCACAAATAAAACTAAAAGAGAAGTGAAAACTACCTATTGTTCAAATTGTATCACAGAAACAAAGAAAAAATGAACAAGAAGAGCCATCTGGCTTCTTCAAAAGATTCTAACTCTTCAGACAAAAACTTAGCATGCGTCATAGCTAACTTCTCTGTCAAGCCAGATCCCACATATTTTACCCTCATTTGTTAAGTTCCCCCAGTCCTCTCTTCCCTCCACAACACACATATCTACCCCCAGACTCCAGGTTTTGACCAAAACAGGTATCCTGCTGACTTTATTCCACCTAATCCATAGCTAACCTTCAGGCCCGACCTGCACATTTTCTGTTCTTTCCCAGTCAGACCTGTCTATATCAGACAGACAAATGACAAGAGAAGTCCATATGTCCAGATCTCATTGTAAAAATACAAACAGTGGTAAAGATTAATGTAATGCTGAGTGCTATAGAAATCCTAAGAAAAAGAATTTAAAGAACAGTCATAAACTTCTTAAAAGAATTAAAGAAGTGATAAGTAGTAAAAGACATGGTCTCCTGCTTAAATTGGAAGTGTAGGGATCATGGGAAGGGTCGAAGGGCAGGGGGAGGACAAAAGGGTAGGAGAAAAATGTATATAGCTCAATAAAAATGATAAAAAATAAAATTAAATAATAAATCCATAATAATTTAAAAAAGAATAAAAAAAGAAATCAAGAAACAGCTCAATAAACTAAGAGAAGGTACTTGAAGAGAATACATGGCTGAGTAATGCCCAAAGAGACATAAACATAAGGCTAATGGAAATGAATAAGATCATACAGAATTTGAAAAATGGAATTTAATAAAAATTGAAACATTTAAAAGAACTCATGTTTAAATGAACATAACTCAACCAAAAAACTGAAGAGGAAGATTTACATGTAAGATGAATGAATATCAGAATTTGAGGATAAAGTAGAAGATCTCCACCAAATAAGCAAAGGATATGAAAAACATTTAAAAGCACAGAACAGGAAATTGCAGGAAATGTGGGACACTGTTAAAAAAAAAAAAAAAGAACTAAATGAGGGTGAAGGATCCCAACTCTGTGTCATAGACAAGAACTTAAATAAAACCATAGATGAAAATATTTTAAACTAAGGAAATATACTCACAGAGATACAAGAAACAAAAAACACCAAATACGCAGGATAAGAAAAGAAATTCCCCCATGGCATATCATAAGCAAAGCATTAAATATGCAGAATGAATAAAGAATATTGAAAGCTACCAGGAGAAAAAGCAAAAGTCACATATCAAGAAAAACCAATCTGAAGAACAGTTTATTCCTAAGTAAAAACTTTCTGAATGATAAAAGCCTGGAGCAACACATTTTAAAATACCATGACTGCCAACATAGACTACTATGTTTGGCAAGGCTATCTGTCATAGTTGAAGGAGAAAGTAAAACTTTTCATGATACAAGCAGTCTAAAAAAATTTTATCCAGCAGATCAAAGCTAAGTAACATACAACAAGTGATACATCATGCTGAAGAGAGGAATAAACATAAGCCGAATATGTAATAAAAAAAATGAAGTTGTAACTACTAAAAGATGTAATACTACTGAGAACACAACAACCCACAACAAAGCAAAATAAAACACCACAATACAATGACTGCAATGAACACACACTTTTGAATAATAACTTTAAATATTAGGTGCCTAAATTCTCCGATTGAAAGACATAAGCTTGCTGAATGGATCAAGAAAAAAATTCATCTATGTACTGTCTACATAAAACTCATCTTAGCTTTAAAGATAGACACTTCATTAAAATGAAAGGATGGACAAATACTCCAGTAAAATGAAAACAAGAAGCAAGAAAGCATTGCTATCCTAATATTTGACAAAATATAAGCTTCAAACTAAAAGTATTCAGGAAGGATAAAAAGTAGTTTATTCTAGTCAAAGGAAAACTTAATCAAGATTATATTACCATCATAAATACATGCACCACAATTTGATGCATCTGATTTAATAACATAATGTATTACTGGAATTAAAGGCACAGACTAAATCAACCTATTAGTAAGAGGTAATTTCAATGCCATACTTTTTCCATTAAACAGATCATTTGAGCAAAAATTAAGTGAGAAACATCAGAATAAACAATATCACACATCCAATGGACTTAATAAATATATACAGAATATTATGCCAAAACACCAAAGAATATACATTCTACTTAGAAGCTTATGAAGGCTTCTTTAAAATGATCACATATTGAGTCATAAAACAAATCTTAACAAATTCAGGAAGATTTAAATATCCCCATGAATCCTCTCTGACCACAATGCAATAAGATTTAAAATAAATAGCAAATAAATTGCTTATAATTGCACAAACCCATGGCCATTAAACAGCTCACCACTGACAGAAGAAGTCAAGAAAGAAATTTGTGGGGGTTGGAGAGATGGTTCAGTGGTTAGTAGTGCTGGCTACTCTTCCAGAGCCGTCCTGAGTTCAATTCTCATCAACCACATACTGTATCACAACCTTCTACAATGGAATCCTTAGCTCTTTCTGGCATGCATGCAGGAGGAGCACTCATACCTAAAAATGTACAGAAATAAGTAAATTTTTAAAAAAGAAAGAAAATTCTGAAACTAAATGAAAATGGAAACACAGCATAACAAAATCTGTATGACATATTGTAAGCAGTCTTAGGAGGGAAATGTATAGCTTTAAGAACCTACATTATAAAGTCAAAAAGAGAATAAATACATGACTTAATAATACAACACAAAAAGAAACAATGAAAGATAAAACAAGATGATAGAAAGGAATTATAGAAATTGAGTCAAGGCCGGGCGGTGGTGGCGCACGCCTTTAATCCCAGCACTCGGGAGGCAGAGGCAGGCGGATCTCTGAGTTCGAGGCCAGCCTGGTCTACAAGAGCTAGTTCCAGGACAGGCTCTAGAAACTACAGGGAAACCCTGTCTCGAAAAACCAAAAAAAAAAAAAAAAAAAAAAAAAAAAAAAAAAAAAAAAAAAAAAAAAAAAGAAATTGAGTCAAAATTAAGGAAATGAAAACACACAAAGAATCAGTAAATCTAAGAGGTGGTTCTTTGGGAAGATAAGTAAGATTGACAGACTTTTGGTGCAATTAGCAAAAATTATACAAGAGATGATTCAAATTAACCGAATCAGAAAAGAGCAGGGATACATTATATAAAACACAAAGAAATTCACAATATTATTAAGGAATATTTTAAAAACCTGTACTCTATTAAGTTATAAATCTAAAAGAAATGGAAAAATTACTAGAACCAGCCAAACCAAAAATAAACCAAGAAGTCAACAACCTAAACAGAAGCAAAACAAATAAGATTGAAAGAGTAATTAACAAGTCTTCAAACTAAACAAAGGGCCTAAATGAATTCCCAACTAAATTATATCAGAATTTCAAAAATTTATAGCTAATTCTTAAAAAAATAGCTGTCTGGTTTGGAGAACCTGAAAGGCAAGCTTTTTTTTTTTTTTTTTTTTTTGCATTTGCATTTGCATTTGCATTTGGAGCCTCATTCCTCAGAGGAATTCTGCCATATCTCTGGGTCTTAAGCTTCTCTAGATTTAGCATCCCCATGAGAGTGACACTTTGTAGAAGGAAATTTTAAAGTATAATACAAGAAAAACAAATAGAATTATGCATTGCAAACACATGGGCAAATATACAGCTCAGGCCGTTGCAGTAGCACAGCAGGAGACAAATACAGGGAATTTATTTTCTGTTCTGAGATTGCTGATATTTGTGTTCCTTGTAAGGTTCACTACCTCAAATACTTTAGCTATGAGTTCCAACCTGACCTTTATAGAAAACCAAAACAAAATTAAACAAAAATAGTTTCTTGTTTTGTAGGTAGTTTTTATTCATTTTGATATAATAATAATAATAATAAATCACTTTTCTAATAACACAACAGGAACTATGTTTCTGAACATAAGGGCTTAAGTACGTTAATGCTGCTGTAGGGTTTATGCTTGAGACTGCCAGGAAAATCCATCTTTATGGCTCTCTATACTGATTTCCTGCCAATCATCCTATTACAGACTAAGACCAGTTTGAGATGACATCACTTTGGTCAGTAAATGAAATCAATGAATAGCCCTCCGAGGAACATTAAAAGCTCAGTTGCAAGTAAGACCAAGAGCAGTCATTGATAACTAGGTGGCAAAATATAAAGTTCATCTTCTCTGGTTATAGCTACAGTAGTGCAAGAGCCTGGAGATACAGCTCCCTAGAGGAACAATTTAGATCCAGTTCCGACCAATGGCACCTTTGTTTGTTTGGGTGGTTTTCTATCTTCTCACTGTGTAATTTAAGTCTCATAATTTTCTGTTGCTGGGAAGTTGTCTCAAATCCCATGCTACTGGTGATAAAGAAATTGTAAAACAAGAAAAACATAAGAAAGAGTTGGATACACATTGAATAAGACATGATTCAGAAATGGATTTCAGGTCTCTTAAGTCTAATCAGGGATCAGCCACGTAACAATAGATAGTACCTGATTAAAGAGCTGCTCAGTATGGTGATATGATAGTCCATCCTTGTGTGAGAGGACAAAATGAAAGGAAACACTGGAAATAGAGTTATTTACCTCCCTAAAGATACCACGGACATATACACTTCTACGACGGATACAAACTGGCTCTAACTGGTGAATAATCAGAGACTTTCTGGGCTAAAGCAATTGTCAAATGGCCTGCTAAAGTGTCTGTAACATGAGAGCACTAACCAAAGGATGACTTGTGCTAAGTATTAGCTTAGGAGTGCTGGAAAGTGAGCCATGAATGTACATAGATGGCCGCTAATGAGGACCAGCGGTGCTGTAGGAAATGGGTTCACATGAAGGATGGAAAGAATGCGGCCAGATGGGAGAGGCAAGGGGTAGGAATAGGATGTCCAGGGCAAGGGCAATCTTTCTTAGAACCTCAGGAGTGTAGTGTTGATTTAAAAAAAAGAAAGAAAGAAGTAGATTAGTTTGATAAAAGAAGTTAATTTATATTTCAATACAAACTTCCAGGAGTGTAAATGAAGCAAGTAATTGTTTCCAAGCAGCCTTAGGATAGGAATAACTTAATCAAATTAATTCCTTACATGTTGTATAAACAGTGCCACTGACCTGACAAGGATTAATATACTTTTTTCCCTGGAGAATTAATAACAACCCATTTAAAGCTAAATGCTTCTAGCATCACTTCTTTTGAGTGACTATGTGATGAAAAATCATTAGGCAGGATAAAATCAAATATCCATAGAAGACTTTCCTAATTTTATGTATATGTAAGCTATTATAAACCATATATTTTAAAACATTAGCGAATGTTTTTTTTTAAAGTCTTCCTGTGTTGCCAAAGCTATTTACATGGCAAATGACAATTTGTGTCACATTGGAAGCAGTTTTAATTGCTTGATAACTCTTCATGATTGACATGGAGATCCTTCAGGAGCCCAGATAAGATGGGAGAGTTGTTTTATTTCTATATATTCCATGTCTCCTTTTATGGTTGAATACTTGACACTTTTTTAATGAAGTGATTCTACAACAGCAAGAGTGATTGATCCTGAAAATCATAATGTGAAACTGTTTCCACTCTGTGAAGAGGGGTTTGAAAAGTTTAGGTGACATTGACAGATAGTTCCCTAATTAAAATATTATTCTTAATCCCTTTCCTACCCTTATATTAGGAAACTTTAGTTGGAGTCCTTTATTTATTTTTTAAATTTTTTGTTATATTTTTATTCGTGTGTGTGCATGTATGGTGGTGTCACAGATGTCAAGTGCATAAATGGAGGTCACAGGGTAGCTTACAAGAATTAGATTCTCCCTTCCACCTTCTGTATTTTGGAATTGAACTCAGGTCATTATGCTAGACTCATCAGGCACTTTTCTCCCTGAGCTATCTTGGGCCTAGCCTTTCCTTTATAAAATGGACTTTATTTTCCTATGAGCATTTACCTTTCCATAAGCGGGATCTGTAACACTGGCCCCACTCCTATTGCAGAGTTCAAGAATGTTGGTGCCTGTTGTCCTAAGACTCAGGTAACTCCAGGTGAGCCTGGGTTACATAACAAAATCCTGTCACACAACAAACAAAGATCACCACAAGGAACCTGTGGATATGGAAATGAGTTCGTTGAAAATCTAAAAGGACACAATAATGAGAGGAACTTTCCATCAGCTGTGCACAGGCTTAAGAAAAGAAAGCGAGTGATCAGATGGGCTTTGCTTGCTAGGCAGGGTGAACACTTGGACCGCGAAGTGAAGCAGAGGCACAGCTGAGAGCCGTTCTAGATGCCATCACTGCCAAACCACAGAGCACAGGGAGGGAGTCAGGGGGGCACTCGTCTTAGCAGTTTCCACTTCTGACATCTCAGCTATCAATAACCAGAAGTTATATTTAATGTAGACCTGATGGCCTCAAGGTACAGAGAGGAATGAAAGACACTGGTGAGCCAGCATTTAAGAGAGAAGCAAAAAGCATCAGGACATCCCTCTCTGGGCCCCGTGCCATCCACTCATGTCTATTTTTGGAGATGTGAAGAAGTCTGTATATGCGGGAAAATGCCATGCCACTGAGGCAGATACACGTGGTCATGGTGTGTAGCACAGGCCACATTTCCAATGCAGACCTCATGTTTCATCACACTGAGGAACTTGGTGGCCATGGGAGATCAATTAGTAATTATTAACCTTAATCATGGAGTTAAGATTTTTGAAAGCTAGTCATTAAAGTTTTCATGGTGGAAATGTAATGGGTTCTGTAGCATTACTCATGATTTAATTCCATGAGGAAATTGTGCATCCTATTTTTGTTACATATTTTTTAAATTTTCATTTATTTTACATCTCAACTGTAGTTTTTCCCTCCTTTATTTCCTCTCATTCCCTCTCCTCCACCCCCACTCCCCGCCTCCACCCAATTCACTTCTCCTCTGTTTCTATGGGCAGGACTCCCATGAGTATCAACAAAGCATGCCATACCAAGTTGCATTAAGACTAAGCACTTCCCCTTGTATTACGGTTAGGTAAGGCAGCTGAGTACGAGGAATAGGGTCTCAAAAGCCAGCAAAAGAGTAAGAGACATCCCCTGTGCTCACTGTTAGGAGCCCCACAAGAAAATCAAGCTATATCTGATGATTAAATATTGCTAAATATTTTTTATCTTATATTTTGTATGATGCTTTTCAAAACCTTCAGATATTGATAATGAATTTGGATTGATTTTCAGATGTATTATGGTACTAAATTTGTGCACGTAATCTTTAGACCTATTAGTACTTTTAATTTATTTAGAAAGAATATTGGTAGCATTTGAATACACTATGGTGTACCAGCGCTTTCTGTAGCTGTCATAAACACTATTTATTATCAAAATCAACTTGAGTGATGTGGCTTAGATGAGAATGGCCCCCATAAGCTCATAGGTTTGAAGGGTCACCAGGGAGTTGCACTGTCTGAATGGATTAGGAGATGTGCCCTGTTGGACAAAGTGTGTACAGGGGTTGGGCTTTAAGGTTTCAAAAGCCCAATCCAGACCCAGTTTCTCTCCTCCTGCTGCCCGTGGATCTGTATGTAGCTATTTCTTAGCTATTTCTCTAGCATTATGTCTTCCTGTTTGCCACGGTGTTTGCTGCCATAACAACGGACTAAACCTCTGAAACTATAAACCAGCCCCCAATTAAATGCTTTCTTTTTATAAGAGCTGCCTTGGTCATAGTGTTCCTTCAAAGCACTAGAGCACCGACTAAGACAGACGTTGGTAGTAGAGACTGGAGTATTGCTGTGACAGTCCTGACCATGCTTTTGTTTTGAAGAAAATGGAAGACTGCGGGACTTTTGACTAGAAAAGCAGTTGGACGCTGTAAGCAGGGCTTAATGGACCATCCTAATGAGGTAAGTGACCTAGACATCATTCTTGGAATATTTTGGCAAAGAATGTGGCTGCTTTCTGCCCTTGTTCAAAATCTCTGCCTGAGGCTAAATTGAAGAGTTTAGAATTAATGGCATTGGTGAAGGAGATTTCAAGACAGCCTGTTCACTCTGTCTCATGGTTGTTAGTGGCTACTCTTATACAGATAGTGAAAAGAAACAAGCTGAGTAAGAAGAAGCACAAAATGTACAGTTTGAAGAAAAAAAGAAGCACCAGGAAATATAATGGAACTAAGTCCAGGGTTCAAGGAGGTAAAAAGTTTAAAGAAAATTTTGAGTTAAATGGAATAAAAGGAGTGGTAACCTCAGGACAAGACCTCACTCACATAAGCTTTCAAAAAGTTTAAGCAGTGAAGAAAATGATCAGCAAAAGAAAGCTGATGCAGATGTAATAAAACTAGGAATGATCATGTTTCAGCCCCAGCAAGCAAAAGAACTTGAGAGCTTTGACCTTGTGTTTCTGACTTTAGAGTCAAAGATACAACAAAAGATTTGTAGAATCTCTCTCTGTGGCTAAGGGAACTTGTTGAGCCCAGGCATCTAGCAGGGATGTCCCTGCAATGGAGGCCCAGAGAGGTCATCATGGGAAGCCGTGAAAGTGACGCCTGGATTGCCTTGGAGACCTCAGGATGTTGGAGACGCCACAGTTGTGGAATACCTTCCAAAGAAAGCTGCAGATTGGCTGTAGTACCAGCCCGAGAGAGGGAAGTGTATTGCAGTCAACAAAGGCGAAAGCAGTCAGAGAAATAAAGAGGGCTTTGATATCAGAAATGGAGATGCAGAGATTGGAATTCGCCCAGATATTTTTTTTTGCGTTGGTCCAGTATTTTCTCACTATGATCCCTTTCCTCTCTTTTCAAAGGGTAATGTAATTCTCTGCCCTTGTATTTCAGAAATATATGATCTACTATTTGATTTTGACTTCACAAGGAGTTATGATTTAATGTAATTTTCTGCCATTGTATGTCAGAAATGTATGATCTACTATTTGATTTTGACTTTACAAGGAGTTATGATTAACAAGTTGCTATGAGTCTCAGAAGATATGTTGAACTTTTGACTTTTAAACTATGTTGAGACTATTATAGACTATGGGGACTTTTAAAGTTATATTGACTGTATTTTTGCATTATGATATGACTACAAATCTATGGAGACCAGGGAGTAGAATGTGGTGGTTTAAATAAGAATGGCCCCCATAGATTTATAGATTTGAATTGTTACCAGGAAGTGGCACTGTTTGAAGGGATTAGGATGTTGTATGCCTTGTTGGAGGAAATGTGTCATTGGGAGCAGGTTTTAAGGTTTCAAAAGCTCAAGCCGGGCCCAGTATCGATCTCTTCCTACTGCTTGAAGATCCGGAAGTAGAACTCTGAGTTATTTCTCCAGCACCATGTCTGTCAGTGTGTCACCACGCTTCCTGCTGTGACAATGAAAGAAGCCTTCTGAAACTGTAAGTGAAGCCCCAAGTAAATGCTTTATTTTACAAGCTCCCTTGGTAAAGGTATCGTGGTGTCCCTTCACAGCAATAGAACACTCACTGAAAGAGGGAGGAAAGGGTTTGTCTTACAGCTTATAGTCCACCATCAAGGGAACACAAGGCAGAAAACCTGGAAGCAGGAGCTGAAGATGGGGCTAGGGAGCAATGCTGCTTACTGTTTTGGTCCCAAAGGCTTGTTCGTCCTACATTCTTATACAACCCAGAACCATCTGCCCAGGGGTAAGGACTGTCCACAGTGGTTTGCATCCCCACTCATATCAATCACTATTCAAGAAATGCCCCCCACAGATTTGTCTATAGGCAAATAAAAGACAGACAGCTCATTAACATCTGTGAACCTACACTGGTAGGTTCTGGTGATAGAACTTTGAGTCTTCTGCTCCTGTGAATAATTTCTCACCCATATTACTGTAAATATCCCCAATCCCAATGAAATTCATTGGTCCATCACAGTTGGTCCTTGGTGATATCTGTACTTTGGTCTGTTGTGGGAGTTTGCTTGGGGTGAGTTATCATGGGTACTGCATCTCCCAGGAAATATCTTCTGACAGAAAAGTGGAAAGAGGACCTGCAGGTTAAGGGGAACGTAAGTACAAGAGTGGTACGTGCTCAACCATTTCCACTCAGCTCTTCCTACTTCTTCCTCCTCCTTTTCCTGTTCCTTCTTCTCTTCCCCTCTTTCTGGCACACCCATACCGGCAGAAGTCATAAAAGCATCTTGTTAATTTATGAGATAAATGCCATCTGTTTCCTTCTGTGGTTGCAAATGGGCTTTTGAGCCCCATTAGCTATGCCCTAAAACTTGACTTCTCTAAAAATGATGTAGACCTTCTCTCTGTGCGAAGAGGAAGTTTGTTTTCCCAACACATCTCACTTTGGCATATGCAGAGTCTGAAACATTGCATTTGCCTCAGTCTGGTGGTTTGAAATGCCCGTGGGAAAGCATTTATTTTAGGTGGCAGTCATCCTTTTGACAGCTTGTCACTTGGGGAGACATTATCATCATCAACATGTTTTAAAATTCTAGGGCCATTTGCATTAGTCTCAGAATCTTTGATGTGAATAATAAATAATGTTAGGCAGCCTGTATCAGAACTAGAACAGTGCTGATTGATTTTCCATAAAAATAATCAAACAGAGTCTACCAAGAAAAGGAGTTAACATAAATTACAAGACAGAAGAATGACCTCAAAGGATAGTTTAAAAGACAATAACAAAGCAAGAGGAAATGAGCATAAATCTTGAAGTAATTGTCAACAATTATGAACTACATAGATTCTTACATTTTAAGTCACTACTTATAAATAATAAATGGATCGCAAATTTATTGAACAAAGCAAGATATTTTATCTTCTTTTTTCTTCATGGGTTCATAAAAATAGTTGTCTTATAATCAAATTATAAAAAATTTCAAACAAGAAGGTATTAGGAGATTATAAGTTGTACTTATTTTGATATTGCTTGTAATATCAAAGTAACTAAAGGACATCTACGAAGTTCAAAAATAAGGACCTTATATTTGTATAATGTAGGAAACTGTGTTTGACCTAAATGTTAGGATGAAAGAAATCAGAAATCATAGCATTAAGAACGCTTTACCAGCCTCCTCAGAACTTTTATACCAAGATAGGTCAGGGTTATAAGCTGAAACAGAGAGGCAGTGATGAACAGAGAGATTATTTCTCATCACCATCACCAGGTGTGCTCAGGATACAACCCTTCTCACAGCTGAATGGGGCTATTTGCATATTGCCCCTGAGTGCACTAAGCTGTATAGCTGACTCTGAGTGGGCAGGAAACATCTTTCCCTGGGATTCTTGGGGCAGCTAGAGGCAAGCTTCCATGGAACTAAAATGGCATAGCAAAATCTATAATGTATAGGCTATAGATAACATCAACTCTTTGTCAGCTACTGAAAAAGCCAGGGAAGCAAAGGAGGATACAATTCAAGCCTGAAAGTAAATAACTGTCAACCAAGTTGCTATGTCCAGCAATGTGGTCTCTAAAAATTGGTAGTCAACTCTTTAGATAACTATCTGTAATGTGAGATTTTTTATTTTTTTAACATCTGTTATTTGAAATAAACATTGGTGTTATGCTATAAACGTTATAGAACTGTTAGATACAATTTAAAAAGCAACAGTGAAAAAATGAAAGCCTATGTCATAATTTAAATTCTCACCTTATTTCAGCAAACTTCCTGATTCATTTAAACAGTGTTTGTCAACAGGAAAGAATGAGGTCTTTCTCTTTCTCAAGTATTTGAAACCTGTATCCGTTTTTAGATCACTCATTCATTAGAAGTTCATCTCATAGAACAATTTAGTATATTTTTCCAGTTAACTCTGCTTAATTATATTTTGATTCAAAATTTCCTTATTGTTCAATAGAGTCAGTAACTAGCATCTGTTAAGAGTAATCCACTTCCTCTTTCCTGTGGGTGGCCCAAGAATGAGATGGATAGATCGGAGCCAATACTGAGTATGGGCAGTAATCCAATGGTTAGCTCTTGCCTAGACTTTTGGCTCAACTCTTGAGGCATGACTTAGAATTTTTCTTTATAATATCTTTCTTCAAACTGTATTATATGTTTTTTTTCTGCGTACAGAGTATGAGGAAGGAATGACAAAAATAAATAAAAAAATCACCACACCAAAATAAACGATAGATTAAAAAAATGACAATCAAGCCAACCCTGAAGAAAAAGTTCAAAGGCATACTACATACAGAGGAATAACACGGACAGTTTCATTTATGAGAACACAGGAAAGAAAACATCTCATGAGAGGAACAGATGAATGAAGGAGGGAGTAATCAATTATGATCAATTCAAAACTAAGTCAATTCTGAATACTCATGGTACTTTCAAGAAAAGGAAATAAAAGAATTATCAATTATGCAAAAGCTAGGAAAACAACCACCAAATTCATAGGAAAATCATCTCCCCGTAGAGAAACATTAAAAGCAAATGCCATTAACTTACCAATTAAAAATTTAGATTCACTGACTGAGAAAAACAAAAGTGGAGCTAAATATTTGTTGTCTCCAGGGAATTCATACAAAGAAATTTAAGATAAAAATAAAGAGTAAAAAGTTGGATGTCAACTTGCCAAGCAAAAGCTGTATTATTATTTTCATATCTGAATAAAAGACAAAATACAAACTAGTTAGAAGTAAAAGAGACTCATAAAATGAACAATTCATCAAGACCTCCTTGACCCCTTATTCTGGAAAATTCAGTTATTGGGTTGCCACAGGTGTGGCCATACTTTTGGATCTGACAAAAGCAGAAAATCCTTTTGATGGAACCTCTGACACGCTTGTTTCAGACAACTCTGTTTCAAAATGAACACAATTCAGCAAATTCCTTCTTTTTAACATATCTGTCTTGTTTTCCTCTTTTTACCCCAAATATCTAGAATATTCTCTATGCCATGAAAATCAGTTAATCATTTATTAATTGTAATAATATTAATATTATTAAACATGTTTGAACTTATTGTCCAGGCACAGGGTACGAGAGCTCCTAGTTTGAACTATTTTGTTCATAGGGACACCAGACATAGAAAATTTAAATGTTTTGTGCAAAGCATGCAGGCAAAGCCAGCAGTCAGGATGCACAACTGAGTTGTTAGCGCTGGAGGGGCACAGGTAGGAATATTGCAAGTTCAATCCTACCCTGATCTTATAACAAAGCAGAGAGGCTGTGTGAGAGAACCAGGTAGCAGGTTCGTACATGGCTACATACAAAGGAAAAAAATCATAAAGTATCTTTCAGACCTTCTAGGTGTTCAACCTTTAATCAGTCTTCTGAATTATTTTGAGACATATTCACTTGGTGTAACTTAGAAAGTTTTTTTTTAATCTCTTACCATCCATTTTTTACCTTTGATTCAATCAAAGCAAAGAGAAGATAATGGCTGACTGCCTTCAAGAACGCTAGAGTTGTGTTAAGAGGACAAAAGCATACAAAGGTATTGAGAGCTAAACACAAAGGTCCTTGTGCCCACAGCATAAGCTGACATTGGGTAGATTTAAAAAGGGAAATGGATGTAAGTTAAAATGGAAAAGTTTTAAACTATTTTTCTGGGATAAGATAGTGGCTGAATCATGTGAACATAATTACGTATTCCTCAAGTTCCTTGGAGGCCAAAGAAGTTAAGCCAAAACTGCATTTAATAAGTCTTAGATTATTTGGAAGTTTACCCTAAATTTATTTTGGTACAGCCTGAGAACCTACCACATCAGACTGTCTCCCTAGTGTAGTAAAAACTATAGCCTTCCAACAAGTTCTTCCTCCGTGGAACTGTCAGACCTTCAAAGTGTTCACATTTTTGTTTTATTACAGCGTCAGATTGAATATAAGCTTCCGAACTTACATGAAAAAAAATCAATTGATTTCTCCTTTCAGGAGTTTCTGTGATTATTTCTCAGGTAACTTCTCAATGTCCGATTACCCAATAGTAAAATCTTAAGTTTAAAATTAAATTTGCCCTAAATTTTATTTATTTTATTTTTTGATTTGTTTTGTTTTGTTTTTTTGGGACGGGGTTTCCCTGCAGCTTAGGAGCCTGTCTTCGAACTAGCTCTTATAGACCAACCAGACTGGCCTTGAACTCAGAGATCTGCCTGCCTCTGCCTCCCAAGTGCTGTGATTAAAGGCGTGCGTCACCACCACCCAGCCTAAATTTTAAAGATATCAAATCTTAAGTAAAAGCCTAATCTTAAATCTTTAAAGGTTAATTACCATTGTTAATTTGATGGATTTTGTTTTGCTTTCAGTTTTACGTTTTCTTTCTGATCTGATAAATGATCAGACTTTGACAAAGAGGTAATTTAAAAGAGGCTCACAAAAGCCTCTCCTCTACTAAGGGTATTGATTTATATAAAGACATTCTTTTATTCCAAGCTTCTAATGCATAATTAGTAATAAACAGATATCAACCTGACATCTGAAACCAAGGCTACCTGAGTCTGGGGCTTTCTCTGCTGTCATGTGAAGATCTGTGCTCAGAATGCACCTCAGGCATGCACAGTGTGTCACCATAGTCAACTATAGAGCACAGCCCCAGACATGGCATGGGGCCCTGGAAGCTCCAGAGAAATACCATTGTATCATCTGGAACTTAGCTTTGTCAAATAGTTCTTACGCATTTCCTTTCTAGGATTCTCATTTTAACTAATACTAGTAATACTCCGAAATATGCTAGCAAATGAATTAAGGAATTTTAATATTAATCATGTTCCTAAAATCCCTTAGTATCCACAGGGTCAAGCTATTGTGGAGTGACACCATCGGATACTTAATTGGCAAATTAAAAAAAAATGAATGGAGCTCTTTGCGGTCACCAAAATTCTCACATGCTGTTTACCTATGCTAGCTTTATTTTTTTTTCCACTTTAAAGGACTACCTAATACCCTGAATGACCCTTACATTGTTTGCATAGCCAAAGGTTCCCCCAAGATCCTACAAGTAGGACAAAAGGTAGCTAACAGCCCAAATGACATCTTTACTATCTCTATGACCAAGACCGGGCAAGAGCCTTCCCTAGGGTCCTTAAGCCTATCTCTAGAACCCATCTTCTTGGAAAAAATGACAAGTATCCTGAGTCAAGTTTCTTCCTTGTGCACCAGGGTATGTATTACATCAGGACACTTATTTTTTTTCTCCTACATTGTTCTGTGTTTTTAATATATTGGCAATGAATTGCCTGTCATCAGACTTCCTGAAGTCTTGACCCAGGTTTCGGAAGTCACTCTGAACCTTGTTTCCATTCTCAGCTCTTCCCAGTTTGCTTCCCTGCCAGGACAGCTGTCAGGACCCCATACAAACAAAGTGGTGAGAAAGGAGGATTTAATCTAAAGTATGGTTGAATAGAAACATGGACTAAATTTTAGATAAAATTTAATTAAATTTTAAGTAAAATTTAATCTCACAAAATAAAAATCGCTTTTATTAGCTAACCATATGTGAGAAATATTTGCATAACTTATTTAATTAAAAAAATGCCTAAGTTAGAGACAGCATTTTCAGGCTCTCCTGAGGCTTATAGGGGCTGCTAAGTGTGAGAAAAAAAGCCCTTAGTCCTGGCCGGACTGTTTTGACACAGAGCATGGCTGTCTGCTCTTTCTGTCAAATCCTTTATTTTCCGTAAAAGGCTCCAGGACCTGAGTCAATTCAACCCACTGCCTGAATGTCTCTATTTCTGATAAACCTCTGTCGGATTTGGTTGTGTAAGAGAGCGCCTTTGAAGTCTAGAGATCTCATCTAGCTCTGCCTACACTGTTCTTTCTGCTTTTTTCTCTCTTACTTACGAGAAAAGAACACTGCGAATTTCCAATTATTTCAACAGAAAGGCACGTTCTCAAGCTAATGTATCCCAGGGGAGATCATTGAAACTTCCACTTACCTTCCATTACGATGTAAATAGTTATGAATTTACTACCCATTAATTCTGACCTCATGTGTAAGTTAACATAGAGGATAAATGTATCGTTCTGTTCTATATACTCTTTATACACTTTATCTCAAGGTTTATAAGCCCTTAGGTATATTTTAAAAAAAAATCTATAAAATCTGTAACAAAAATTTAGCTGTAACTTTTAACAAAAGGCTGATAGTTAAATCCATACAAAGATAATTTTAATTTATTAGGTATCATTTATATAAATATGAATCACATGAATATGGTTCAATTGTTGCTTTAAAAATTAGGTTGGCTGCCTCAAAGCTTATGAGATGGATTTTTTTTAAAAAAAAAAAAAATAGCCACATGGTTTGCCTTCATCCTAGTCAATTCCTCATCAGGATAAAAAGATCATGTGGGAGCTCTCTTTATAAAAGTTAAAAAATACAAGGCATGTAATTTCACCACCATCTTAATGTGACCACATGATAGAAAGTCTAAGACTTTAAAGCTTACTAAGCCTCTGTTTATTATTAGATCTTTTTTTAGACTGAAGAGACAATGAGAAGTCTCCAAGGTCTTTTAGATTAGAATGGATTTTTGTATGATAAATTCCCAAGGTTGTAAAGGTATATTCAGGTTAACAAAAAATTAACTTACAGATGTCTGTCTAAAACCGTAAAGTCCTAATCTTATGAAAGCTGCTAACTTGTTATAAACTGTTAAAGATAATTAAGACATACAAATTAATAGTCAATCACCTTATAAATGATTAATTTTTTTAATGTGGTCAAAACTGTTTTTTGACATTGTTAGAATTCAGGCATTATGTTGGCCTGCCCTGTCATCTGGAAGGATGAACACAGGCAGTACTCTGGCCAGCCCAGGGTCCTAGTCTATATGCCTGTGTAAAGGTCCCTTTAAGAGACAAGCTCTGCCCACTCCCTTCTCTCTTCTGCCTTTCTCTCTGGGGAGACAGCTTTTCTGCATCTCTTTCTCTCTTTCCCTCTGTCTGTCTGTCTGTCCATCCCATTCTCTCTTCCATTCCCATTTCCTTTTCCTCAAACTCCACACTCAAGCTCTGTCTGTATGGCATTTGTCTGTCACCCATGTGGTCCTCATCCACCATGGGAACTGCTAGGGTCCCACTTGTGCTGAGTAGCAACAGCAGTACTAAGCACAAATATGATTCATTTAAAAAGACAAGCTTTGACCTTCTATATATGTTTTGAAGGTTAAACCTAACAAAATTTGCTTAAAGTATATTTATTAGATTATTGCATGGTTCAATACATCCATCTAATAATTTACCAACAACATTAACAAAATAAGAGATTTTATTTCGTCTTTTATAACTAAAACTTTATTTTAAAATTTATACTTTTATGTAACATAACAAAAACTGAAAATAACATAAATAAGCTTGAGATGAATTAAAAAATAAGAGTAAATTAAAATAGAAAAGTTTTAAAAAATATTTCTTCTGCATAATAGAAAGGCCAAAAATTACAAATACAATAACATGTTTCTCAAATTTCCTTGGAGGCCAAAGGGAGTTCCACCAAAAATACAACTAATAAGAATTAGAATATTTGAGAAATTTTTACCTAAAATTATCTTGGTACAGTCTGAGAATCTGTTACCTAACATTGCCTACAAACTGTAGTAAAATCTGAAGCCTTCTAGTAAGTTCTTCCTCCATGGAATGGTTAGGCTTTGATATTATTTACAATTTTTGTTTTTCTTTACAATATCGGGTAGATTTAAATTTCCATGCTTACATGAAAAGCCTCAATTGTTTTGTTCTTCAAGGTTTTCTATAATTACTTCTAATGCTCTGCTACCTAATAAAAGAGACTCAGGCTCAAAATTAAAATTGCTCTGAATTTTAAAGATTTCAAATCTGATAACATTAAGTATTTAAAAAAATTAATGATCACTGTTAGTTAAATAGATTTTGTTTGTTTGTTTTAATTTTTTATTTGCCCTTGGTCTGATAAATGATCAGACACTGTCAAGAAAGATAATTTTCAAGCAGCTCACAAAAGACTAACCTTGTTTTAAAGATATTTTTCTACAATAGAAAGATATTATTTTACTTCAAGCTTCTAATGCATTACTTGATACCTGAATTAGTCAGATACAGAACATAGACACAGACTTGACATAAGGTCCTGGAAACTCCAGAAAATACTATTAGGTCTTATCTGGAACATGACTTTGTCAAATAACTCTAGACATGTCCTTTCTAGGACTCTCAATACAAATGGTTCTACTTATGCTAGAAATAATTTAAGACATTTTAATATCAATCATGTTACTAAAATCCCTTACTGCACACAGGGTAAAGCTATAAAAAACACCATCAAATATTTACTTGGCAAATTTTACAAAATAAGTACAAAGGGGGTAAGAAGCTTCATCCACTTATATTACCATATGTTATACAGCTATGTTAATTTTAATTTTTTTTAAATTTAATGGATAAGTTTTTTTTCTGATACCTGAAACCATGGTTGTCTGTGACTTGGACATTCTCTGCTATCAGGTATCCAGGCATGCATAATGCCTCTCTGTACCTAGTCAGATACAGATCATAACACAGGCGTGACATGAAGTCAGCAATGCCCGAAAGCACTTTTGCCAAAAAGGAGTCACAACTAAAGCAAATGCTAAATAAAAGAAAGAACCCAATGTCCTGCTAATATCAAGTTGAGGTCATGCTAACGTCTTTACAGAAGAACGCACAAAGGCTCAGATCCGAAGCGTTCAACCAGGACATCCACAGCCCACTGGACAAATGAAACGTCTGAAGGCAGATGCCAAATCCATCAAAAGGAGACACCCCAAGAGGAAGAATAAACTGATGACTTGGGGAAATATCAAGAATCTAACTCATCAATCTGAGACTCTGGAGAAACAAAATCACTATATGACGGACCTAAAAAAAAAAAAAAAAAAAAAAAAAAAAAAAAAAAAAAACGCTGCTGTTTTGCTTACTGACTGCATTGCATGCTAATTCTCAGCTTGCCAATACAGAATCCAAGAGCCTGTTGTCAGGGAGTATGAAAGGCACAACTGTGATAGGAGAGAGTATGATAGTGTTTTGCCAAGATAAGAATTGTCTTCATCCTATAGGACCAATTGCTTGAATAAAAAAAAAGCATAGCAGAAAAATAATGGCATGAATGGGGATATTTTGGTTGGACTAATCTAATGCATCAGTCAAAACACAATAGTACAGATTTCAGCATAATTAAGTACTCTTTAAAATGCTCTGACAGTGGGAATTATAGTGGCAGAAAGACTTAAAAAGAAAAAAAAGGATTGTCTGATGTATTGCTTACCAAACTTGATATTATTGTACCTAAAACAATGCTATCTATCTATTACTAACGGTCTAGAAAATAACCTCTGGTTCATTTGGCACATGGCAATCAACAAGAACAACTTCTTTTTTGAACCATCAATTCCTGGGCTGTTAAAAATAAATTTATATGACATAGGCATCACTCATAAGCATTATGTACAATTAGCAGGGTAAAATATAGAATTCACTGGCCCCATATTCATAAAGCTTCCCCTGATATTGTCAATGGTGTTTTTATCACATTGTTTATGCTTTTATTGTAGTTATATCCCTCATTATTCCAATCACATCCTACCCTCTGTTAAACAATTGCCTTTGGGATCGACCTTTAAAAAAAGTAGAATTTGTACTGCCCTTCCTGCAGGTTATAAAGGCTTATGTGAAATAGGATGTATTATGCTCATTTTTCTCAGTATGCCTCCACAACTGATCCATAAAATTAAAGAGTGCTCTCCCTGAAAATTGTGATAATTCTTTACATCTATTAGATCCTGTGATGGTTGCAGTCACTTCAGCTCTTTTATTGTGCCTTCCAGATTAGTTACTAGAATTACAAAGAGAAGTATCTAAACTGGCCTCTGATTAATAAACTGCAGATACTACAGCAAAAAATATTAACAAAAACCAGTAAATAAATGGACAGTAGATGGATGAACTGAGGACCACAGTTTTATAAAATAGAGCTACGGTAGTTTATTTGTTGCTCAAGCATAACCTTGGTTGTCAACAACTTCCTGGCATATGTTACTTTAATGTGTCAGACATTTCTCAGGCTGTTGATGGTCAAAGTAATGACGTGTACAAAGAGGTAGATAGAATCTCTCAAGAGACTTTTGAATGGTCCTCATAGCTAAAATCATCTTCTGTTAGATATTCATAATTTTCTTATGCTTGCCTATATGAATCAGTCTAGCCATAAAGGCAATGCATTCAACCATGGCCTCTATTATAGCCACTATTTTTACTTTACAAACTTAGAAATGGGGAGAGCTAAAGGACAAAAAGACCTTGTGCGCATACATAAGCACAGAAGAAGCCAGAAACGTTAAACACACAGCTTACCTCTTCAGTGGAATGAGGTGTGTGGCTGCTTTTCCTGGAATGCTAGGAATGACTTAGTTTTACAGCCTGGTGAACCTTTGCTGTCTGATGAAACAGGCTCTGCCCATATCTTCCACAATTTATATTTTTACTAACCCCAGACCTTTCCCCCTAAATCTTGAGTATTGTTTTTAGACCATAAAACACACTCTGATGAGTGATGTCACTTGTATTTTACAACAGTTTAAGTGACTTCCATGTTATCTTAGGGCTAGGACAAGCCTGACACCCACAGGCATTATGTTTACCTTAGTTCCTAGACCCTAAGTCTTGAGCACTATGTCTGAGTCAACAGCACCCATTCTTGTGAGAGGAAGCCAGATGGACTGTGTAAGGAATCTCAATGTAAACATGCCTTAAATTGTTGTATCCTTGCAACTAAGCGAATTGTTAGCTGAATACTGAGTGCTGAACATCTAAATTTGTGCTGGGCATCAAATACAGCTAAAGTAAGATGATCTGGGCCAGACTCTAGAAGTCCTGGTGCATCACTGGCTACAATAAAGTTGGACTGAGATGAGTTTCATTCTTGTCTCTTCCCGAATCATTTTTTTTTTCCTCTGCTGTAAAGCCTGCAAGGGAATCACCAGAAGATTTAACAAAGAAATTTCAGAGGTAAACTTCAACAGAGGTCAAATAAGCTCAAAAGACATGGACAGAACCTTCCGTTCAACAGCCATGGTATACAAAGCCTTTCCAGGAGGTCCTGAAACCTCGAAACAGATAACATTTTAGACCATACAGCAAGTATAAACAAAAACAAAGAGGGCAAATAATTTTTTTATCACATAAAATTTTTGTGTACTAAAATTAGAAATAAATTGGGAGAGACAAACATTAAGATTAAGCAATATACTCTTAGATAATTAGTGAGTGGGTCCTTAAAGAAATTAGGGAGAAAATTTTTAAATGCTTAGTAGAATCAAATTAAAATGAAAATATCAGGAAGCTTGCGCTAAAGAAAAGGCAGGCAGTGCTAAAAGGCTTATAGTCATGGCTGGTTATATTTAAAAATTAGAATTCGTATAACTTGGTATACTTCAAGGTTTTAGAAAACAAAAGCAAATTAACCCCCCAAAGCATTAGATGTTAAAAACTATTCTGGGTGGTGGTATGTGCCTTTAGTCCCAGCACTAGGGAGGCAGAAGCAGGCAGATCTCTGAGATCGAGGCCAGCCTGGTCTACAAACAGAGTTCCTGTACAGCCAGGGCTACACAGAGAAACCATGTTTCAAAAAACCAAAACAAAAGCCAAAAACATAAAAAAGAAATAATAAAAATCATGCAGGAAAGTTATGAAATAGAGACTAAAAGAACAGTACAAAGAAGCAATGACACAGAGTTGATTCTTTTACATGGCAAATAAGATTAATAAACACTTGACATTGTTAGCCAAAAAATAGATGCAAATTAATATACTTAGAAATAAAAGTATAAAAATAAAAGTATAGAAATAAAAAATAAATAATAATCTTAGAAATAAAATTTATCATAACAGATATTAATGAAAACCAAAGAATACTGGGAAACATGCTGAGAACTGTGTTTGGCATTCATTCATGATAAAAGCCTTGAGGTAACTGAGACGAGAAGGAACATGCATCAATATAAGAGCCAAGTTTATAGCCGCATGCCACTAAGTGGGAAAAAATAGAAATCAGTTGCTTAAAGTTTGGGAAAAGACTAAAGTGCCTATATTTTTCACTCTCATTAAATATACTTTGAAGCTATACCTATAACGATATGGCAAAATAAATAAAAAATTGTGTTGAGAATAAGGAAAGACATCCCCAACAGGCAGAAAATATTTAGATCTAACAAATTAAAGTAACAGGACACAAGCAACAACAAAAAGAATATGAAAATACCGGTAAATTTTCCATATACCAGAAGAGACGAAAAATAAATCAGGAAAATAATCTCTTTCACAATAGCCTCAAAACCTACCTAAGATACTAAAAGATGGAATGAGTTTACACTCCCAGAGATCAGCATAATAAACATAGTGAAAATAGGTTCATCATTGTGAACAACACACAAATTAAATACCTATCCAGCTTCTGGTGACTTTCTTCACAAAAATGGAGAAGAAATCCTTAATTTATATGACAACACACACACACACACACACACACCAAAAACAAACAAAAACTGGATTGCTCAGGAAGGCAACACAATACCTGATGTCAAATTGTACTACAAAGTCACAGTAGTAGTAATAACAGATTGATACAGGCCCAGGAACATATCTACCAACACATACCATAGGACAGAGGACTCAGAATTAGACCCACATAGCTACAGTTACCTGCTTTTAAATAAAAGTACCAGAAATGTGAATTGGAGATAAGACTGCTTCTTCAGTAAGCTAGGAAACTAAATATCCACAATTAGAAGTATAAACTAAATCCCTATATTTCACCCTGTAACAAAAAATTCAACTCAAAATGGATCAAAACTCTTAAAAGCAAGACCTGAAACTTTGAACATGCTAGAAGAAATCCTAATAGGAAAGTAGTTTTGATTTGTATTCCCTGATGATTGAGAATGTTGAATATTTTAATTCATGTATTTATTATCCATTTGTTGTTCTTGATAAAATGGTTTGGCTCATTTACCCACTTAATAATTATAAGATTTGGGGCAATTAATTTTTCTAGTTCTTTAGATTTTAGATGTACATTCCCCATCAGATGTAAAACTAGCAAAGATTTTGTTTCTCCATTCAGTAGGCTGTTAGTTTGCTTGGTTATCTCTTTTAATTTCTCCTGATCCTAGTTATCAGTTCTTGCTGCTACTTCCTGAATTACCACAGTCCTTTGCAGGAAGCCCTTGATTATTTATGTGCAGCTATGGTTGGTTTCAATGTCAATCTGTCCCCAATTAAAATCACCTGAGTAGGGACCCTCACCTGAAGAATGTCCTGATTGCCTAAATTGGTGTAGGAAGACCCACCCCATCCTGGGCATTGTGGGCACTGTGCGCATTATGGGCAGTATATTCCAGTATGGTCTGTGTTTAGAAAAATGTCATGGAAAAGAGAGGACATTGCTTCTTGCCACAGAGTTGATTCAGCCTATCTATCGCTATGGCTGATTCCTTTGCTAAGACTAGAAGAGCATTTTTGGGCTTCCGTCATGGACTAAGGACTAGCAGTTTTCTGAAAAATTCAGCCTGTGTGGGACCTGGCTGATGCAAGTTAAACCACCATGGTCCACACAGGGAGAAGAGGGATAAGTAAGATGAAAGGGTAAAAAGCCCACAGATAGCCAAAAGAACGTTATTGTCGGCTTCTGGAACTGGCAGGGAGTTCAAGCCTGTAATCAAGAGGAAGAGGAGAAGGAAGGGGGAGCACTGGGAGGGCAACCAGGGGAGGGAGGGAAGAGGCGTGTTCCTTCATAAAATGTTTGTACCTGCTTTATATAAATACTGTCTTCAATCACTTCTAATTGACGGCTTGGGAGGTGTTTCACATTCGTTTCCTGACTTCCAACTGAGAAGAATAGACGCCGGAGCAGCTCATAGTTAGAGTTTGCTAGCTTGGGAAATCAGACAGCTTGTCAGGTGTTCCTGTGATGAGAAAATAACAGGTGCTCTCACCAACTAAACACAGTTTTGTTCTTCTCAGCTCTTACCCTGAGCTTCGTGTCTGTGGAAGAGAAAGAACAGAAGACACTTGAGAGAAAACAAGGTTCTTATTGAAGTAGGGGGAAAAGAACAGGTAGGACAGGGGCAAGAAATGAAAACACTCTGGCATTAGAGAGATTTGGTCTTAAGCATATAAAAATACATAATTTTTTTCTCTGAGATGTTTTAAAACATTGACAAGAGGTGGGGAGAGGGAGAAACCCGTATTTGCGGAAGTGTTTCTTTAAACAAGTGAGGAACCTAGTCACATTTGTAAAAAACATTTCTGAGTTGGGGTTGGTCAAGTAGTCAAGGACTCTTTACAGGGCCATAGGTACCTGAGGCTACACTCAAGCCTTCCTGGGAAAACGCTGCCACCTTCACCCAAAGTCTCTGTGGCACTTGCTGATGGTGTTTACTGAAGCTCTGTATCCTCCTGAGACTGCCAGTTTTGCACAGCAGGGAAAGGTATGGGACAATGCACAGCCAAAAAGTCATGTACAACCCATCATTTAAAAGTTCACTCGGCTCACATAAGTTGCTGGTCATGAGTGACCAGGGGATTAACTAAAAGCTGGCCCTCAGTTTGCAGTGGGCTGCCTCAGCCTTGCAGACAGAGTTATTGGTTGTAAAACAAAGTAACCCACTGTTACTAGCTAATCCTTAAACTTCCGAGAAAGCTGCTGACAGTCTGCTCTCGTTCTTCTAGGCTTACAACTTTATATTTCTTTATTTCTATATTCTTATTTCTGGAATCTACATTTCAATATTCTTATTCTTGGACTCTTCAGTACAACAAAACTTAAGACATGATTACATTGAAACTCTTGTAAGTACAAGTGACATCTTCCCTAGAGAGGTTCTATAGATTAACAGAGAAAGTGGGCTTCAAAGGAAACAACTCATGCTAGAGAGATTAGCACTATAGATGAACTGAGGAGAACATAAGAGTTTGGGGGACCCAAGTGTGGCCTGACCATGCAGATAGCACAGAGGTCACCAGGCTCTTAACCACACTTGCGGTATCCAAGGTATACATCTCTTTTGTTGAAGAGACAACACTGTGTGTTTAACATTCCTGGTATCCCTAGTGCTCACCTGCGAGCAGAAAGACTTTTATGCCCCATACACATAAGATTTCCCCTGTGTGTTCATTTAGGTTGTAAAAGTTGATTACATGGGAAATCTAAGGCAAATAAGGTTGATTGTTAAAACATTAAAAGTTGCCTCTTAAAGGCAGGTTAAATAAACAGTTTGAAGATACAATAGGCTAGTAATCTTGTGTCTTAAGTAACCTCAAGGTGTGTTATAAATTCAGACTATGAGGAGCAGCAAAAGTTCCCATTTACTAGAAAATATATGTATAGAATACTGTATCATCACATAATACTCTTGAAGGATTAAGAGTCCAAAAGTGAGGTGGTATATAAACAACTTAATGTGATTTAAGGTGAAATAACAGACATACTTTGGGATAAACACTAAGTCAATTTGTGGTACCCAGTTAAGAAAGGTTTTATTCCTATTGCATGATATGTTGAGTAAAATGCAATGTTTCAGGCCAAGTGTTTGGAAAGCTACTTGACTTTGCTTAGCTGTGGACTTCTAGCAAGAGGGAAGTGCATTTGCTCGTCAGACAAAGCATCTCATCAGGGCCAACAGCAAGGCAACTCACAATCATGGGCCATCAAGAGGCACTGAGAGCTGGGCACCAAGGAAAGCACAGTTTCGTTGATTTCATGTAAAATCATGGCTTTAAAATACTTTTAAGGGTGAAAAGGATGGCTCAGATATTAAAGTCTGGGTTCACAGTTTTTGAACTCCCCCTTTTTTATAACAAGAAGCAATAAGCATTAAACAATAACAAAGGAATTTTTACAGTTTTGAGGAAAAACCATCTCTGGTTGTGGTCTCAGCTAGCTGATAAGCTTTTTGTGCCCCATGAAGATTTATTTTTTTTATTTTTTAATTTTTTTCCTGGAATAAAGTTTGCTTCTGTCTTAATAGACTTTGGTGGTCTGTCCCCCATCTTTGCATGACCCCCGTGGACCCAACAACACAATAGCATTTTCAAAACACATCACGGTGCTAAAAGTTAGGCGACGAGGAGAGGAACTCACTAAAAGGAAACTCACTTGGAGAATAATCAAAAGGCCTGGTTTCTCCCAGATGCCTTTCCTTTTTACGAAATGTTAAGGTTCTCTGCACTCCACGAATGTGCTCTTGAGCACAGCTTGATCACAACAATTTAGAGTAATGACAAGAATTGTGTAGCCATTGCACATTGTGGTTGAGTCACGCTGTTTTAGAACACCTTTGATCAACTAAACTACAAAGTCACAACTGGAAGTGGTTTTCTGAAGGAAGAGTTTTCTTCATGGCTAGGACCGATGGGGAAATACAGTAATGCAAACCTAGAGCTAGAATATGTTCAGGCTTGTTTTGCTTGCCAACGACCCTGCATTTGGTTTCTAGCAACAAAATAAACCAACCAACCATAAAGGCTATCTTACAGGATTGTGATTATGATTAATATTAGAGTACAGTAGGATTTATGATCAGTATTGAGGTGCAAACAAGTTTATATATGATTTAATTTCCCACTCCATGCTGGAATATTGACTAATTTGATCTTGAGAAGGTCTTATGCCCATAACCACTGCTGTGAGTTCATGTTTAGAGAACTTTTGCTGAGGTCCTCCCAGTCTCTGGCTCTTGCAATCGTTATTCCAAAGTGTCTGTGAGCCTTTGGAGAAGGGGCTTGTAAGTGCCTCACTTGGGACTGAGTACTCCACAGACCCTTGTTTTCTGCACATCAATTGTCAGTTTATGTTCTAACCCCCAACCACAGAACAAAGAAACTTCTCTGAGGAGGCCTGGAAGCTACATTAATCCGTGAACACAAAAAATATCCATTTTGAGACCAGTTTGTTACTATACGCACTCAGCAAAATAACAGCAGCAGGTTCATGCTTGGGGCCCGTGAGCTCCCCAAATATGGGTTCTTGGCCAGATTTACAGTACCAGTCATGTGTTTCCTCATGTGGAGCAGACCTTAAATCCAATCAGAACACAGATGACTATCCCTATAAGACCCTCAAGGCACTCTACGGCCATGTGTATATCTTATCATGCGGGACATTTTTGTCGCTCACAGGGTTCACTGCTGAATGAGACTGTTAATTTCCTTTCACTCCCAGCATCCTGCACGACCCTTTTCTTACTGTGAAAGCTAACCAGCAGGGAGGAATCATCCTGGTCTGCACCAAAGGTTTCTCCATGTCCTGTTGCCAAAGCATGTGGTGTCTTCAGCAAGAGGCTTACAATCAGGCTTTGATGTAAAACCATAAACAACAGCAATAGCCTGTGTTATTTTGGGATCTACAAGATACGTCAATCTGTAGAGTGAGGGAAGGTACATCACCCCTGGCATTGAGATTTTTATTGGCAGCCAGTAGTTTCTGGGAGGAGCATTTCCCCTATGCATGGTAACTCCAACAAAAATCTTTTATGTGAATCTGTATTGTGGCTTTTATTTTCAGTATATATTGTGTTTTTTCCTTAGTAATTCTTTTTTATTGAATACCTCTTTGATGTCTTGTTTGACTTTATTTCACCATTTGCTTATGTTCTTTGAGAATTCATGGAAGAGTTTTCTTTGAATTTTCGAACAACTTATAAACATTCTTTTGAACTATTTTCCTGGGATTTCATCTAATTCACTTTTAATGTAAGGCATTATTTTGGTCTTAGTAAATTTGACCTTCATTTTTAAGTTACTTGTATTTTTGCATTGAGCCTATTACATCAAGAGATTTTTTTTTTTTTTTTGGTTTGATATATTCTTTTGAGCTGCGTAGCTGTGCAGGCCTTTAATCTTAGCACTTATGAGGCAAGGGTCAGGTAAAGCTCACTGAACTCAAGACCAGCCTCATCTGTCTAGTGAGTTCTAGGTCAGCCAAGGCTACATACTGAGACCCTATCTCAAAATAAACAAATAAATACATAAATAGATAGACAGATAAATTTACAACAAACAAAAAACTAACTGATTTGCTTTGATTGACTGATTTAAAGCATCTCATTTTTCCCCCAGAGGGAGTGTTTTACTATCCCAAAGAAATAGGCTCTTGTATGGACTTTTAAGATGGTTTGTTCGCAGCTTGATTGGTACCAGACATGATTCTCACTCCTCTCATAATAGAATAATTTTAGAAAAATCCCTCACTATCAGAGAGCAAATTCACAGTGAAAACATAGAGAGTCAAATAAAAATTGGCTACTCTAAGCGCCAGTAATTTTAAGAAGAAAGGGGTCCCCAATGGTAGTGTATACACTAACATATTGGTTTCTTAAGATACAAGTGGAAAATAAAAAGAAGAAACAACAACAAAGAAAAGCAAATAAAAAGTTGGAGTAACACTAGTCATTAATACTGGGTGACAGAGGAAAGCTATGGGAGAGAACGTGTATAGAAGATGAGATGGGCAGCACGTTTGATTTGGTGGTGAGACGGGGGATGGGTAGCACATTTGATTTGGTGGTGAGATGGGTTAGTTTTACAACTTGCTACCAACTAGACTGACTTGGAAAGAGGGCACATTAATTAAGAAATTTTCTCCAATACATTGACCAGTGGACCTGTCCTTGCGGTATTTTCTTGATTAATGGTTAAATTAGGAGGGTCCAGTCTGTCGTTGATTGTTCTACCCTTAGATAGGTGGTTCTGGGCTTTATAAAACAGCAAGTTGGGCAAGATTGAAACATGTTACAGTGCTTGCATAAGTATCAGTTTTACAGACAAGATACCGAGAAGATATAAATAATGCTTGTAAACATACTATTTAATCATTCATTGATGATTAAATGCTTACTCGTTAAATATTGATATGGTAAAAGGAGACAAGATAAACTATTCTCAGCATTATTTAAGAGAGCATATTTCAGTGAACTCCAAACAAAAGACTGTAACTATTTATTTCTATGGAAAAACTATTTAAGACATGAACATCCACTGGAATTCACACACTGTTTTAAGCCTTTAGATGCAGGAACCCTTAATGTGTTGCATATTATCTAAGAATAATGGACTGATGGTCAAATTCCAAACACCCAAAGCTGTGGAAATTTATGTGCACTGATGACATTACACCAATATGAATGATTAGTTCAATTCGTTGCAATAGTTTTTCTCAAAAGCAGCAAAAATGAACAACCTCTCTTATGCTCCATCTTGACTTCTTTTCTTGGCCTCTTCCCTGATATGTTCAACTTTCCTCTCAGGGCCCAGATAATAAATTTGTTTTTTAAAATCTTCATGGGAATTTTCTATCCTAGAGAGACAGGAGTTCATGTTCATTTAGCTCCTACCTAGATGCCCCAACCTCATTATCTCCTTAGAATTATGAATAAGAACATAAATCAGGATTGTGGAGTCAAATGTCATGTTAAAGAATTGACTTACACTTATCTGTGCTAACACTTACCTGTGCTCAGAACAACAAGAGGATCTTGAACTTCCTTAGGAGAATAAGGTAAAGTGATATTCAGTGATTTAGTATTTTGACCCAAGTCTAACATATCTTGTTGATTTTGTTAGTACCAGTTGTATGGATATACAGAACTACATTATAATAGATAGTAATTAAGAATCACCTCAAATCCAACCTTGCCTACTTTCTCCAAGCACCAGGCCTTAGCACCTGCATTCTTTCTTTATGCATTTTTAAATCTTTATGCTACCCTTATATAGATTCACATGAAGTAAACCTTTAGTCCTTCAAAATAATTGGCACCATATTTTGCATATTTCTTCACTAATGACTTATGCAAGCACTGTGTTTGTAAGACTAATGTATGCTAACATTGAAAAGTTCACTCAACGTCAAACTCAATCATCATTTTTTTATCCATTCCTTGTAATTGTGTGATTTCCAGATTTAAACTATTACAGATAGTGTGGTAATATACATAACACTTATTCTTCCTTTCTGTGTGATTCAATTTTATGTGACTATCTTGTAAAAAGGCATATTCTAACTTAAATGAGGATCTCTGTTGATTAGTAAAATTTACCCATTAAGTATCATTCAGGGTACATATCTAATTTTCCATACTGTGTTTAGTTTGATTTTCATTTAACATACATTTATTCTTCCTTCTTTTTTTCCTCTATTATTAATTGGCTTCATCAAATCTCATTGCACACATGCACAATATCTCTTACATTTAACAAGTACACTCAACAAAATCTAAATTTATTCTCTCAAATTCTGAAGCTAAAATATAGGCAAATATATACTCTATCTGAAGTCCATAGGGACAGACCTGTCCTCTGTCTGGAGCATCAGACAGAATACTGATAAATAAATACATTTCTGTAAAATCAACAGTTTATTAAATTTAGATTTCTGTTAAATATACATGTTAAATGTGAAAGGTATTGTGCATGTGCACACGTTCCCATGAAAATTTTATTAAGTCAATTAAAAGTCTTGGTATCCCAAGGACTATAGGAGAATGATTTATATGTCTGCTTCTCTTCTCACACACCTTCCTTCATAGGTCTCTGTGCTTTTATGTGATTAACTTTCCTATATATCTAGTGTTGTTTGTCAGCCAAATTAAATCTAAAACTACTAGACTTAATTAATTAATTTATACTATGCTTGAGACCTAGTAACTAGTACTAGACTTAATAAATAGTAGCTATTACATGTTGCTTGGAACTCTAGAAATGTCTTGATAAATAATTTAAACACGGTTAATGCCAAAAAGTTTCTATTCTGAGGCACTCTTAAGTTTTCATGAGTTTCATGGGATTTGAAATAGTTTTATTCACTTCTAATAGGGATTCTTTTTTATGAGAACATGATAAATTTCTATTTAGTAATGTACAGCAGAAACAATACTTCAAATGAATAGTATGTATTATGTAAACATGTCATAAAATATTTATACACACACATACACAGCAATAATAGCTACCTTTTAGACTAACATACTGAGAACAGTTAAATTTGTTTCAGATTGTTTATAATTATGTGCAGACTAACTCAACCTGAGGTGCATAATTGTCTTCATGAGCAAGCAGATCAACCCATCAAGTCATTAAGCTTTCTCTCTCGTTTCCATCTGAGTTCTTTCTTGATGGGGAAGAGGTTTTTACTTATAGAGATCTATCTAACAAGCAATACTACCCTCTTCTAGCAAAGTAACTGGTATAGTCCTGACTCTACTTAAAGAGCCTTCTAGAATTCTGGATGCCATACTGGCTCAGACACAAGATGCATTCAGGGCTCAAGTTACTTTGCAAGTGGTCCTTTGTCATAGCTACTAGCTAGCCTATAAAAATTGTGCCCATTGGGAAGGATACAGGCTGCATCTCTTGTCCTTCATCAGTGTTGGTGACTTACAGCTGACGGAATCCTGTCAGCACTGGTATGAGTTCCTTTGGAACTGACACATTTTCCTTGCTCAGATTTGGAGACTGTGGTGGTCTGAATAAGATTAACTCTCATAGGCCCATATATTTAAATGCTAGTCATCTGGGGATGGCACTATTTGAGAAGAGTTGGAAGTGTGGCCTTCTTGGAGGAAATGTGTCACTGGCGGTGGGCTTTGATGTTTCAAAGTCATTGTCAGGTCTAGTTCTTGCTCTCTCCCTGCTTCCTACAGATAAGGATATAGAACTCTCAGCTAGCCGGGCGGTGGTGGTGCACGCCTTTAATCCCAGCACTCGGGAGGCAGAGGCAGGCGGATCTCTGTGAGTTCAAGACCAGCCTGGTCTACAAGAGCTAGTTCCAGGACAGGCTCTAAAAGCCACACACACTCCCCTCCTTCGTCCCACGTCAGCTCTCGATGCCGGGTTTCTGAGCTATGAAAGGTTAGATGGATTGTTCCTGAAGCCATTGTATCAGTTTGCAATGAGTATGCTTCTGTTATTCCACAACCTCAACAACGCTTTGTCTTGGCTGATTCTTACTTGTGGCCAGTCTATAGGTGCTGGCATCTCCGTGTGGCTTCATCTTGCACCTCCCTGATAAGTAATGAGGTTGGCATCTTTTAATAATTTTAGAGATTGTCTACCTTTCCGTGTTTGTGGGGGTGAACGTGACTACCCATTTTTCCTACTGCGATGTCTATCTTTTCTTTATATGTTCTATATGTTAGTCCTTCGTCAATTAAAAACACCACAAATAAATAAAAAAAAAAAAACCAAAAAATAAATAAATAAATAAATAAATAAAAAACCTCTCAGCTATTTCTCCAGCACTACATCTACCTGCTTGCTCCCATGCCCCTACCATGATGGATCGTGAGCTAAACTTCTGAAACTGAAAGCAAGGCCCCAGATAAATGTTTTCTTTATAAGAGTTGCCTTGGTCACGGTGTCTCCTCACAGGGATAAAGCAGTGACAAAAACTCCCCTTAAGCTGACTCTGACAACGCCTGGCCAGGACCAGTCAGTCCAATGATATATCTTTCTCACTCAATTTCTTCTTAGTTGTTCCACTTACAAATTACAAAAGAAAAAAAGACTTTGCTATAAGTACATTTTCATTATCAATAAGGTTTCTTTTATAAAACAATAGCTTCAGTTCAGCGGGGGAAATAAAAGTGTGAGTTTTTAAAAGTATTAAGCCTTCTCTTGATAATATGAGAATCTTGCCCACTAGATACTATGAGCATATCTCCTTGTGCAGAACGTCTCATTGGTCTGAACCACCATCAGATTGGTGCTCTTCTGGAGGCAATGGCAGACTTTGCCAAAGAGCAGAATGAAGTTGCTGCACATCTCTATGCATCGAGGATTGGCCTGGTCATCCTAACCAGCCTCCCAGAGTCACATCCACAGCCATACAGTGCTCATTTCCTTTCTTCCTGCATGTCTCCGCTCAGCGATTCTTAGTGTCTAGGCCCATTATACCTGTGCTGCTGCCTGGTGCTGTCTGCTAACACAGACATCACTATTCTTCGAGCTCCTTCTCCAGACAGTCCCCAGACACAGCCCCTTTCAACCGTCATGCAAATTTAGAGGCAAAGCAACCTGTGGCAACAGTAAAAGCAAGATTTTGTTTTTCTTTTCCTATAGCCATTATATATACTATAGGGAATAAAATTTAAATAAACACAGTAACTTCTTTTTCATTCCCCATTAAGAATTTAAGTCCATCTTCAACCACTTGTAGTGGAGAGGGAACTTCTTCAATTTGACAAAGAACTATGAAAATCTCTCTGCTCATATCATAGATGGTGATATAATAGATATTATCACTAATAAAGCAATGTTCCTGCTGGATAGTTCTACTGGACATTGTACTGGAGATTGGGAAGGAAAGACACTGAGTGGGAAAAGAAAGAAAAGGTTGAAAGAGAACCAGTGAAATCATGCTATTTGTACTGACCTTTTCTTAAATATGAAATATCTCAATGTGACACAGAACCATTATTAAAATAATTAAATTCATTTTGATTGTGTTAAAAGTGAGTCTGAAATCCCAAGAAAATAACCATACAAGTGGCAAGGTAGAAAGTTTTATTTCTTCCAAAGGACGCATAATTACGTCAAATCAAACAGGCAAGGACCCACCTTGACCCCTGCCAGATTTTATTTCTAAAACAAGAAGTCCTGTGATGTGTTTATCTAATTATTCTTTATCAATAAAATCTCAGGAGTCAGATATCAGGATAAGAATCTGAATGATAAGAGAAGGGGCTGAGAAGGGACCAGTGACCTCCTTTCTCTCTCCTTCATCTATCCAAAAGGGCCAAGACCCTCTCTAAGCTCCACCCTACTGCTTCCTGTCTCTCTATCTGCCCTTAGTCCTCCAAACCTCTATGGTCAATTTTGGTCAACTAGTAGCTAGATCTGTCCTTGAATTAAAGCAAATTTTATTGAAATTCTTGGAAGCATCAGAATGAGATAAAAAAAATCACACAACTGCCCTACATCTCAGTTTGAGCAGTTTGAGCTTGGCCTCACATTTAAAAGTGATTGGCTTTTCAAGTAATGAAATTGAGAAGCAGAAGGCAATTTGGACAGAGAGCAACCTCAAGCATATATTTTGATTTCAAGAAGAGCTGACCCTGGAGAATTTAATTTCTGCCAAGTGGCTTTTTTATAATATTTTCAAATGAGGTTTTTTCTAATTAACCCTTTGGCAGAAAAGACAATGCATTTCTTTTACCTCTCCAACCATGGTAGGGTATGTGTCAATGGAAAAAAATATCTGTATTTCCATAGAGTAGCAAGGAACAAGCCAAAAATAAAATCAACTAAATCAGTTTAAGATAGTATCAAGTATAAAAACATAAGGATAAATATAACCAAATGTGCAAAGCATAATCTCTAGAATCAGAAAAATGTCTTTGAAATAAACTAAAAAAGATATACATCAGTTGAAAACATCATGTTGTTAAAATGATTATTGTATCATAAAGTTAATATTATCCTAGTCAAAACTCAGATTGCATTTTTTTCGCAGAATTTGAAAGCTGAATAGGAATTCATGTGAAAATCCAAGGCACCACAAATAGTTGAAATTATGTCCAAAACACATACAAAAAAAATCATTGCAGGGGTCAGACATCCAATTTCAAAAGTTGCTACAAAACTCCAGTAATGAAGACCCTTTGAGGCTGGTATAAATTTAAAAACAGAAAGCAATTAGTGGGTCAGAACCATGTCCAGGAATAAACTTCAGTAAGTTAAGTGATTTTCCAGGAAAGCATCTGAGAGAAGCAATAGTCTCTCAACAAGTGGTTCTGGGTTACCTTTGTATTATGTAACACTTGGATAGCAAAACATAGGAATGCTATGTTAGATCTATGCCTAATACAAAATCAACCAAAAATAACCAACATTCTGAATTATAGTGGCTGAAACTAAATAGACTCAAACAGCATGATGTAAATGTCACCATCCCTAGTCTAAGAACATCATTTTTAAATTTTTTTTTCAAGGAGGGAAACAAAAGATGAATTAATTGAACACTGTCAAAAACTTTGAACTTCTTTTATATAAGTAAAAATATAATAGTACTCTTAATATGAACCCAACCTGGGCTATGCAGTGAGACTCTGTTTCAGAAAGAAAGAAAGTAAGAGAGAAAGGAAGGAAGGAAGGGAGGAAGGAAGGAAGGGAGGGAGGAAGGAAGGAAGGAAGGAAGGAAGGAAGGGAAGGAGGGAAGAAGGGAGTGGAAAGAAAGAAAATTTACTACTAGCTAAATTAAGGTCTTCACAGTGCTTTTAGTTTATTTAGAACATTTTGTTCATAGTTTCCTGTCTCACTGTGAAATAAAGAGTGTATTTAAAATACAGTAATTTCCCTTCCAAATGACTTCAGTTACCCATCATCAACCATCATGATCTGAAATATTAAAAATAAAAAAAATTTCAAAAGTAGATATTTCACACATGTTGGGTTGTGAGTGGTGTAATGAAATCCCACCCTCTCTTTCTATCCCTTTGTTATAGGGTGTTGACACGGTAGACACTGAACTCCCATTGGTCATTTGAGATCTATTGTAATTATCAGACCAGCTCTCACCTTTCCTTCTATTGCAGTACCTGTGCCTAAGCTTCAGTACCATCTGGGGTTTGGGATATGCACTGAAAATCTATTGAAATGAATCCTGTGTACGAGGGTAGAAGGGAGTATTGTAATAAAAGATGTAAAAATAAGAAAAAAGGTAACTGATATAAAATAGAAATTGTTTTCTTAAATTGTGACAAGAACTGATACAAAAAGAAAAGAATATTTGGTTTCTACAGGGGAAAAAAGATTTCTAACAACTCTTATCATTGCTAACTGTTACATAATTTATATAAACCATTTGTATAATACTAATATCCCAAAACATAGTTAATAGGCAAATGGTCTCAGTGTGTTTTTAGAAAAACAATTACGTTCTTATAAATGCAGTACGCTTTGAAAATACATTTGTGAAATGAGGTTAAGAAAAGCAGTTGCTTATTAAAAATCTGAGCGGGAGTCCCACTGCCAGAGAGGATAATGTGTACCAATCTGTTCCCTCCTGACTGCTTCTGCCCCATGACACATTTGCAAATACCATGCTCTAGTGTTTCCTGCAGTGCCATTGGCTAAAAAAAAAAAAAAAAAAAAAAAAGGTCTTTTGAAAGCTGAAGTGAACTAGGTTTTTCGAAAGCGGTACTAACCTAGAAGTTCATCTCCGTCTGGATTGTGTTATTGCGGAAAAGAATAAAACCAAGAATAAAACCTGTTCACGTTTTCTCTGAACGTGGATCCAGACCAATGCGTTAAATATTTAATTCATGAGTGATCAATTATTTCATTGATGGCTCTTAATATATATCAAAATAAAGTGACAAAATAAAATAATAAATTATGCACAGGGATATCTGGAAGACCTCGTTGAGTCCTTCTCGTTCCTGATCATCTCCAGCCAATACAACTGTCGTTCAGGACTTTCTGTGGAGTTGTGTTTTTCCGTGCCTTCTCAGGGACACTAAAATCTCTGAGTGTTCACGTGTCTTAGATAGTAGTACTTACAAATAATCCATAAGAAGCCTTCTGTGCACTTTAAATCAGTCCTAAACTACTTAAAATACTCATTCAATTAAATTTGTTAAATGTTCTTGTACTACATTCTCTAGGGGAAAATAAAAAATAAATCTATGCAAGTTTCATATAGAAATATTTGTTTTCATATATTTCATCTTGAGCTTCATTCATTCTGTGACTGTGGATGCTGTAAGGGCAGAGAGCTGATGTGTTCGCTGCCGGAACTCAGTTCTTAGCGAAGCAAGGGAGGGCAAGGAAGCAGTGCCCGAGCCTCCTGCCAGCCATATCTCAGTGAGCATAAGTCTTTACCACTATTTTCAGGTCTCATAGCGTTGAGTCATGAAGACATAATCTGCCTATGAATCCGTTTTGTAAGTTCAGCCCAAATTCAGCCCTTTCCTGTGCTACTTCCGCCACTACCTGATTAATCTTCAGCTGTTTTTCAGGCACAATGTCTAGGTCCGAAGCCTGTGACTACTTCCTTGAGAGGCCTTCCTGCAGTCCGCCTAGCTTTGCTAGGCCTGGTACTTGACTTATGGACTCTAGACTATGGCAAAAATGAAGAACCATCAACAACCAACTCAACCTGACCTCAGAACCAAATGAGGTTCGGAAATCCTCTTTGCCCTGCCCAGCTTGCTGGTATGGTACTTCAGCACAATGGTTTCTTGGCTAAAATGTCAGTTTGCTTCACCCTCAAACAACGCTTTCACCCTTGATCATCATGACGTAGGTTCAGTTCTGTACTCTGGCATGGAGGGTGCTCCATGCTTTGTATTCTTTCCTGTTTTGTTCCAACGGTCTCCTATTTTTCTCCATGAGCAGCGCCCTGAGCCAGTGACACATAAAAGAAACCAGCCTTGCCTTTGGGGTTATTTAGATGGCCTCTGTTTAAATTTGGAGCTTTCCTTCTGTGTTCAAACAATTCTGAACTCTGATCATTTTGAATCAAACTGACCTACAGCTGCCTAAACCAACGGCATGCACTGTACTCAGCATACTTTGTGTTCTCTGTGTGTGGTGACCCCTTTCTTTCCTCCCCTCTTTCGAGTGGGATTGCTTATTTATTCTGTGGCAGGTCGTCTCTCTACCTGCCTTTGCCTGCCTCAACAGGCTTACTCTCTGAAAAGGAAAGATGATAAATTCCACTCTTCCCCATGCACGTGAAACCACAGCAGGAAGGCTGAGCTCTAATGCTTGAGCTCCTGGAACTCACACACTTCTCAAAAAAAGAGCACTGATTTTTTTTTAAAAAAAAGTTCATTATGAAAGAATTTGAGACTTACAAAGAAGTTGTGAAAATAAACTGGTAGAGAACGCTCCCATGTTTGTGTTATACCTAAAAACAAATTTTGTAGTTTATATAGCATCGCTTGATTGGAGGGGGCCAATTAAGAAAAAAAAAAGACTGCTTCTATGTTGGTCTGAACTAATGTAAAGAGCTAGCAAAAGAAGGGAACTCAGTTCCAAGTGAGAGACACTTCGCTGCTGGCCTTGAAGGAGCAAACTGCAAATTGTGATGAACACCCTTCGTCTTCCATGGCAGGGAACTGGGGTGCTGTCTAGGATGTGACACGACCTTGAATGATAGCCAGCATAAGAGCGCAGAGGAGGAGGGGCATAGTCACTCTATCAACAGACAAGGAACTTATTCTGCTTACATACCGCCTGAGTTTACACAACAACACTGAACTGCAAATGAAAACAGAACCTGCCAGCAACTCAATTCCTGTCTGTGAGATTCTAAGCAGAGAGTCCTTCTTGGTCCAGAGAAATTGACAATAAATAGATGTTATATCAAACCATAAAGTTCATAGTCATTTGTTTATGGAGCCTTATATTATAGCTCAACTCTGCTTACACCTCACCCTCTGGAACTTGACTGTCCATGCAATGTGACCTTTGCTCCTGGTGCTATTCCTTTCTCAGTAGGATGGATTGATACACTGTATTATAACAAACTATAATCAATGACTCTAGTTGGTTTCAGGTTGACAAAAAAACAGAATAATAAATAATGATTGATAGGTAAATAGATAAAGTATGCAGATGGTTAATAGATAATTGATGATAGATGATAGATGATAGATAGATATACAGATAAATGGATGGATGATGGATGGATGGATGGATTGTCGGACGGACAAACAGACAGTCAGATAGATGAGAGAAACATGGATAATTTGCTTGCTTTTCTGGTTTATTGTAAAATGAAATACCAACATTTTACATAGTACTGACAAAGCAGGTATTTTACCAGGGCACACGCGTTCTGCATAAATTGATATTAATCTGACCTCTGTAACTCTTAATAAGATAGAATTTAATTTGTCAAGAAAAGTACATAATTAAAAGCTTCTGAAGAGCAATTGAGGAAATAAATATGGCTGAGCAATTTAGCTAAGTGAAATGAAGCGTTTGCAAAGGTGAAGCAGAAGAGCGTTATGGAGCAGTAATCTCCATCATTCAGTGCAAAGTGTCGGCTGCACTGCAAATGAATACACCATTATGAATGAGATAGAAGCACAGAGAAGGTCTGCATTCCCTATGTTAAGAACGCTGGGGAAGTGGAATCAGCTCAGCAGTAGAGCTCTTGCCAGTAAGGGCAAGACCTCATTTTCATCTCCAAAATCAAAAGAAAGAGAGAAGAAAGGTCAGAAAAGAGAAGGGGGAAGGTGGTAGGGAAAGGCAAAAAAAACCAATAGAGGTAGCTAGAGGTCTCTGGGTAAGCTGTTTATTCCTCAGCAGGCTTGAACTAGGCACTTAGTGTTTTCTAATATATTGAAGCTATTGAAGTAATTGTTTTTTTATACTCTTCGGGTGTTTTTTTTTTTTTTTTTTAAATCACTGAACTCAGGTGTTAGGTTAAAAGACAGGAGTTATGTCTGAGAATCTGGAAGCTGTGCGTACATTATTTCATTCATTCTGAGTGAAAGCAAGTTTTCTATTTAACTGAGCTCCTTAAAGAGGAACCGCTCTACGACTGGAGAGGTAACTCAACAGTTAAGTGCACTGGCTGTTCTTCTAGAGGACCCAGGTTACATTTCTGGTACCCACATGGAGGCTCACAATCATCTGTAACTCAAGTTCCAGAACATTTGACGTCTTCTGCCCTGCTCAGGCACCACGCATACACATAATGTACAGCCATACAAAATCTCCACACACATAAAATTAAAAACAAATAAAAAAATTTAGAAAATTGCCTTGACGAATACCTATTGAACAAATTTATTTACATTAACCAATTCTGACAATGAACTGAAGCTGGGGGAGCCAGACTGTTCAACTATTAAAAGACTCCCCAGTACCTGAACAATGAGAGAGCCTCTTTGTCCTGGTGTCCTTTGCTTTGCCTCATCCACTCTTTCTGCATCCTCTTCCATGGGGTTCCCTGAGCTTTGGGGGAAAGGATTTGATGGAGACATCCTATTATCCTATTTAGAGCTGTGTGTTCAAGCGCTCTCTCTCTTTCTCTCCCCCCTCCCTCCTCCCTCTCTCCCCTCTCTCCATGATGTCTGGCTGTGGATCTCTGCATCTTTTTCCATCTGTTAGAGGAGGAGGAGGAAGCCTCTCTGATGGTGAATGAATAAGGCACTGATCTATCAGTATTGCAGAATATCATTAGGAGTCATTTTATTAATGACTATATAAATATAATTCTATTTCACTCATGAATATTGACACAGAAATACTCAATAAAATACAGGCAAACTGAATCCAAGAACAAATCAGAAAAATCATCTACCATGACAAAGTAGGCTTCATCCAAAAGATGCAGGGATGGTTCAGCACATGAAAATCTGTCAACATAATCCACCATATAAACAAACTGGGAAAAAAACCACATAACCATCTCATCAGATGCTGAAAAAACCTTCAACAAAATGCAATATCCCTTCATGATAAAGGTCTTGGAAAGAGCAGGGATACAAAGAACATACCTAAACATAATTAAGGCAATATACCACAACAACCAATATCATACTAAATGGAGAGAAACTTACAGCAATCCCACTGAAATAAGCAACAAGATAAGATTGTCTACTCTCTATATATCTATTTAATATAGTACTTGAGGATCTAGCTTGAGCAATAAAACAACAAAAGGAGATCAAGGGGATACAAATCAGAAAAAAATGAAGTCAAACTCTCACTATTTGCTGATGATAAGATAGTGACCCCAAAAATTCCACCAAGGAAGTTCTACAACTCATAAACACCTTCAGTAATGTAGCATGATACAAGATTAACTAAAAAAAATCAGTAGCCCTCCTTTATGATAAATGGGCTGAGAAAAATCAGAGAAATAGACACAAATAGCATAAAAGAGCTCAGAGTAACTCTAACCAAACAAGTGGAAGACCCGTATGACAGGACCTTTAAACTTTGAAGAAAGAAATTGAAGAAAACTCCAAATAAGGAAAGATCTCCCATGCTCTTTTGTAGGAAGAATTAAAATGGTAAAAATGGCAAACTTACTAAAAGCAATCTACAGTTTCAATACAACGCCCATCAAAATCCCAGCAAAATTTTCTCAGACCTCAAAAGAACAAAACTCAGCTTCATATGGAAAAGCAACAAACTCAGGATAGCTAAAACAATCCTGTATAATAAAGGAACTTCTGGAGGCATCACAATCCCTGACTTCAAACTACTTACAGAGCTACAGTACTGAAAACATCCTAGCATTGGTAAAAAAAAAAAAAAAAAAAAAAAAAAAAAAAAAAAAAAAACAGACAGGAGGACCAAAGTAACTGAATGGAAACACAGTCTTTATTTAGAATACTCAAAAAATATGAATGTGTGTGGAATAGTTTTTAACAGAATGAGTTTCCTCCAAGAAATACTGCAATACACTGCTGCCCTTAGCCTGATTAACACTGTGTCCTCACATTCCTCTTGACTGTTTCTATACAGACGAGAGGATGGTGGTACCAGCTGGGACTGGTTTTGATTGTTTGGAGGCAATTATACAGAAAAACTCAACTGGTACACTTTGTTTTGTATTGAGCATTGACCTTGGATCTTGCATGTCATGTGCTAGGCCACATCTCTAGGCCATAACTTCACATACACATACATGCATGCATGCACATGCACACGCACACACACACACACACATACCATCATTATTATCATCATCATTATCATCATGAAATCTGATTGTAAATAAACAAGGAGAATCAGGAAAGTAGACTGTTAGTAATGTTCCTCAGAAATAGATAAATGAAATGTATACTCCTGAAAGCAACTGCTAGAGTCTGGGGTATGTTATATCTGCAGAGAAAATTCTGTCATTTTAATTAAAAGTTAAAACATTACTATTAGATAACTAAATATAAAATGCATTAATACTAAAACAAAGAAGTTCAAAGAAAATTGTATTTGTAAGTTCAACAATAAAAAATTTAGTTTTCTATGAAAAAGTCTGAGAGCAGGAACATGCCACATGAAGGAACCTGAGTTCTGCCTGCCACTGAATCTGGGTGAAAGGCAGTTCTAGGAGGAGCTGTGGAGAACAGGACAATCACACACTGACATGCAAGAATTCAGGTGGCCAGAGGCATGGAGCAGGAAATGAAGGGCATTGGGAAAGGTAGTCCACTCTCAATGGCTCTATTCAGACACTGCCAACCGCTTTGGAGTTTGAAAGCCAAAACTGTGGCTGGACTGGCTGTGGGAGTCTCCTAGACTCTCTCCTGAGTGTGAGACCTGAGGATGGTAGAGGGATGGCAGAGAACTAAGCCCCCAAACTGCAAAGCTAAAGTTCTGTGTGGGCAAAACAGGCACAGTACTAAAGTGCGAGAGTGCCAGTCAACACATAAAATCCAGGATACCTACAAGCAGTTTTTATAGGAAGAACAAACAGACATACTAGTACTTCTGAAAGAAACTGCTCCAACGTTACATCTGTTTCCTTTGTCCTTCATGCTTCTGTTTTTTTTTCTGTTTCCTACACTATTAGTAATATTGTTATAGAAATAATATGCCTCCAAATAGAAATCACTCTACTACTTAGAGATGAAGGAAAATTTGCTGTGGGAGAATGGTCTTGCACCCTGTAAAGATATGTCAGTTGTATTGGTTTAATAAAATACTGATTGGCCAATAGCCAGGCAGGCAGTATAGTCAGGGTGACCAGAACAGGAGAATTCTGGGAAGAGGAAAGGCTCAGTCTGCAGTCATCACCCAGACACAGAGGAAGCAAGATGAGAATGCCTCACTGATAAAAGGTACCAAGCCATATGGCTAACACAGACAAGAATTACAGGTTAATGTAAGTTATAAGAGTTAATAAGAAACCTGAGCTAATAGGCCAACCAGCTTATAATTAATGTAGCCTCTGTGTGTTTCTTTGGGACTAAATGACTGTGGTACCTGGTGGGACAGAAACCTCTATCAGCAAAGAGTTGTTTCCTAAAGGCACTGGCTGACTCAGGTGAATACACAAATAAGAGTCCACATTGAACAGAATATTTTACTAACTCATATGCACGTCAGTTTATTTGTTTCACATATCCTGTCATCCTTAAGTCTCTTTTGAAACCCTGACCTAGTGTCAGAGACTGCAAATCTGGCTGCTTAAGCAGGTAGGTTAACATAGCAAAAATATTGCATATTGCCAAAACTATTTTAACTACAACAGTATTGTTCCTTTTGTGAATAGCTTTTACTGAAGGCTATCTTGCTCACCTGTAAAACTGTGTATTTTGTTTGTGTTTTTTTGTTTTGGTAAAAGCACAAGGGACGGATGACAGATTAGGCCAAGTGATATTTGTGACCATGATCTGCCCCCTTGACCTGGGGAGATGAGCTTAGTGGCTGGTCAGTCCTGGTGAACAAACATTTACATCTTAGGATCATTGATTTCCCTTGTCTCCAACAGGCCTGGTTAGCAGACTACTTTAAGGTATTTGTGGGATAGCACTCCCTTAGCTAAATTCTACTCTATGTGTTTTAATGCCTCTTAAGCAAATATTTTACAAGAAATCCTTTATAATATCAATTTTACTACTTTAAGTTTCTTCTACATCACTTGCCCCTGTTGGAGCTATTAAAAATTCTTTATAAGCTCCAATTTAAAAGTCTGTGTCACAGAGGTCTGCAAACTCGGGTTTCTCTTGTTTGACCACCTGATAAACTGACCCTTAGGTCAGAAACACCTGCAGCTTCATGGCCTCCACCTAAAAGGAAGTGAATTGGGTCAGACAGTTCAGAATGCATGGTCCTAAGAAAGGGCATAATACAACCGGAAGGAAAGAACACTAGCCTACATGACCTCCTTACTCATACCTTTCGTGCTTACAAAACCAGCGCAATGTGGATGACACTGTCTGCTTCAAATTTCACTTGAGAATATACGTTGATCCACTTGAGCCACAGTTGCACAGACTTCTGTGCATCTCTGAGGCTGGACCTAATAATATCGTTCCCAAAGCAGTTAATTTTGAGCTGAAAAAGGTTCTAGTTAAAGCAAAGGCAGTTTAGTTTCAGAACTACTTTGACCTCAGTGACTTTAATGTCATTACAAAAAATGTTTTATTTCCAGGGACTGACTAAAAATCTCAATGCTCCTGAGTTTCAGGTAGACACCATGAATAAATTGTCAAGATTTATTGCATAATCTGGTCACTGCAGCTAATATATTATATAGATGAAAATTGTTAAGAGACTATATTTTTGACAGGTCTCACCAAACACACATGCTCAGGCATATTAATTAGTTCAGCTGTGGTAATCAAATTGCGATGTTTGCATATCACAAAACATTACGTTGAGCTTTATCAAAATGCATTTAACTAATTGTCCTGCTAAAATGCACACTAATTAGCTTCTTGATTTAGGTAAATATGTTTATTACAAAATAATACTTTGTGATATTAAACTACATTTTTTAAAAGTCAGATAAGCAAGCCATATTCAGTCCTCAAAATCCTTTTATAAAAGAGGATACATGTAGAAGTATAGGCAGGTAACAAACGAAGATGATATCCTAAGTTTCCTGTAGCAAGGAGTCAGCCATGTGCACCTGAGTTTTGGAAGCAACCTAGTCAGGGGAAGGAGTGGGAAAGCTTTGGAGTGGATTAAAGCTTACTCGTACCAGGCTTACTCTGAGTGGAATCCATTAGCCTGGAGAAGCTGGGGGTAGCTAGCCAGAAACAGAACATACTTCGTGATGGATAGAGGTTATGTGTTATTCTAAATTGACAGGAGAGGCAGAAATTAAGAAAGGTGTGTGTTTCTCATTTTGATCTGCTTATTTCAAGTTGGTTAGTAAAGACTTTTAGTTTCCTGGCTAATCAGAGGAATAATCAGGGCTTCTAGAAGTCTGACTATAGGACAGGAAATAATCCTTGTGAAGTCAAATGTCTGGGTCCTGTACTTGAAAATGAAGGATAAATAGAACAAAAATTATTATGCATGCATTCCAACACTTAACAATAAATAAGAGAAAAGAGGCGCTTATATGTCATTTTGACACAGGGTGATAAATTATATACAAGTGGTTAGACTAAGAAAAGGAGGCTTAGATCAGGGAGATCAGTAAGGTAAACACATGCGGAAACTAAAGAAATATAAAGGTCATTTCAGAAAGGTTTGTTTATGCAGAATAAAGTCCCTGCTATCTGCAGTGATGTCATCTCTACTGATTAAAGGCATTCTCCTCTTGGTATGACAGACCCGAGAACACATGGGCATAAATATATATTCATTCTCCGTGCAGGCCTGGGAGGGTAGAGAGCTTCTTTTTGGTTTTCTATCTCTCAGTTACTTTTAGGTCAAAATAATCTCTGTTCCAAAGTAGGATGTAGGAAGTTTGTGGGTGATGTGTTCTGGTTCTGCATGGTTCTGATAATAGATTAGCTTCCAGGAATCTTTACTGTAATTTAGGATTGCATCCCAAGGTAACATTTAGAAATTACTTTGGGTTGTGATAAATGGGAAGAAACACCAAAGAACAAAGAATTGCTATGCTTTTATCTTAACATTTTGCTCACTGTCTTTATCTGTCATATGCAAGGACGGGGCAGTAATAAACTAGGGTCTCTGCAGAAAATGCTGAACTAGAGAACTTTTTTGAGATGCACATGGTGGCACACTGAAAAAGCTTAAGGCTTGAAAAACTAGCTAAGGATTGTGTTATAATCCTTATCATGCACTCATATTTGTCCCAGGTCAGGAGTGATTAAGAATTCAACACACACTGGCTTCAGTGAGCCAGTGCGACATACTCATCCTTAGATACACTTAGAGTGGACAATGCTGCTAACTCATTTGCACAGGGATGGAATCCTTTAGAAGCTACCGTGTGGTGATCACATGAGAAACTGAATCATTTCTTGCCCTTGGTTTACTTTGTGTTCACAGAGGGGGCCACATTTGTCTAAGAAAAGGCAGTGGGGTACCCTGACTCACAGTGACCTTCAGAGAGTCACAAAGCAACAAGGCAGCAAGAGCCTGTCTGCACAATTCAGAGAGTTCTACTAATTAGGAGTGGGGGAGTCTTTCCACCCCAATTAGAGAGAAAATACTCTTTGTTTGGGTGCATCTCAATTCTTTTTACACATAAAGAAATCCTGAAAGGTCTTCTACCGAGTGCATTTCTATGGCTTGAGAGTGCGTGTTCACTGTGCCCTGTGAATATGACATAAAGGGTGGGGGTGGAGGGAGAGACTGTGGGTGAGATGCACAGGCCTACACAGCGGTTAATAAGTTTTTTAATTTTGTTCTTGAATATTATGTCTGTAGTTCATCTCATTCTCTTGCTTTTCTGGTCTTGAGCATCTAGCTCACCATGAGCACTGTCTGTGTCCTGCAACCATAGGAACTTTCCAGAGGCTGGCATTTAATTGCTACTTATCAACACCAACACAAAAGAAGACATGAGGGTTCTGCTAAGAACAAGGGACCTCAGCATTTCTTAGTCCATCTGAGAAGGCTGAATACAGTCTAGGACACTTTGCAGTGTTAGATATGAACATGAAAAAATAGCGAGGTTGTTGTAGGGTGACAAGGGTGTCAGACCCCCTTTGATCCAGGTTCTTGTTCCTGCTGATAAAAGAAAGGTTTATTTTCAAGAGAAGATATCCAAGAAAAGAAAAATATACATACTAGGAAGCAACCAAGCGACCTGTCAGGTGAGGACCGAGGACCAACTGGAGTTTTGGGGTACTGTGTTTTGGGGTTCAGAGACATTGGTGGGAACGGACTGTTCAATGGGAGTCATTTGGCTATAACACCTGTGAAAACCAAGTCACATAGTCATGTTTTGAATGCATATTTGTCATTGATTGGAAGCTACAGACATGACCATTGCAGGATAATTTGATATTTCCAGTCTTGATTCACCAGTAGGAAGTCAAAAATCACTGCTCCTTGGGGATTAACATTAACAATGACTTAAAGCTCTTAGATAGTAGAGCATTAGAAGGGACTGGATGGATTTCCCTTCTTGTTGGATAAAAGATATAGGAAGTTTGTCTTGTTATAGTAAAATAAGGAGAGTAATGTATAATGAGGGACTGGATCATTGTCTCCTGACTACCTGCTGTGCTAAGAGACTAGGAAGGAAAAAAGCTGAACCAAGTTTGGCATGTGAAAGACGCCAGTTTGGAGAGGAAGACTAGAAGCCCTGTGCCTTCCTGGAACAGAGTGGAAGAGCCCAGGAATTAAAATGTGAGGAAGGGCTCTAAAAGAACATAATACCAACACTGCCAAGTCAGATATTTTGGGGGCTCATTCCTGGTTTCAAAGCCCACATCCATTCTTGGGAATACTTTATTCTTTTTCAATGAAATGCTCGTTTTTTATTACATAACTGTCTTAGTGAGTGTTCTATTAACTATGAAGAGTTACCATAACCAATGAGACTTATAAAAGGATGCATCTAATTGGGGATTGGTTACAGTTTCAGCAGATGAGTCAATGACCATTGTGGTGGGAAGCATGGCAGCAGGCGAGTCGGCATGGCACTGGAGCAGTGCCTAAGACCTCATATCTCAGAGAGTAAGGGACTGAGCCTGGGGTGGACTCTTGAAATATTAAAGCCCAATCACAGTGACACACCTCCTCCAAGAAAACTACACCTTGTAATTCCTCCTAAACAATACTACTAACTGGAGACAGAGCATTCAAACCTGTGAGCCTATGGGAAACATTCTCATCCAAACCATCACAATACCTAACTTGAAAGGTGGGGCTTTACATCTCCTTCTAGTGGCTGTCAGGATTTCTCCCTAATCTATGCTATTTCTTTTAATCATAAATGAATAATACTGTCCTTGAGTTTCTTTGAGTCTAAACTGTCATTAATGAGACTGAGAACCCCAAAAGAGAACCTCTTCCTCAATAATACTAACTGGGAATCTTTTCTCGAGTTTAAGTAAAACCTATAGGTAGCCATTGTTTTGGACTAGCATTTCCCATTGTGTTCCAACAGATCAGACCAATCCCAAATTAGGTTGTCCATGATTTGAATGGTAACACCCTATCCAAAGTCTAAATATTGAAACCTAATAATTGATACATACCACAGTATTAAGGAAGGAGCATGGGGGCCTAAGGCTATTACAAAGGATACTTCAAATTTCTTTGGCCTCTAGTGCTTCTGCTTTTCTGTAACAAACCTACAGAGGGCAGTCTTCACCAATACCAATGACAGCACCTTCCAACCTCCGTTCTGTGAGAAATACATTTTTGTTCATTATAAAATTCCCAGTCTCTGGTATTTTGTTATAGCAACACACACAGATTAAAAAGGCTCTCATACCAATTCCTATGTAATCAAATGGGCCCATTTTGTTTGTTTGCATTTTTAATAGTAACCACACAGAAGCTGCTTTGTCTGTTTAACAGACCTGACAAGAAAGTTCTGTAAACAGAAAGTAAAACAAATTTGAAAGGATAATCTGTTGTCATAGAAGAACGGGGCTGAACACAGCAAATCAAAACTTTTGTTCTAAGAAGATGTCATTCTCTGTGAAGCTTGTTCTGTCCTAAGGTGAGGCATTTTCCCTTACACAACCGCAAGTAGAGGCCAGAGAGACCTTTATACTAACCTTGTTCTAATTTTCATTGCATAGCAGTTGTGCATCTTGTCTTTGTTAGCACATACCTTGCTAATGCCTCTCATGTATGAGCTCACTAGATCTGAAAGTTGGTCCTGAACATTACCTAAGGCAGGCACTGCCATCTCTCCCTTGGGATTCCTGAAAGTGGGGGCAAGAGAACCTACAAGGGGAGCCCAAAGGGAATTTGTCTGGAACAGAACAAAGACTTCAGTCCAACTCTTCTAAACATATGTGTATGGTGTTTTCTCCCATCTTATTTCAAAGATTATCTTCGGGGGGGGGGTGTTGTTTGTTTGTTTGTTTGTTTCTCAGGTGCCAATAAAATTTCAGCTCTCAGTCTTGAAATCTGATTTGGGGGAGAATATGCTTAATCCATGAATCACTTAACTATTCCATTCAAGACGTTTGACTATACTATCTCAAGCTTTACATAATAAAAATGCTGTGGATATTTCAGTTTTTAGAAAAATAGATGTACACCCTGCAATGAAAAAAACCATTTTTATAAATTATTTAAACCAACTGAAATCCAGAAGCTTATAAGCATAGTAAATAAACAATTCTGTTCTACTTATTTCTGTATAAATAACCATTTTAGGACAATGAATTGATTATATTGTTTCAACCCAGATGTTTCTTGGTAGAAAAGAAGTAATTTAATATTAGAATTATTCTTCAATGCACAGTAGTACATCAGCAATGAGTGTAAATATTTTAAAAATATGATGAGTTGGTAAGTTCTGAGAGAGAGAGAGAGAAAGAGAGAGAGAGAGAGAGAGAGAGAGAGAGAGAGAGAGAGAGAGAGAGAGAGAGACTCTATGGTCTCTTCTTCTTTCTTCAAGTCTTGCCCCCAGGCTCCTACCTTGATTTCCTTTCTTAGTTTCCCTCAGTAATGAACTGTGATCAGGATATGTAAGCCAATAAACCCTCTCCTCCTTAAGTTGTTCTTGGTCACAGTGTCTTATCAAAACATTCAGAAAGTTAACTAGGACAGAGGGAAACATGGCTAACACTGCCACAAACTCTCTTCTCTGGAGAAGGTTTGTATTCAAGAGATAAAATGAAGATGACTTGAACAAACATTGTTACATATTTTATAATTTATTACTGCAAATCTATGTTTTCTAAAGAAAATATTTGATCTACCCATAGAAATCCTTTCTCATCTCCCTATCTCGTTAAAGGTAGTGGAAGAATTTTAACTGTTCAGAGAGACACTTTCTTGTACTAATATTTCCAAATATTAGTGTTCCTAGAAATGAAAAAATGAAGGCCAATGTAATGTTAAATACTGCTGGTGTCATTTTGGTAATTATGATGAGTATCATAATCTAATGAGTTGAAATCATTAATTTTAATTAAACTAATTACCAGCTACTCTGTTCATTCTAGGCTTTTTTTGCTATCATTCATAGGCAAGACCTAGGGCTAAGATGGTGATTAGAATAAATGCAATCAGGGCTGTTGAGTTTAGATTATGGAATTGTATAGCTCATGGTAGGGGTAGTAGTAGAGCAATTTCTAAGTCAAATAGCAGAAAGGTAATTGCCACTAGGAAAAGTTTTATAGAGAAAGGTAATCAGGCAGAGATTATTGGGTAAAACCTGCATAAGTACAGGTTAGCTTTTTCTGTATATAGATTTAAATGGGACAGCTAAAAAGCTACTGAGATCAGGACTATGGATAAATAATGTTGATTAGTAGAACTAGTAATATGTTAATTATTACTAGAGCTAACTGATTGGAAGTCAGATGTACTGGTTATACTAAGAAAGTAAGACTTCTAATCTGTATCTTTGAGGTAGGAAGAAACAGCTTTAATCCAATCATTTGATCTTGGAACACCAGCCTCTAACCAGGGTCATACCTTCTATTAGAAGCCTATATAAGGATATTGAAGAAGGAAGCTTTTGCTCTCTTACCTGCTTGCTCTCACCTTGATAGCAAGCCCATTTCTTCTTTGGAATTAGAGTCTATGTCCTAGAGATTCCAGTGTATACTGAAGACAAGTTGAGACATCCAGCTCTGTGGACTGAGAAACTACTGGATACTTGGACATTCCGTTCATAGACAGCTATTGTGGGATTAGCTAGACCACAGCCTGTAAATTATTCTAATAAACCCCCTAGGCAAATAGAAAGGTAGATAGATGATAGAGATAGATAGATAGATAGATAGATAGATAGATAGATAGATGATAGATAGATAGATGATAGATAGATAGATGATAGATAGATAGATGATAGATAGATAGATAGATAGATAGATAGATAGATAGATAGATAGATAGATAGATAGACAACAGATAGATGTAGCCACATGTTTGGGCGACATCGTCAAGGTGCCATGTTGGAGAATCATCTTTTCTAATCTACATGTCCCTACCCTGGAACATGCGAACCCCATTGAGGTTGGACCCAGGCAGATGGAGCCCAATGTGGGGTTACGACAGATGGTGCCCAGGTGTGTGACCAGTGGTACGGGGACTCATGATGGAGACCACAGATGAATAAGACTCTGTAGGTGTAGAAGTAAAAGGTGAGCACTCGAAAAAGTAATTAAGGTAGAAAGGCAATGATATTTATCAGGAGTAAAAAAAAATTGTAAATAAAAATTATGTATAATTGTAGATATATGGGACAGGAAAAGAGCAGTCAACTGTCTGTGCATTACGTGGGTGTGTTTTGATAGCCAGATGAGCTGGGCTGGAGAGAAACAAATGCAGGTATTTTTAGTGCTTGCAGATAGTGTAAATATTCCTTCCCCCCACTTCACAACGCTGGAGGCACAGCTGCTGCAGTTCTAGGACTGCTCCAGGACCTGGGGAAGCCAAAGTGTGGCTCTCCTTGAAAGCTTCCCGACCTGTGACCGCAGAGCTGCAGCTGCTGTCAAGCCAGTAGAGGAAGGATGGGATTCAGGGCATGCAGCCTGGCAATGACTGAAAGCCAAAACTGATGCCTCCGAGACGGTAACCACCAGCAAGCACCAGCTGAAGCTGGCTATGTCTGGCCCGTGCCACTCTGCAGACCCAGGAAGCACAGGAAGACAGGATAGTTTAAAGGGCTATGGCTCCTGTCACTGGGGTCCAGAGCTGGTTGGTGGAGAATGGCTAAAGGTTACATGGTTCAAGAGCCCGGTAGAGGTAGATCAATCAATTTTAGCAGAGGAGAGGATACAGGAAATTCCCATAATTTTGTAATTACAAGATTTAAGAAAGGAAAGAGGGAGTAGTAAAAGATGGCATGTCTCAGCCCACCTGAGCTCCCAGTCAGCCGGCTTGTGGATGTAGGGGGTCTCATGGCTGATGCAAGGGGAGGCACCTGGGAACCTGAGCTGCAGCTAAATTTGCCAGCTGGTTCCAATCTGTAGTTGGACCACTAAGTGTGGCCTTCGCCTTCCCTCAGGCACAGCAGGCAATGAAGGACCAGTGTCTCCCAGTCCCAGGTCCTTGGTAAAACTGCAGAAAGTACAACACAGCTCTGCCCTGCTCAGACAAGCATCTGTGAAAATGCAAATAGGATTTGAGTAAAGTCTGTAAAAATGTGAATGAGCAAATTACTACCTGTCAGCCAGTGAGGTTTGGAGCTTGGATTAGAAAGATAGCTTGCAAACCTTGATTTTCTAATGTTACAAAAAAACAAAACTGGATGGAATCTAGATGACATTTTGTTTGGGAGCCTAATATGATCAATGTTCCTTAAACTAAGCAACAGATTGATTGGTTATTTCAAAATAATGATTATTGGACAATTGGGAACAAGTTAAAATGCTGATCCAGGAAATTCAAAATGCCATTCATCAAAGAAAATTGTGGTACTTCGTGGGTCATATTAGAGCACATTCAAATCTTCCTGGTCAGTTGGTTGAAGGTAATGCTTTAGCTGATGAGCTTACTCAGTTGACTGCCTTATCTCAGATTGAACTTGCTCAGTGGTCACATGCTTTGCATTATTAAAATAGTAAAAGTTTTTTAAAAAATTGGATTAACAAGAGAAATTGCTCATCAGATTGTTAAGCAATGTGATATATGCCCACAATATTTACCCATACCTCATCAGGGAGTAAGTTCTTGAGGCCTGCTTCCTAATCATTTATGGCAAATGGATGTTACTCGTATTGCAGAATTTGGCAAACTAAGATATGTGCATGTGACAATCAATACATATTCAGGTTTCTTAATGGCCTCTTCACAGACTGCAGAAGCCACTAAGCGTGTGATAGCTCATTGCTGGATGTGTTTTTTATATATGGGAATCCCTAAAATTATAAAGATGGATAATGGGTCCAGATATGTTAGCAAAGCATTTCAGCAATTTTGTTCTCAGTGGAGTATTAAACATAAAACAGACATTCCTTATAATCCTCAAGGACAAGAAGTTGTGGAATGTGCCCATGGCTCCTTGAAAACACAACTTCAAAAGATAAAAAAAAATGGAGGAATTATACCTTCAGTGACTACATCATGTCTTAAATCATGTCCTTTTTACTCTAAATTTCTTGAATGTGGATATTTGTGAGCAGTCTGCCATGGACAGATTTGGGCATGATGACTCCAGACTGACCTTCGCTAAAGCAAAATGGAAAGACCCCTGCACTGGATTATGGAAAGGGACTCCCTGTTTTAATATGAGGTTGAGGACATGTTTGTGTTTTTTTCACAGGAAAAACTGAGGTACAATGACTTCTGGAACATCTGGTCCAGTGTGTGCAGCGGAAGGATGCCAGCCCTGATGACATCATACCCACTGGTGCCCTCACAGAAAAGTCGCAGTGAGGTTGCTGAACCTGCATCCCTGACTGTCTCATGTCATCAAGCTGCAGTGAGAGAAGGAAAGGAAGATCATGGTGACGGATGGTGATTCCCAGATTCTTGGCAGACCTACTGCACAGACATCCAGAGTCCTATTGACTTTAGAGCCGGCCCAAGAATGCTGACTGAATATTTGACAGTTTATCCATACTGTATCTTGGGACACAGAATTCATTTGCTGGTATGGTATCCAATCTGCTGTTGAAATAGAAGACCTTAGAACCGAAACCTCTGAAATTTCCCCTCTGGGGAAAGAGACTTGTTAAGACAATGGAACGCTATTATGGAGGCAATGTGTGATTGAAGCCCCTCTTCAGAAAATGAAGAGGAATGGCATGAAAAATTTTGCAGCTAATCAGAGACTGGACAATTCAAACTTATTTTTGAAAGTTAAATGCAGCAATGCAATTAGACTATGGGAGACAAAAAAGACTCATAGCTCACCGTCACTGAAACCTCTTCTTGTTTTTTGATTAGAATGGATTTAAGAGAATTATGATTTGACAAATTGTGTGTTTATTGCTAATTTCCATACTGGAATTTTGGTATTGACCTGTTAATGTTTGTAACTGCTTTACCTTGCTATGAAGATATTACTGATTCAAAAAAGGTCAGAGCTTGTCTGAGACAATCTTGACATGATGCCAATAGGTCCTTAGATTTGATATGTTTAATAAGACAAATTTGGATTTTGCTGCAGCTAAAATTGTTAAAGATATCCTGAACCAATTTTAAAAGGCCATTTCATCTTGGTCATCCTCCACTCCTTTATTAGGAATTATTCTGGGCATAGGAACATGTATATAACAAAGCACTACCTTGCATATGATTATCTAATTAGTGAACTCTCTTGACAGAAAGTTGACTCAGAGGTGCACAGTGCCAAGAGATACAATTCTCCTTTAACCCTTTAACCCTTTATTAACAGAGGCTGATAGTCAATGACAGGTGAGATCCCCACATACAGTTAACTTAAGGCAGTACACACATAACAGAATGTATGTGCTAATGACGGGTAAGTCTGGAAAGTGGAAGAAGGCACCTAAGCCAGCAGAGTCATCTGTCCAGTAGAAGAAGCACAGGCTTTATTAAATAAATTCAAAATGGGGGAATATATGGGGCCCGCAGAAGTGGGTCCACTCCACCTTGACTGAGGTCAGAGAGTTTAAGCCTACTGTTACATGTTATTAACATGTATTATTTGTGTGTATTAAATGGGTTCAATGTGAAATATCCAAACCTCAATGCAGCAGACACTGACCAAACCCAGGTCCCCTTTTTATAGCAGGTTCTCAATTTCTAATAAGCATGATTATACTTTCATGTCAACTTTAAAAAATCCACATGTGAGAAAGAGTGCAGTATTTGTTTCCTATGTTTGTCCTATTTAATGGACAGAAGTTCTATTTATTTGTCTGAATGTGACAGGATTTTGTTCATCTCTATGTCTGAATAATGTGTCATTGTGTACATATACACATTTTCTTCTTCCATTTATTGGTTGATGGGCACCAAGCCTGATTCTGTATCTAAGTTATTATTACATGCACCAAAATAAACAAAGCCAGAAAGTATCCCATGTTTATGCTGATTTTACACACACACACATATTCATATATCTCTGAAGATGGAATAGATAGGTCACAAGGTCGATTTACCTTTCATTATTTAAGAACCTCCACGTTGTTCTCCCTGTTGGGGCAGCTGGCCCAATCCCTGCGTTCAGGGGCGTGGCTGCTCCAGCGGGGTACCATTCCCCTTAAATAGGATTGGGGCGCCGGAAGGCGCCCCGTTCTTTGCGCTCCCCCGCGCTCACCTTCTGCTCCGCTGGACCCTTGGTTCTGTAAGTTCCCTTATCTCCCCTTGTATTAAAATTGAGTAATTATAAAAGGACTATCGTGGTTATTTCGTAACCCCTCCGACCGCTGGCAGCCGGCACATCTCCCCATTGGCTATACTGGTTCACATGACTAACAACAATGTGTAAGTGTTCAGTTTCTCCCTCCATAGCCTTGCCAGCATTTGCTTAGTTTCTTTTCATCCATGCTTGTCCTCTTGTTACTAATAGCCAATCTAGTAAAGATAAAATGATATCTCACTGCAATTTTGATTTGCATACTCCTAAATGTCTTAATATTATCCATGCTTTATATATTTGATAACCATGGCTATTTCCTATCTTGAAACGTATCTATTAACTAGTTATTAATGGGTTTTCTTTTGTTTTGTTTTGTTTTTAGTTCCTTATATATACCGAGCATTACCCTGTCTGTCAAATTAATAGTGAGCAAATATTTTCTTGAATTCTGTAGGTCACCTCTTAAAGCTGCTGGTGGATTCTGTTGCTTGCAGAAGCTTTTGAAGATGCTATAATCCTCTTCTTCAGTTTTTGCTTTTGTTTCCTGTACTTTCAGAACTCTTCAGAAAAATCATTGCTCACCCTAAATCTATGTCTTAAGTACCTCCCTTCTTTTCTTCTAATAGTTTTAGAGATTCAAATGTTATGTTTAGGTACTTAATCCTTTTGAGTTTGATTTTTACACCATTTGAAACCTGTTATATTCATGCATATTTAAAATTAATATGTGTGAAATAGTTTGACTTAGCAATCAATGAAAGAACCAATAAGAAAATAAGCTAAGTTTAAAACTACTTAAGAATTTATCCATGAATGACATGTTTAACAAAATAGTAAAAATAGTACTGTAATAGGTACAAAATTACTTTCAATTCAACAGGGTCATCTACCACTATCTTTGGGTTTTCTGATTAATGACAGAAATCATGTCTATGCCCACTGAAAAAACTACACTTTGTAGCTGAGGAAATGACAAGATCAAAGGTTAATTTCAGCATTCTCATCGAGTCACTCACAGCTCCCTATAATTCCAGATCTAGGTAGCCCAACACTCTCTTCTACAATCTATAACGTGTGTGTGTGTGTGTGTGTGTGTGTGTGTGTGTGTGTGTAACGCAAATATACACACATACATTTAAGTAAATAAATCTTTTAGAAAAATTGCAAGTTAGCATGTGCTTCTAGAGGTTGATTGTCTAGACTACAAGTAGAAGGCCAGCACTGCACAGAAATACCATTCAACAATCACTTTTAAGAGTTTCCAAAGCCGGGCGGTGGTGGCGCACGCCTTTAATCCCAGCACTCGGGAGGCAGAGGCAGGCAGATCTCTGAGTTCGAGGCCAGCCTGGTCTACAAGAGCTAGTTCCAGGACAGGCTCTAGAAACTACAGGGAAACCCTGTCTCGAAAAACCAAAAAAAAAAAAAAAAAAAAAAGAGTTTCCAAATTTCAGATTTTTGTCAAGTTTTATAGAAATAGTACATCAATATTTACTACGAACTGAACCATTATTTCTACTTCTATACATGAAATTAAGAAAAGAACCTGGACCATAAGTATCTTAGTCATTTGAGATAGTGAAGAAAAAAAATATCCTTTATACACCGTAGAAACTTATTGTTTATCACTCTGAAGCCTGGGAAATCCAAGATCATGATGTCAGATGACTTTATAGGTCATGGGATGCTGTTTTCGCACAAACAGTAATTTTCCATGTGCTCTCTCATGGTTATGGTAAAAGACAAGCTCCCACAACGGTCTTTGAAAGAGATTAACATATCATCATAAAAGCAGAGCTTTCATGTAGCAGTTCCTTAGGCAGTGTACTATAGAGTGTGGCCTCTGCTAAGTCAGCCAAGCATCAGGGGATGGCCACACATCCAGGACTATCTTGGCAGCACAATTTGGACTTGATGGATGACTTTTAACACAACGATGGGTGGATAGAGAAGTGGGCTGGATCTGAGAAGAGTTGGTGGAGGGAAAAAAATGGAATCAAGACACATTTTATAGTACCAAAAAAACTATTAAAAATGAGGAAAAAGTGTTTATTTTTGGTATTTTTTAAAGCATAAGTCTGTGGTCGGAGGCATTCCCTGGAGCTGGAGTTACTTTATCAGCAGTTGGGAGTTTCCCAGTGTGGACTCAGGACCTGAAACCTGGTCCTCTGAAAAATCAGTACATGCTCTTTACCACTGAGCCCTCTCCATCCCCAATACTTGGAAATTTGATCTGCCACCATATTTTCAGGTACTGATTGTTAAATGTTCCTTTATGGGTTGATATTATATTTCAATTTTTCTTTGCATTATTTACTTACTTATTTTGTGTGTTGCTCTTTGTTCTTACATGTCAGCACTTGTGTAGAAGTCAGAGGACAATTTGGTTCTCTTCTTCCACCAAGGGATCTAATGGATCCCAATTCAGTTGCCAGTGATTCCCAGTCCTGTTGCCAAGCACCTTTCTTAGCTGAGCCATCTTCCTGGCCCTGTTGATAACATCTTAAATTAATAATTTGGATAAATATATTTCATATATTATGATAGAGACTCTAATTTAGAAATCATAGCCAGCACTGAAGCCTAAACATATATTAGATGAGTTTCTTCTAATCTTTGTAGCTCCTAACACCTTCGATGCAGTTTTCCTTGAGGCCTTTCCCAGTGACTCTCAAAAGCCTGTTGCAGACCCGAGTGCTACATAACTGAGCTCTTGGTGCCACCTAGTGATCCAGTGAGTACGTACAAAGTGGAGAAGAAGGTGATGCCGTGCCGAGGTGTGCAGGAGACTGATAGCTTAATGGTACCTTAGTAATATAATCTTCTTAAAATAATTCATTTGTCTTTATTACTTACCGAGTAAATATTAATTACTATTTCACAACATCCATATTCCCCAAAACTGGAGATAATTTTCACAGCATTAGAAAGGTATTTTAACTTCTACTTTTTAAATGTTTACACTTTTTCTTAGTACTTCCATAGCATTTGCTGCTTAGAGTTTTTATGAGAGACCTTTAAACAATGTGGTGGGTTTGAATGAAAATGGCCCCCAGAGGCTAAAAGGGAGTGGTGCCTGTAATCTCAACACTCAAGTGGATGAGACAGGAGGAGTGAGATCTAATCATAAAATAACTAAACAAAAACTCAAACAACAGATGAAAATAAATGGCTAATGAGCCAGGGGCACCAGTGTATAACTATATGAATACAAAGGTATAAAGCACACTCAGCTGAGGGAAAGCAGAGTCTCATATGCACACATGAACCTACATCCACAGTGAGGGCCCATGCACAGTGCTGTCATCTACTGGGAAGAATTCATACCCAAGATGCACACACAGCAATACAGACCAATACAGGTTTACCAATAAATAAATATACGTATATAGACATACATATAAGTATATAAACACATAAATATGTAACTGTATTGCATAAGATACTCCACATCCTCTCCAACAAAAGCTGTCCTCAGTGTTTCTGAACTTAGCCATTCTGACAGATGTATCAAAGTCATTTTGATTAGCATTTCCCTAACGACTAAAGATGTTAAGAAATTCCTTAAATGTACTTCAGCCATTTGAGATTTTTCTGTTGAGAATTCTCTGTTTAGATCTGTAACCCATTTTTAAATTGGATTAGTTGGTATTTTCTAGTATAGTCTAGCTTCTTTAGTGGGTGACTTTTCTAATATTTTTATTAGCTTTCTATTCACAAAGAAGAGTTGAATGCAACTCCTCTCCTTTTAGTAGTTTGAGCTAATCTTAGGATGCTTGAATGGCCGTGATCACTATGAAGCACAAGGTGGCTATGATGAGAAGAGGGAGAGCAAACAAGCAAACAGACAAATGACAAATGACAAATGACAAGCCTTTAGATAGTGACAAGCAAACAGACAAATGACAAGCCTTTAGATAGTGACAAGGAAAGGACTGAGACGCACATGCAGGCAATGCAGTGGGTGTTTGATTGGAAAGACAAACCTGCCATTCTACAAGAGGAAAGGGGGCAGCTGGCAGCTTAGATGTGAGGTGAAGGAATGATTCCACATCTGGGCATACCCTAAAAAGCAGCTAAAAATAAAATACATGAATAAATATGCCCATTATATATATATTATATATAATGAATAATATGCCATTATATATATATATATATATATATATATATATATATAATATGCCATTAGTTAGACTAGCACACTTAAAAGGTGTGGCAGTAGAGAAATGAAAAGCACTGCTATATGTTCAATCTTTAGGAAATACTATGTCATTAAAACGATAATTCAGAACATTATAGAAAGATAGGAACTCAGCAAGGCTGCCAGGATTGTCATTGTTGCAGAGTTTACTTACAAGTACAACATGGTTCTTCTTTCTGACTTTTATGTTTAGTTTCTGTTTTATCTTTTTTAAATCTAGCATTGCTGCAGCTTCAGAGTTTGATATTTTTGTGTAATTCATCCTTAAGATGTTAGGCAGCTCCACTTTTCACAGAAACCTTAGACATAAGAAAGTAAGTAAGTAACTTGTGTTGATGTCTTCAGGAGTGTAGCTCACCCTGCTGAGAAAGCAAACAGAATTAATAAACCAGTTTTCTTGCTCATTTACTGAGTATAAAATATATTCACAAACAATATTTATTTGGGTAAAGTTTTAAAAGGAAAAAAAATGGAGCTTTGAAACACACCAAGAAGGAAAAATAATCTCATATGATTTTAAATGATTTTACGATCAAGAAAAGCTTCTGCCTGGTGTCTAAACAAACAGTGTTGGTTCACACTTTAGATCCAAGTGTATGTAATATAAAAGAGAAAGGTTGTAAGGTGCAGGAACTAGGGACCTTGTGGTCCTTGCACAGACCAGCTGCACAGAGCCTGGAGCCTGGAGGAGCGCCCCAAGCGGCCTCGCACTCACATTCAAGATCCTGAAAGCCCTCTGCAGAGCAGAACACACTGAGCTTTTAATAAGGAGCTGTATAGACTGTGGCTTAGGTTAATGATTAAGAAAAACAATTGAGTCCCAGAGGCCCAGCTTGCTTAAATTCTTTACATCTTAATGTTAAGAGATGTTGGTTTTGGTGTTTATCATAGTAAATTAAATAATGATTTAAGTTTAGATTAGGATGCTTTTGTTAATGGCTTTGAGGTATAAAATCCTGGACAGCAAGTTAAAGTTTAGAAAGGCATACTTTTAATAGCTGAATGAGGGACTCACTGAGATCAGGGAACAAAGACAGTCCAATTATTATTAGCTGGCATGTCTTTCTTGGTAGGATAGATTGGTGACCAAAGGTGGTGATTAATTCTTTGTACCCATTTCTGCCCTCAGCTTCCTAATATAAAAAACACAAAACTGTTGATGAGTGGGTCCACACCCTGAGGATTTAATGCAGACTGTTTTTCATATATATATAAAAGTATAGATTTGTGATTCTTTTAAGGTTTCCTATAAAATTACTCTTTGAGATAAGTAGTAAAGTGATTGCTCCTTTCTTTGTAACTGCAAAATGCAGCCTGCCAGGAAAAGAACTGTCCGAGGAAAATACCTTGCTTGCTTTCACTCTGTAAAACTAGAACAAGTTGCTTAGGTATGAATATATGTGGGCTCTTGGGAATAATTTGTTTTTCACCTGTAATACATAAAATGTTTAATTACGTAAGGGCTATGGAAAATATGGTTTTTACTTGTATTCATTGTAATCGTTCATCTAAAAATAGAATGTAACTGCATTGTAATTTTTATATTGCTTGAAAGAAAATACTGGGTTATATAAGCTAAACGGGAAAAATAAAGACATGAGAGAAAGAAAACACCGGGGAAGATGTGGGAGGAAATTTGGAAGGAAGATGTAAAGAGAGACATGGGCCACAAACATTAACACAGACCCTGGCTGCTGCAGGGCCATGGACATGGCTCTAAGCAGAAGTTCAGGTCTAGATAACACTATGCCTCCAGGTGGCAGCACAGGCCGCTCACATCAGCCTGGTTCCCACAGTGGTCCTCAGACACCTACATGGCCAGAGGGAACACCCAGATACTAGACATCCCTCTGAACTTTGGTGGCAACTTGGACTCTGAGTGTCCACGCAGACACTGGCTGTGGTAGGACCATGGACCCAGACATGGTCCTTGACAGTAATTCAGGTCCAGATGTCACCGTGGCCCTGGGTGACAAGCAAGCCTCCCTCATCACCCTGCCCACTGCCTTCATTTCTTCCATTCTTTCTCTTTCCACAGCACATAAACCATTCCTCTTCTCTTTCTCTCCCATTTCTCTACCATATTTGCTCATCATAATGGGACTAGCTGCCCATCACTGCAAGGCTCCTGGTGGGCCCAGGGATGTCTTTCTACCATGCCAGGCCTTGAGGGTCCGGACTGGACTGTGGGTGGCTAGCATCCTCCTGAGCAGAATTGCATTGGGAGAGGAGCATGAATTTCTTCCCTAATCATGTTTCTAAATGAATGAAATAGTGAAGTATAAGCTTCATCTCAGAATAAACAACTGAATTAACTCTTGAAGGGCATCAGGTCTAGAGTAGACAGGAGTGCATGGTTGAATGAAGTTGTCCAGGACAGTCCTAAAAGCTCAACTCATATATGCATATTATTTAGATAAAACTGAAACTATTGAAGGTATAAAACTAAATTTGTTTTACCTAAAAGACTACGTGGGTTATTGGTTTTTTTTTTTCTTTTCTCTCTCTGTGTGTGTACATTATGGTTACATGAGAGAACAAATCATGGCTCCAACGTGGCAGTCAGAGGACAACTCTGGAGGCGATTCTCTTCCTCCATCTTTATATGGCTTTCTGAAATCAAACTCATATTGCCAGGCTTGAGCAGCAAGAACCTTTCCCCACTGAGCCATCTCACTGGTCCACAGCTTGTTCTGAAAGATTTTAAATCACCTAGATTTAATCTTCCATTCAAGTGCAAACAAACAAGATTCAAGAAACCTCACTTTTGCACATTTAAAATGTTCTTTACATTTGCTTATTTTTTCTGGTGCTGTGGATGCAATATCCTAATCTTAACAACTAACTGCAATAATAATAAATCTAAATTACCCTTTAAAAAAGGAAAATTATGTGGAAAACTCCCTTCCGACCAGTAACTTTAACCAGTATGTCTTTACAAAGAGAACAGGATGAGAAATGGGTATGAGTGGAATTTTTAACAGGAGAGCAGAGTTATTGAAACCAAACCAATCTGAAGAATAAGCATGCAGGCCCCTCAATGGATGCTTCTGAAATAGAAATATTTACATTCTTTGTAGTTTGGTTACTTCATCCTTGCCACCCATCCTAAAAATGGCTTGGCTTTCCCTACTGGCAGACAAAGGCCTTGCTGCCTGAAATAAGCTACTTGGTCAAACAGATGAAGTACGTGGAATTTAGTTGTGATTACTTGGCGTATATAAATAACAAGTGTGTGAATATGTATTGCTCTCATTTGTTAATAATAAAGCTGATTTGGCCTATAGCAAAGCAGAATAAGGCTAGGTGGGAAAGCCAAACTGAAAACACAGAGAGGAAAAAAGGCGAGGTGAGGGAGGGAGAAATAAGCCAGCCGCACAGGAAGCAAGATGCTAGAGGACTGGTAAGTTGTAAAAGCTAATTAGTAATAAGCCTGAGTTGCAGGCCAAGCATTTTGTGATTAATTTAAGCCTTTGTGTGTTTATTTGGGACAAGGCTGTTGAGGCAAAAGAAAAGCTCCATTAACAGAAAAGTCCCTCATTCTTGGGAGCACTGACACTCTCTCCTACCTTATTGGAGATACACAATTGAATACAGAGCTCCACCTGTATCCCTGCAGTATGCAGCTGGCTGATTACTGTGGTCATTGAGTCTGCTCTTCAGGACTCTTAGAATAAAGGCAGAATGACCTAGACACTACTTCTCCGTTAGATCTGGATTTCACAAAATGATCCCTTAGCTGTGTCCCACTAGAACACTGGTCTGGGTGCAGTTGTGTAGCCAGGAACACTCTGGGGAGTGTAAAATGCTCTTGCTCCAGGGCAGTGTCTGTCACAAGAGGAAGGCTAATCTGCATTGTGCAGGCACATACTCTGTTGGAGGGAGGCTGCTTGTTGGTTCCCGGCCACTGGGCTAGCTTAGACCCAAAATAATCACACAGAAACTGTATTAATTAAAGCACTGCTTGGCCCATTATTAGCTCTAGTGTCTTATTGGCTAACTCTTATATATTAATTTAACCTATTTATATTAATCTGTGTATCACCAAGTGGCTATGACTTACCAGCAAAAGTTTCAGCATCTGTCTTCGGCAGAAGCTCCATGGCTTCTCTCTGACTCCGCCTTTCTCCTTCCATGCTGTAGGCCAAACCAGTTCGTATCATGCATTGATAACTTTATTCCCCATGAAACAGAATAGCATTCTGTTTAGCTAGAGCATACCTCCACAGGTATGGGGTCTAGAGGCTACAGTGTGAAGAGCCTTTGCAATTGACCAAGGGGCATTTTCTGGATAATATACTTTTATTTTTGTATATAAACAACTCCATATGCTTTGCAAGGCTGAGTTAAAACTGTCATTTTATTTATAGTCTCCCTTCCTACCTCCTCTATTTGGGATCAAAATCAGGGGTCCCCATGATCCTAGGTAAGCACTCTATCAGAGGACAACATCCTAGCATTGAAGTCTGATTATTGAACTTCATTATCATTGTTATTCTTAAAAGGTACCAGAAGAAAAGAACTCGCAAGAGGCTCGAACAAGTTAAATGGAGTCTTTATTTACCACCAGTGGGGTTGTCCTGGGCAAATTAGCAGGAAGCAGCCCCAATTTCCAGTTGGTTTAAGTTCTAAAGGGCAAAAAAATGCAAACATGATGCTTACAGAAAGCAAATGTTGTTTACAGAAGAGGAGAGATTACAGTTAGATGATCAGACAGTTAACCTTTAGCTTAGAGTCACATGGTTTAGGAATTTAGGGCTGTTCCAGAAACCAATTTTATCCAAGACAGCATTAGCACTTGGAGTAGTCTTAGGACTACTTTGATGAGATGGCATAGCTCTAGTTCAGGGCCTATTACAGTTATCATCCTCTGTGACAAAACAATATGTGTACCTTTCTTGGTCTATGAAATAATTCAAATACACCAACTCTTTCTGGAGCTTACTATTTAATCTTACTACAGCAAATTACCATTGCAACCCAATCTATCTTTGCCAAAATAAAATAAGATTAGGTACTTCCTGTCATTATATGGAATGCGTAGTCAATACCATTTAAAGAAGCTAGGTTTTGCCAGGCGGTGGTGGCGCACGCCTTTAATCCCAGCACTCGGGAGGCAGAGGCAGGCGGATCTCTGAGTTCGAGGCCAGCCTGGTCTACAAGAGCTAGTTCCAGGACAGGCTCTAGAAACTACAGGGAAACCCTGTCTCGAAAAACCAAAAAAAAAAAAAAAAAAAAAAAGAAGCAAGGTTTTATTTTGACTCATCCAAAGAATTTTAGTCCATCATTGTTGGTGGAGATGGCTCATTTGTTCCTGGCTGCCTAGACCCAAAATAATCATACAGAAACTATATTATTTAAATCACTGCTTGGCCTATTAGCTCTAGTCTATTACTGGCTAGCTCTTACAACCTAAATTAGCCCATCTCCATTTATCTGTGTATTGTCACATTGGCTGTGGCTTACCTGCAAGGTTCTATCACTTCTGTCTCTGGCATCTTGCCACTCCATCTTTCTTGCAGCATTCAGTTTAGTTTTCCCTGCCTAGCTCTACTCCACCCCATCACAGGCCAAGGAGAAAACTTCTTTATTTATTAACCAATGAAAACAACACATATACAGAAGGACTTCCCATACTACATCATGGTCAGGGTGGCATGGTGGTAGCAGTGGTTCAGTCAGCCCCTACTGGTGGGAGCATAAGGTGGCTTCTTAGATCAGAGCAGGCAGGAAGCAGAGAATAGTACCAAAAGCAGGCTATAACACAGTGTCTCTCAGGGTCTGATTTCTGCCATTCAGAATCCTTATCTCGAAGGTTTCCATCACCTCCCAAACATTACCACCAACAACCAAGAGTTCAAACCCATGAGCCTATGGGGAACACTTGATCTTCAATGTATAACACTGTCCATGGTAGGTTAAGGTTCCTTCTTAAGGCAAGTTGCTGGAGAAAGGAGTTGTTTCAGTGAGGCTCTCTGCCATGCACATATTAGGGCCATGTCTGGGTATACTGTTAATGGAATGACATATGCTTGCTAGTAACTTAGTAGTTCTTTACTTCTCACCTTTCCCATGGTTGCTCAAATTTTTAAGAAAGGAAATTTATGGTTTTATGGTAAAAGCTTATTTTCCTTTCTATGGCCAATGTTAAGTTCTGGAATCCTGGGCCAAGTTTTATATCCTATTCATAAGAATCAAATTAAAAGATATATGTGAGGGTTTAAATCTTTATTTATTTATCAATTTTTTCTTTGTTTGTCTGACTTTTCCATAAAGAGTATTTTCAAAACTTTGCAAATTAAGTGACTGGTAATCATTTGATGTTGTGGTTCCTGCATTAACTCACATTCCAAGTGTCCATGTCTTTGGCCATAGCTAAAACCTACTTGGAAAGAGATTTCACGGAACATCCCATGTACTTTAGTTATGGTCCAGAAGTGCAGTACAACTGCAAGGTTGACCACTCACCATCCATGATGCAAACTGAGCACAGCCAGGAATATTGTCCATCACATATCTGCTATGCAAGTTGAATGTACCCAGATGTGTTCCTGTTTCCATTTTCCCTCTTGAACTATGACCTTCCACTGAGCATGCTCAGTAGCATCCATATAACTTGTCCTGAAGTGCTTTCCCAGAGCGAAGTATACAGGTTTTCCAAATAAATTCCCTACACTCCCTTGCCTAGTGAAAGCACGGTCTTGTGTCATTTTTCAAACTCTTCTCACCTGCTTCAGGCAATCTTTCTCTACTCTCTTGTCTTGATCATGCTTGTTTTGCCTTTCTGACCATGGGATGCAAGTTCATTATGTGGGATAAGAGTCCCGGTTTTGGTTTTTGTTGTTCTTGCTTGGTTGATTTTTGTTTTCTTTTCTTTTTTGGCTTTTTTTGGAAACACAATATACATTCATCACACAGAATTTTTTAGCTTGTATTTTAGACTGAAATCTGCACTTGATTAGCAAATTCTTGAAAAAGCCTAAAAACACATTTTCAGTTATACTAAGTTAAATAAAACCAATTCCACATTTTTAAATATTAGAAGTGGTAAACAGACAGCGTAGTTTACACAGGCTGTAAGAATTAACATGGAATTATAAATTCTACCCCTGCATGACTTGTTTGCCTATTTATTCTATGTACTACCTAAGACATAAATGGCGGATATTAAACATACTGTCTGGACTCCCAAATCTCACAAACTGGTGAAGGTCTGGAGGTGATGCAGTGATAACCAGAAACCCAGGAAGCCAGAGTGACACTGGTACCGAGTCCTTTTTGTGCAAACTAGGTTGCCAGTCTGTACCTGGATGTGAGGGAAGGGACATAATAATATCCATGCCTGTGTTTTTCCACCAGCATCCAGAGACCGCAGGAGAGACACGGGCCCATCTCAGGAAGGCGTTGATGCAGTGAACAGAAAGCTACCTGAGCCTCCCTCTGATCTGTGCTGTTGCTGTGCTAGAGAAGGCCGAATTTCCAATTAAGGTGATGGCGCTTGGCATCTGTGGTCAAAGTTCCGTCATCTCCTTTATCCATCACCCTGTGCAATTTAAACTTCACTCCACTTTAAAACCCTATTTTTGAAAAATTACAGAGCACTCATACAAGAATTAAATTTTAATGAAATTCCTGTAGAATGTTACCCAGAAATTTATAGACTATGAACAAATTCCAGATCCTTCTGAAGACACATCAGAGGCCAATTCTGAGGCCATGATGGGTCAAATACATGACTGATGCAAAGCTTTATTTTGATCAATTTGCTGTTATTTACACACAAGACACACAGACTCTAGATGAACTTTCTCAACTAATACTTGAAAACTATCTTAATTTCCCTACATCTCCAAGAACTAGGGAACCAATTCTCGTTCACCAAAATCAGAGAGGGGCTTGGCCTCCCTCTTTCAAGAGAGAGCATTTCCCTTCTGCATATTTTTGAAGGGTCTTTTGAATGTAAATAACAGAGAAATTTGCTTGAGTACCAAACTAGGTAAACAAAATCTGATACCAACACTCTTGTTACACATAAAATCAAACTTTCCCATAGGAGACAAACATTAAAATCATATCATTCCTTCCAATGATTCATCCTAAACACACCATTTAAGACAGTGCAGTCTTTGATGAGTCTGGTCATCTCAGACCTAGTGTCTGAGGTGCAAACTGCAGAGAGGGCTGGGCAGACCGCTATCTAAGCTTGTCTTCCATAAGTAGGTATAACGAGATAAAAAATTTTTTTAAAAAAAAACAGGTAACCAGAAATCCCTGTGGGAAAGCAGAAACAGGTGTTCCCTGGGCTTTTAGAGGCAATCCCTAGAATTGAACAAAGTTTAGGAGTTCCCTGTGGTTAGAGTGTAAGCAAGGGTCTAGCCAAGAAAAGGCTGGGGTGCATTGTGGGTCTTATCCCAGGCTGTTCCTGAAGGGAGGTCCTGAAAGAATATTCAGGAAGTGGAACCAAGGATGAAACAAGTTGCACTTTTATAATTTTACAGTCCTCTAAGTAGCCTGTGAGATGAAGACATATGTATTATTTACAGAGTTCTTCGTCCTGAAAAACTGTACACACAATTAAAATGGTTCAGGTCGTAAGTGAGACCAGTGAAGTCCAGGAGGCAGGAGGGATGTTTTGGAGTACTTACAGACACCAGGAAGGAGAGGAATGTTAAGAGCTGTTGGCTGCCCCTCCCCCTTCCCCGCCCCCAGTGTAAAAACTGTTCTCGAAAACTCGCTGGATACCTGGCTCCTCAAGAGGGCGCTGGAACCCGGCTCTGGTGATTTCTCTGGACTCGGGGCTCTTACAATCTTTTAGGCTGAGTCCAGGGTTTGGAAAGAAGGTTGTCTGGGAGACTGGATGGGTGATTATCTCTGTTCTTGACAGTCATAGCCAGGCTCCAGCCTCCTTCATCATGCATGCTCAGCTCCACACCTCTAGTGATTGTGTCTTTATCGCCGTTCCCAGGCAATTAGAGTGTTCAGGACAGGCTGTTTACCAGCGTGATCAAAATCACTGGCGTCTGTCTTGGAAGGCAAAGAAACAAAAGAACACAGACAAGCGCTGAGACGCCGGAGGGGGGCGCCTGCGACATCCTAGGGATGTCCTACTAAGAAGAAGATGAGGCAGAGTTGGATTCTTGTTTCAACAACACTGCCTGCCACTTTCCCTAAGTTCAGGGGTCAAGCTCTGCCCTTAGCTGTAGGGAGAAACCAGTGCCATGTCCTTACCTAAGCTGTCCTGGACCTCACTTAAGGGATGGTGAAATCCGGGATCACTCAGTTCTGAGAAGAGCCTGAGGTTCTGTATGCCGGGAAGGGGCCTCAGGACGTCCAGGACGTCGAGCCTGCTGCTTGGGAACCGCACTCCCGGGGTTCCCCTGAAACCAGCTGGCTCGGGTCCACAGGGCATCAGGCAGCACGACAGGATACCAGCTGCCGAAGGCTCCTGCGGAAGCCATCATCCAGGAAGGCGTAGAGAAAGGGGTTGAGGCAGCTGTTGGCATAGCTCAGGCTGGTGATGAAGTAAGAGATGCCAATGACCAGGGGTGTTTGAGGCAGGTCGGTGGTGAGTGCCACTATGGTGCTCAAGTGGTAAGGCGTCCAGCAGATGAGGCACACGGCCAGGATCGCTGTGACCAACAAGGTCACACGCTTCTTGGCTCGGTCCAGAGCCTTGGCGTGACTGTCTAGGTGGATGGCTCGCAGCCGGCACAGCAGGGTGGTATAGAGGGCGCAAATCGTGGAGACAGGGATGGCGAAGCCTAACACCAGTGTGTACAGGCGGCTGGCACGCCACCAAAAAGCCTCTGGCTGCGGGAAGACCAGCACGCACTGGCGCCGGCCTTGCTCCTCGTCCAGCCGGGCGAACACCGCGAAGGGCAGCACGACTAGAGTCACCAGCACCCACACCGCCAGGCTGACAGCGCGCGCAGCACCGTAAGTGCGCCCCGACACCCGGCGCGACTCGGCTGTGGCCAGCACCACCAGGTAGCGGTCCGCGCTCATGACGGTGAGGAAGTAGAGGCTAGAAAACGTGTTGTACTGGTCGACGGCCACGATGAGCTTGCACATGGCCTCCCCGAAGGGCCAGCGCCTCAGCAGGAAGTCGGCGATGTTGATGGGCAGCACCAGGGTGAAGAGCTCGTCGGCGATAGCCAGGTTGAGGATGAACACGTTGGTGACAGTCTTCATTCGCGGCGCGCGCAGCAGCACGTACAGCACCGCTGAGTTGCCCGCCAGTCCCACCGCGCAGATCACCGCGTAGACGACAGGCACTGCGACCGCCAGTGGCCGGGGCAGCGGCAAAGGCGCGGGGCTCGACCCGTTGGAACAGCCCAGAGCCGAGCCGCCGCACGACAAATTGCCTCCGCCAGGCTCTGAGAGCGACAAGTTGTGCATCTTGGCGACGGCAGGGGAGTCGGTGATCCCTCCGATTCCACTCAGTAGCCCCGCGGGACTCGAGTCTGTAAGTCCGCGTTGACAGGGATCTGCACTGCCTGGGTCTCTGAGCCTTTCTGTGGCTATGCACCGGAGGGGGCGTTCCCCACAAGCTACTCAGCCCACTATAGCCCGGGACTCGCTAGTTAAAAGCAGAATTAAAAACACAGGTTATACCCTGTCTCGAAAAACTAGAAAAAGAAAAAAGAAAAAAAAAAAAAAAAAAAAAAAAAAAAACACAGGTTATATTCCTCCAGGTGTAGCTTTGGGGAGAAGCAAGGTTCAGAGTTGGAGGTGGCTGCTAGGTCCCGAGCTCTTCCCTCCACCAGCCGAAATCTGATCCCAGCCCCTTGAATACATCAAAGATGCTACTTAACTCCTAAGAACATGTAAATCCAGCTCACGCCGTTTTAGAGCCCCGGGACACACTCGGGTCTCCCCACCGAATTCTACAGCCGCAAGTTCCCCTGCATGCTGGATAATAGGACTACCGGCAGCAATCTTTATCTTACCTGGCTGGTCTCACAAAAGATCTGCGCTTCCTGGGGAGGTCAGAGAGGAATGCAACCATCTGCTGAAGGATGCTGTGGTGTCTGTCAGCCTGGTCTGCCTCCCGGAGTCTGCCCAGAGGCAGTGTCTCCTAAGAGTCTGAAGTGCAGGCAGCACATAGCCACAGTGACTAGTCTCTGTCAACCTGTCACCGCTGCCCATTCCACTCCTAGTAAAAAAACAGCGTCCCCAAAGGCTTCTTTGCTGACTTCCTGTAGTTTTTTTTGTTTGTTTGTTTGTTTTTTTTTTTTAAACTCAGTTCAATTGGAATCATGAAAAGCTCTCTTGTCGGGAATTGAACCTAAGAACAGCATAGTTAAGATATGAATATTCCGTTTTAAAGAACAATTGGAGAAAAGGTCCCCATACCAGGTTTTATTTATTCTTCTTTTTAATATTTTATTATTTAAAATTTTTAAATTTAATATATTTTGATCATATCCTTTCCCTCCCCCAAGTCTTCCAGATCCTCTCCCTACCCACTCAACTTTAAGTTCCTTCTCAAAATAAACAAAAAACCAATACAACAAACCTAAGAAAACAAAATGAAACAACACTCAAACAGAAAAAATAAAAACAAACCAAATCTGTAACCAAATAAAAGCATAAAAATTAACTGTGGAGTCCACTATATGTTGAGGCCTGCCCTAGAGTGGTTGATATACCCAGTGCCACTCCATTGGAGAAAACAGATTTTTCCTCTCCCAGCAGATATAAATTTATACTTTAGTATCCAAGTTTTCAGTCATTTTAAAAAATATATAAAAATAAAATAAAATAAAAAACAAAAACTATCACATCAAAGTTGGACAGGTCAAACCAACAGAAGGAAAAGAACCCTAAGAGAAGGGGCAAGAAAGAGAAACTTACTCATTCACACATTTAAGAATATCATAAGAACACAAAAACAGAAGCCAAGAGAGATATGCTGAGGACCTGGTGCAGACCTGTGCAGATCTGGTACAGACCTGTGCAGACTTGGTGCAGACCTGTGCAGACCCGTGCAGGCCCTGTGCAGGTTCTGAGCATGCTGTTTCACTCTCTGTGAGTTTATGTGAGCTTTGCTCATGTTGATTTCGAGGGCCTTGTTTTCCTGGTGTTTCCCATACCCTCTGGCTCTTGTGCTCGTACTGACTCCTTTTCTCAGGGGATTTCCTGAGCTTCTGATGAAGACGGAGCATAGCACTGATCAATGAGTATAGTAGAATATCATTAGGAGTCTTTTTCTCACTACGTCTTTTAAAGAGAAGTATTATTTGGTTTAACCCTAGGTCCCTGGGTTATTTATCTAGTCTCTGGCTCTTGGTCAACCAAGCAGTGTTGGATAAGGGTTCCATCTTGTGGAGTGGGTCGTAAGTGCAATCAGGTACTGGTGGTCACTCCCACAAGCTTTGTGTCACCATTGCCTTAGCATATCTTGCAAACATTACACCATGTAGCCCAAAGGATTTGTGGCTGTCTTGATGCTTACATTTCTCTTTTGCTAGCATATAGACTATCTTCTTGTGCCAAAGACACTAGAACGTAGAAGTTTAGGCTCTATGTAGGCACCTACTTGACATCTTCACGTTCAATCAATTGTGTAGGTGTTGCCTTCAGCAACAGAACCTTGCTGCCAGTTTGTGGAGAGCAACAACCCAGGTTTTTGGATTCCCATGGGATCCCTTTGGCCAAAAACTCAATTGGATGTAACCCAATCCCGATATTAGAAGCTTCGTTTTATGACAAGACATGGCCAATTCAGCCTGTCTCTTCCCATTACTTGGCAATTTCATTTAGTGAAGCACAATTAATAAAAACTCAGAGACAGATTTTGGGGTTCAACCTGAAAACCAGAAAAACAAAGCAGTCAGCTATTGGCTTTTACCTCAAACTCAGTCTGAAAATGGTGATCTTGCCTCCAAGAAACCTCAGAATGAGACTGAGACTGAGAGCTGTCTCCTCCCGTTTTATATTCCTCTCTAGTTCTGGGATTAAGGGTGTGTGCCACTACTGCCTGGTTTCTAGGCAAACTAGTGTCTCTAACTGGGATTAAAAGTGTGTGTCATTGCTGCCTGATCTGTAAGGCTGGTCAGCATGGCTATTTTACTTTTCTGATATTCAGGCAACATTTATTTATTAAATACAAATGAAATGCCACTATAGTTTAGGTTGTCTTCATATATGAATATATTTTAGAAAGCTCCTATTGTATTCGGTTTCTATACAACCCTTTCAAATGCCTATAATTTTAGCTGCCTCTCACTGTTGAACCTCCCACTCTCTATCCCCACCTCCAGCCTCTCCACTTATTCTTTATCTTCCCCCACCCCCATCCATCCATGATAATCTATTCTATTTCTCTTTCCTGGCATGGTGTTATCTGTTCCCTCTAGTCCCTCCCTCTAACCTAAGTGTGCCATGTTTTCATTATCCGTTCATCCAATAACAGACATCTAGGCTACGTTTTTTTTTTTTTTTATTTCTGGCTATTATTAACAAAGCAGCAATGAATATGTTTAAGCAAGTGGTTTTTGTTACAGAATGAAACATTCTTTGGGTATATTCCCGAGTGGAATAGCTGGACATTGATGTAGATCAATCTCCATTTTCCTGAGGAACTGCCACACTGATTTGCATACAGGTTGTAAGAAGTGGTCCTCCCATCACCAGTGGATGAGTGTTTCTTCCTCTTACTCTACATCCCCATCAGCATGAGCTGTCACTTGTTTTGCTCATCTTAACCATTCTGAGAGGTGAGAGATGAAATCTCAAAGTAGCTTTGATTTGATTTCCCTGATGACTAAGGATATTAAACATTTGTTTAGTGCTTCTTGGCCATTGAGTTTCCTCTATTGAGAATTGTCTGTTTAGGCTTGTATCCCATTTTAAAAATTGGGTAGTATTCTTTTTGTTGTTGTTCTTTTTCCGAGACAGGGTTTCTCTGTGTAACAGCCTAGCTGTCCTGGAACTAGCTCTTGTAGACCAGGCTGGCCTCAAACTCAGAGATCCGCCTGCCTCTGCCTCTCAAGTGCTGGGATTGAAGGTGTATGCCACCACTGCCCAGCAAAAAAAAAAAGGTTGTATTCTTAATATCTAGTTTCTTGAGTTCTTTATATATTTGTTTACTAAAAAAATAATCAAATAAAGATTGGACCTGGAGGTGGTTAAAAGTGTTTCCCATTCTGTAGGCTGCTACTTTTTCCATGTGAGTGTCCTTTGTCATGCAGAAGCTTCCCAGTTTCATTAGGTTTCATTTATTAGTTGTGGGTTTTAGTGCCCATGCTAACAGTTTAGAACTTCTTTTCCTGTGCCAGATAGTTCAATGTTATTCCTAACTTTCTCTTCTATCAGGTTTGGCATATCTGGTTTTCTGTTGAGGTCAGTCTGTGATCCATTTGGAGCTGAGTTTTGTGCAGAAATGTAAAGTATGGATCTATTTGCATGCTTCCACATTCCGCTATCCAGTTTGACCAGCACCATTAATGAAGATGCTTTCTTTTTCCTACTGTGTTTTTCTAGCTACTTAATTAAAAAAAAAAGCACGTGTCAATAGGTGCACGTGTCAATTTGATTCCATTGATCAATATATCTGTTTTGTCACAAGACCATACTGTTTTATTACTATAGCTTTATAGTACAATTTTGAGATCAGTGATGGTGATACCTCCAGGAGTTCTTTTATTATTCCAAATTGCTTTAACTTCCCTGGGTTTTCTGTATTTCCATATGAAGCTGAGAATTGCCCGTAGATGATCTTTGAAGAATTGTGTTGGCTTTTTGATAGGGATTCTGTAGATTGTTTTCAGTAGGGTAGACGTTTTACTTTGTTAATCCTATCAACCTATGAGTATGGTATATCTTTTCATCTCCTGATATTTTCTCCAATTTCTTTTTTAAATGACCTGAAATTTTTGTCATTTAAGTCTTTAACTTGCTTTGTTAGAATTATTCCAAGATAGTTTATGTTATTCAGGCTGTTGTGAAAGGTGTTGTCTCTCTGATTTCTTTCTCAGTCCGTTTGTCATTTCCATATAGGAGGGCTACTGAATTTTGTGAGCTAATTTTATATTCAGCTGAAGGTGTATATCAGCTTTAGGAGTTCCCAGGTAGAATTTTTGAGGTTGCTTATGTATACTATCATATAATCTGCAAATAGTGATACTTTGATATCTTCCTTTCCAATTTGTATCCACTGGATCTTCAGGGGTCTTATTGCTCTAGTGCAGGCATCAAGTACTGTATTGAATAGGTATGGAAAGAGTAGACAACCTTGTCTTGTTCCTGATTTTAGTGAAATTTCTTTGAGTTCTTTTCTACTGAAGTTGATGTTTGTTATGGGCCTGTTCTAAACTGTCTTTCTTAAGTTTATATATTCATTTAAGATATGTCCCTTGTATCCCTAATATCCTGAAGATTTTTGTCATGAAGGGTTGGTGTATCTTCTCAAAGGACTTTTCTGCATTTAATGAAAATATTGTGTGGTTTTATTTTTGTCTGTTTATATGATGGATTGCATTCATGGATTTACATATGTTGAATCATCCCTGAAAATCTGCAATAAAGTCTACTTGATCATGACAGTTGATCTCTTGATATGTTCTTAACACAGTTTGCAATTATTTTTTTGAGAATTTTTGCATCAATATTGAGGAGAGCAATTGGTCTGAAATTCTCAATTTGCTACATCTTTGTGTGATTCGGGTATCAGGATAACTGTGGCCTCATCAAATGAATTGGGCAATCTTTCCTCTGTTTCTATTTTGTGGAATAATTTCAGGACTATTGGCATTAATTCTTCTTTGAAAGTCTGGTAGAATTCTGTGCTAAAACCATCAGGCTCTGGGATTTTTTTTTTTTGGTTGGAAGACTTTTAATGTCTACTTCTATTTCACTAGGGCTTATAGATCTGTTTAAATTGGTTTTCTGATCTTGATTTGAGTTTGGTAGATGGTATATGTGAAGAAAATTATCCATTTCATTTAGATTTTCCAATTTGGTGGAGTAAATATTTTTAAAGTATGTCTTTCTGACTCTCTAGATTTCCCTGGTATCTATTGCTATATCCCCCTCTTCATTTCTTTTAGTCAATAAGAGCTTGTCACTCTTACTGATTTTCCAAGAACTATCTCTTTGTTTTATCAATTTTTTGTATTGTTATTTTGTTTCTATTTAATTGATTTCAGTCCTGAGAGTGATTATTTCTTCCTGTTTACTCCTTTAAGTTGTGATTTCTTCTTTTTGCTTTAGAGCTTTCTGGTGTGCTGTCAAATTGCTAGTATGAGATTTATCCATCTTTTGTTTGTAGGCTCTTAGTGCTATGAACTTGCCTCTTAGAATAGTCTTCATTGTGTCGTATATGTTTGCATATGATGTGTATTCATTTCTGCTCAATCTTAAATTGTCCTTAATTTCTTTGTTAATTTCAATCTTGAGCCATTTTTCTTTAAGGAGAGAGTTGTTCCCTTTCCATAAGTTTCTGTTTTCTCTGATGTTGATATCTAGCTTTAATCTGTGGTGCTCATGTAGAATGCATAGTGTTATTCTACAGCAAGAGAGCTGGCCCCTGTACTAGGGAGAGAGGACCCCTCACCACAGGTGAAGATGAACCTACCCTGAGGGCATGAATGTTGTTGAGGTAGTTAACTCCACCCAAGGTGTGTGGCCCCAGAGGCTCTGTCTGACCTGCCTGGCTAATACCCAGGCCCACATCTGTGCCTTGGGTTGACTCTATCTACCCTATCTGGGTCCTTCTGGAGTTCATGAAGGGACTGGTCCTGTGGACCAACACCCTCACAATCTCCAAGACTCGGGGTGACTACAGAGTACCCAAGAGAAGCTCTAGTGAAGATCCAGCTGCTATATGAAAAACCACAGGCCTTGAACCAGACCAGTGACTCGTTGCAATGAATATTGGCCAGTCAAGATGATGGAACAGAGTGGTATATTATATGACATGTGGAAGCCACCAATGCCACCATGATAGACGAAGAGGTAATGGAGAAGCAGGAGAGAAGAAAAGGCAAAGATTTTTCTGCTCCTGGTGTGGTTCTTGCTCTGTTTTGGTTTATTGGGTTTATTGGGGGGGGGGGGGGGGTCTTGCTTTTGTTTGCTTGCTTACTTACTTTGATTTCTTTTGTGGTGGGGGACACAAAAGGGATAGGGAGGGTGGGGGGCTGGGAGGTGAACAGAATTTGGGTGCATGATGTGAAACCCCCAAAGATTTAATAAAGAAAATGACTAAAAACTAAAAGGCAGATGTTAACTTTTATGTGAACTCCTTCTCCCCCCCAAAATACAGTGCACAGTGTTATTTTTATTTTCTTAATGTTAAGGTGTGTTTCTTGGATGCAACAGAGTGGCGGAATCTGTTTTTACATATGTTTTCTTGGTCTATTTCCTTTTATTGGAGAGTTAAGACCATGAGAGAGCAATGGCCAATGATTGCTGGTTCATGTTATTTTGTTGTTGGTGGTGTGTGTGCTTCTCTCCTTTTGATTTGCTTGTGTGGGATCATTTGTTTGCTGCATTTTCTTGAATATGGATAACCTCTTTAGATTAGAGTTTTTCTTCTCGTGTCTTTGCTTAAATTTTATTTTATCATGAAATATCTTATTTTTCCATCTATGGTGACTACTATACTGGTTATAGTAGTTTGGGGTGTTATTTTTGGTCTCTTAGAGTCTGCAGCAATTTGTCCTGGCCTTTCTGGACTCTAGAGTCTAAACTGAGAAATCATTTTAATTCTAACAAGTCTATTTTGATATGTTACTTTATCTTATCCCTTGCAACTTTTAATATCTTCTTTTTTCTATATGTTGAATGTCTTGATTATTATATGTCAGGGAGAATTCATTTTCTGGTACAGTCTATTTGTTGTCCTATAAGCTACTTGTACTTTGACAGGCATCTCAACTTTATCTTAAGGAGATTTTCTTCTATAATTTTATTGAAAATATTTTCTGTGCCTTCGACCTGGGTTTCTTCTCCTTCCTTTATTCCTATTGTTCTTTGATTTGGTCTTTGCATGGAGAGGTGAAGATCTGCAGTAAGCCCACCTGCTTCCCTAGCAGGAGTGGCCTATGGGTTCCCAGGGAGTGCATGCTGGAGTTGGGGCCTAGGATAATGCAATGAGTGGTCAAAGAGTTGAAAGGGGAACATCCGTGGGATGCACTAGACATGGGGTGGGACTGCAACATGGTCTCTGCTACAGAGCAGGGGATGAGCCTGGGGGATTAGATCTGGAGCAGCAGAGGGAAATGTGAAGATCTGCCCCATTCCATTTTTTTAAAACATGCCCCAAATGTACTAAAGTATTTGAAGTTTTAAAAAATTACAGGTGTACACATTAGTATACAAAAAGAAAAGTGAATGTAAGTTAAAACACAAATGACTCATTTTATGACACTGTAGTCTTCAAATGTTAGAAACCCACCTATGACACATCATGACTGACACTGATAATTTGGAGTGTGTCCATGTTTTCTAAAAGACATGAGATAACTTAGCAAAGACCAACCCACTTCTGAAAGCCTTCAGTGCATCTTTTGTGAAATGTTGCCAGCTGCTCAGCATCCTTCTCATTTTTAGCTAGCTCTGAGTCTTTCTTAACAGGAGCTACCTGCCTGCAAGCATGCGGTTGCCTACTTGGCCTCTCTGTCTGTCTCCCAGACCCTGTAGTCTTTCCAGAGAGTAAATTGGCTAAGGCACCTCACCCTTTCCTTTGAAGATTATTTAGCTCTTTACAATTCTTTCTTCCTAGTCTCACCTTTACTTTGGGATATCAACAAATTAAAGTACTGGATTCAAAATATAACCTTTAACAAACTTTCAACCACTAAAGCAGATGAGGCACAGATAAAGAGCAGGTATGATTTCTCATAGCATCAGCATTGGACATATTGAGAAAGAGTTCAGGTCACCAGGAGCGTATTACCTCAGAACAGCAAAATTATGCTGCCTTTTATGCATTCTGCTCTAGCCTATGGAAATTTGCAAGACCTGAAGTTTCAAATCCTATGTAAATAAAGATTCACAGACTATACCCATGAGTATTTTCCCAATTGTGTGATCAGTATTATTGTTTTAAAATGACGTTTCTCTCCTACTTTGCAATAAATAAATAAATAAATTGAAAATGTGTTCCATGTTAGCATTATAAAGTAATTTGATCTAGCATTCCAATATTATAATATTTGCCTGTTTTTTAATATGATTGCTATGCTGCCTAGACCAATCACAGGTTCTTGATCTGTGATGAACCCTCCCATCAGAGTTTCCGGAGTTACTGGAGGTACAGTCATGTGACACCATGACACGTTCATTATTTGCCTTTTACGTGGAAATTTTAGATCATAATATATCTAATAAAATTGTAAGTGATATTAGAGTAGGTATGGTCTGAATGTTTCTGTCCATCTTGCAGTGATTTGAATTATACGTGTTCCTCATAGTCTCTAGCCTTTGTACACTTGGTCCCTAGTTGGTGACACTGATTGGTGAGGACTAGAAGGAGTGGCCTTATTGAAGGATGTATGTTACTAGTGGTGGGCCTTGACTGTTAAAAGTTTACATCATTTCTAGTATTCTCTCTCTGATGATGCTTTTGGTTCAGTATGTGAGTCCTCAACTTTCCTCTCCTGTTACCATGACTTTGCTCCACCCTCATGGGCCCTCTCCCTCTGGAACCATAGGTCCAAATAAATTCTTTCTTCTATAAATTGCCTTCCTCTTGGTATTTTATCACAGCATTGGAAAGCAACCAATACACCCTTCAATCATCAACCACAAACAATACTGAGATGTTGGGAGCAGTGAGACCCCAGATCCTGAATTTCTTGTAATCCCCTGATCTGAGTGCCTACAGCTGCTCTGAGCACGAGACCTTCAGGAATTCCTGATGGCAGGAGAGTGGTTTCTGGTGGGTTTGGCTGGAGCGTGGCTATCTCTATATAATCTGCCCCTGAACACAATAAAGGGGGCATTTTTGGGGGAATTCAAGGATGGCCCGTGTCTCTGTATGTGTTTGTGTATTTTAACCTCCAGCCCCTTGCCCGAAGCTTGGTAACTGGGTAAAAGCACACAGAGCACAGACATGGGGGCACGGTGAGTGACAATTGGAGGTCCCCACTGAGTTATGGGCAATTGGAGGTCTCCACCGAGATATCGGCACTGACTTACAGTGTTTGCCTTAATTTTTCAATTTTATAATGCACATATAATAGAAACTGTACTTGGACTTTTGGATTTGGGTATTTTCCTGTTACAATTTTACTGGGCAACAGAAGCAAGCCATTGTTCTCAACAATCGATCCTCTACAATGTACTGGGTTGCTAAGCTATCATGGTCAGTATATTCAATGTATTAAATGCATTTTGACTTACAGTATTTTCAATTTGGTGTCATAATAAGAATATAACCTTACTGTAAGCTGAAGAGAATTGTAATTAAAATGTAGCCCTTGATGTCCTGGATGTGGCCTTCAGAGGTTACTGGGTTACGAAAGTACAGCTCTCATGACTGGATTAGTTCCCTTATAATCATATACAGGCCCCTGTGAAGTTCTGGTTCCCTTTTGTATTTTAATGTGTAGTGAAAAGGTATTTGTACAGAAAGGAGGATTTTATTGGAGTTCAGTATTGCTGATCCCTTCATCTTGAACTTCAAGACCTCTTGGATTATGAGAAATCAATTTCTATTACCTATGAGCCACTTAGTTTATGGCATTTTGTTACAGAAGCCCAAAGAAACTAAACCAAGATGCTGAAATGCTGCTGTAACAAATATCTAAAATTTGTAGAAGTGGCCTGGGGACTGAGTAACAGAGAGGTGGAAGAAATTTTGGAATGAATGCTAGAAAAGACCTACAGTGTCATGAGTTCTGTGAGGGCTCAGAATAAAAGTAGAGAGCTGGAGACAAAGTTTCAATCCTGAGAATCCCCTAAGTATCAGAAACAGAATGTTGGTAGAATAGTAAGGACAAGAAATAAAGAACGTACTCTGCAAGAAATAATAAATAATTCAGCTAGAATTAAAATTGTTAGTTAGAAATTTAGAAGTTTCTACACTGAGAAAAGAGGCACATCAGCGGAGTGAGAGAAGAATGTGAACCAATATGGCTTCTCTTGCTTTTCCAAGTTGAGTGACTATGTGATGGCTCAACACAATGCTAGCAATATTGAATTTGATTTTAGCTTCTACACACAAAATTAATGATACATGTTATAAAGAACAGAAGAATCAGAAACAGTGATATAAGGTACTTACACTGATGACTGAACATGTGATTGAAAATAGATTTACATTAGTTGTATATGTATTTAAAACGTATTCCAATCCAGTACAATCACTGCAAAAAAAAAATCAAGCTATAATTAATACATTCTAGGAAAGGACATAAATAGAATTATAAAATGTACAATTAAAATTAATCAAGTCAGTAAAAACTGGAAGAAAAAAAGGAAAAAAGAGATAACCAAGAAAATAAATGGAGAACAGCTATAAACATGATAGATAATAATATAAATTTATCAATAATAACTTAAAATGAGTAAATGTATGGTGTGGCATGAGAGAGAGAGAGAAAGAGAGAGGGGGAATGAGAGAGAGAAAGAGAGAGAGAGAGAGAGAGAGAGAGAGAGAGAGAGAAACAGAATGGTTTATGTTCTATAGAGAAAGGCAGTCTAGATTCTGTAACTGAGGATTTGAAGCTTGCAATTCTCTGTAGAACCACACAATGAAAAGAGCCAACTGTAATAAAAGCTATGGGTCTTAGTTAATGATATGTATCAGCACTGGCTCCCCAGTTATTACGTGTACACTACCAACCCAAGATTTTACCATACAAGCAACTGAAGAAGTGGGATCTGGGGATGCTGAATTCTCTAAATTTTCTGGGGTAAAACATAAAATGATCCTCTATATTTTATGCCCTTTTGGGGTGTGTGTGTGTGCGCGTGCGTGAGAGAGAGAGAGAGAGAGAGAGAGAGAGAGAGAGAGAGAGAGAGAGAGAGAGAGAGAGAGGGAGAGAGGGAGAGAGAGAGAGAGAGTATGCAAACACATGCATACCTGCATGCTGTGGAGTGAAGGAAAGCCAAAACAAACTGTTAAGAGTCTATTCTCTCCTTGGACCACATCCACATGTATAATCCCAGAGATTAGCTTTAATGGCAAATGCCTTCACCCACTGAGCCTCTCTCGATTATTATTTTACACCTCAGAGTTATCTACAAAATAAAAGTCTAATTAAATTTTCTAAAAATCGAGAAATCTTTTCAAAAGCCCGTGAATGTGACTAAGTTCCTAAAATGCTACACCCTGATGAATCTTTATTTAGATACACAAGAAGATATCCTGGATCAATTATGTTGTTAGATCTCTCTGGTTTTGCTACACTAGAATTTGTAAGCCAAAACACAAATTCCAAAGATGAAATTTTGCATTTGCTAATGAATTAAGAATTTTCAATGTCAAATCCTTCTTACTGCATTATAGTATCTGTTTCAGTGCTAAGTCAGATTCAAATATGAACAAATCTCAGTAGCTTTTCCATTGAGAAATTGCATTTAATTCATTTCTTTCATGTAAGCCAAAGGGAAGGTAACATTTGATAAGCAACCAGCCATCTTCGGGATAACTATTTTCCTTAGGGACTGAGAGAGAGAAGCAGCTGGGGGAGGGGGTCCCCGTATCCCTCCAAGGTCATACTCCAATTACCTAACTCCCTCCCACTAATCCCTTACTCTGAAGGGCTCTATCCCCTCCCAAGGAGTCTGACTAGTGATCAAGCCTCAGGAAGAATGTAGAAATGCTCAAAATCATACCATATCTTTTGTTGGCTTCAAGGCTTAAATTTCATATCAAGAACTTCGGATCAAAGGTTTGTTCAGGCATAAGGAAATGATCTTTTATGATCTGTGCAAATCACTTTCTGTTTTTCGTACTTCTATGGAATTAGTCACAGGTGGCCAACTACTGTTTTTACTAATTAATTAATCATTTTTCGTATTACAGAATTTAAGCTGAAGGCCAAAGGGGTTAAAAGGTCATCCTGGTGGCAGCTGTTTCATTTGTTTGTTTATCGTTGTTGTTTACAGATAGCTGATAAAGATAATATAATGAAAGATGGTTCAAATGCATGTGCTTTCATGTGGACAGTGGTCTGTCCATCCCGCAGTCATAGAACAAAGGTGCCTGCACAATGTGGCTTTGTTTCCTCAGCTGTTCTCGTATGACACGCCACATAATGAAGTCAGTTGCGCTATTCATCTGTGTTGAGTGTTTGGAATCAAACCACTTAGAGCTGCTTGGTTATTACTCTTTCAAAATGAAATGCTTTCCATGACACTAAGCAGATGACTGTACTTCCCACTTTCCGCACACTGTGCTCCTGAAAGACGCGCCGTGGAGAACAATGAACAGAGCAAAGTGGTCACAGCATCTATTAATCAGATCCTAGTGGAGAACAGTTCCCTTTGCTGCGGTAGAATCAGATGATCAGCAGGCTGACTGATGCAGCTGTAGATGTAAATTCTTAGCATATGGTGCCTACATGCCCTGCGATAGCCAAATCATACAAACAGTCGCATCATCGAAGATGTCATAGGATATAGAGTGTGTTTCTGAATGATGATTCACGGGAGCTTTATTTAGGATAACTAATGCTGTCATATTTAATCTGAATGCTGAGTTTCTTACCGTTCTTATTTTGGATTTCCACAAGTCAGAGATTCTCTCTCCCAATGTTTGCAATTGTTACATTTCAAATCCAGTGGTGTAGTTAATTCATTGTCTTCGCCTCTCCCACTGATTACGGCCTTCAACAATCCCAAATTCTTGATCAGAGTTTTCAGGGGTCGTTTATTTCCTTCAGTTCATGATGGTGTAGATGAAGTCTGCCAGAGCTGTCTACAAGAATAAGATACCATTTGATGTGCACTTGAACATTTAGCACATCCAATAATCGCTAAGAAACTACCATACTCAAGAACATATAATATGGGCACAGACAGTAGGTATTACACAGAGCAAACACATTCTGCAACACACATAACAGATAATATGTGAAAATGGCAAACTGGGAAAGTTTAGGATGCATAGGTTTCTCTATTAAAGATCCTTTTGGAGTCATGTAAACCAGCACAATCCAAGATGAAAGACAATGGGCAGGATTCATCGAGTCTGTTACCTAACAATGCTTCTGAGGGGTTGGTATTTGTCAGAACACACTTTAGAAAATGTAATGCAAAGCAGAGCAATGTAACAAAGCAAACCAATGCTCAGAAGAGTCTTTGGAAGCTCCTGAGAAGGAATTGTTCTCAGCAATTGGAGAAAATTATGGAAAGCGTCATTACGGGTGTGCCACTGAAATGAGTCTCTGGGGGACAGAGAAAATGAATAAAAATGCAGCCCTGCTCTGACAGAGCAGAGCACAGTCTCCTGGGCTGCGTTACTCTTAAAAGTTTTTTTCTAAGGACTAGAGGGATCACGGTCCTGATATCAACGTAAGGAAAAGCTTAAGCAAACAATTTAGTTCAGAGGCTTAGAATTGAAGATAACAATATGTAAAACATAGAGATAACTAAATACATTCGACTTGTTATGTTCATGATGAAGAAATTCCTGGCAATATTTTCAAGACAAAAGTGGAGACAACACTGGAGAGTTTAAGGGACCCCTAAAAAGACAGCAAGGACTTTATCTTCTCCCATAAGTGACATTTTAAAAAATGAAAATGGTGAAGTTTTCTAGGAGAGATGGACTTAATTCATCTGTGGGCAGTAGCGGACCACATGAGAAGGGAGGAGAGAAGACTGGATGGGAAGTTGGATAAAGAGAGATGTGTATAAGTCTTCCAAAATGGACGTACATAAAGAAGATATGTTTGTGGAAGTGAGTTACTTACTTTTTGTATAACTATTAATTATTATCCTCAAGAATTGAGTGGCTTAAATTAGTAACTCAGTGTTGGTTTGGCAGGGTCCTTCTGTTGCAGGAACTCATAAATATCAGTCAGGGCCTCAGATGAAGGATCTCTGGGCAAAGGTCCATTTCTACGATCTATCTCCTAGGAAAGGATCAATTCTGAGGCTCATTCATTTGGTGGTTGCAAGATTTAATTTCTGAACTTGACAGCAACTGGCCAGTGACTGACCACTATTCCCGGGCGGGTAGTGGAGCACAGATTATCCCCTCTCTCCTTCCTGACTTCAGACACAGTACAACCAGCTGCCTCCTAGTTCACTCACCACACCTTCCCCACCATAATACCCAACTGCCTTCAACCATAAGCCACAAGGAGGAAGGCAAGAAGAGTTCGGGAGAAAGTGCAAGCAAGGGAGAGATCAGTCTTCACAGCTAGCCTTGGAAGTGCCATTTCAACATCTTTGAAGAGTTCTGTTTCTTGAGCCCAGGACCCACTCAAGGGAAGCATGAGCCCCCTGGTGTCAGGAGTGACCAATCCTAGCATACTGTCTTCCATATCATCTGGATGACTCGGGTATAAAGTGCTCCCCCCTGTCCTTGCCCCCCACAGTCTTGTGTGTTTGTGTACTGTACTTGGTCACCAGGTGGCAGTACATTTGTGAAACATTTGGGATGTAGAGCCTAGCTAGAGCACTAGGTGTAAACTCAAAGGACTATAGACTGGCCCTGCTTTCATTCCCCTCTTCATCGTGACCCACTAAGACTGGAGCAAGTCATACTAGCCATCCCTGTTACCAAGAACACTTTGCTACCCTTGCCATAACAGAATATATTCCCTGAAACTGGTTTTCTCTTGAGTTGCTGCTACTGAGTGTTTTGTACCCAGAACTAGAAAAGTAACAGATATTCCAACTTGTGTGATCACTTAATCAAACATCTCCTACAGAGGTGGTTCTCAGCAGTCAGGTAAACAAATGAGCTCTGTGGGTAGCCATTGGCCTTGCATGTTTTTATGAAACCAGAAGCACAGCACCTTTATGGATCTGCTCTCTGGCTGTAGGCATCCACATACATCTGAGCAGTGCTAAACGGACTCATCAAGTTGCACATATTTATATGTAAATATGAGAATTCATTAAAACATTATTAAGAGAGGTAGTGAGTGGGCAGTGAGCAAGTTGCAATAATATAAGACTGAAGGCCTGAGTACCCTCAAAAAGAACCACTCATCCAAGCCCATATCCCAGAACTGAAGAACCCAGTGTCTGGTGAGCCGAGTAGTGACGGCAAGAAAATCCACCTGTTTAAGAAGTGAGTGCGTGGGGCTGTCTTTCTCTTCTCCTCCATTCTGTCTGGTCCCACCATATACTGGATGGTGCTGTCTGCACTCAGGGCAGATTGTTACCACTCAGTTCACGTGCCCACATTCCAGCCTTCTTCGACATACCTTCACAGTACACACAGAAGTATGCTCTACCCGCTTTCTAGGCGCCTTCGACCCAGCCATGTTAACAGCAATGTTTAGCCGTTATTCATGTGTATGGTAAATATTAACTTTCAGCATTACAGGATCTAGGCTCACCTAGGAGGCAAACCTCCATACGTCTCTGAGGGAATTTCTACATTGAGTGTATTGAGGTTGGAAAATGACCCTAACTAAAGGTAGCACCATTTGATGCATGGCGCCTGCACTAACCAAAAGGAGACTGTGAGTGGAGCACAGACATCCCCTCTCTGCTTCCCGACTTCAGACGCAGCTGCCACTTGCCAGCCGTCTCCCAGTCCACTCGCCCATGCCTTCCCCACCACAATACCCAATTATCTTCGACTATAAGCCACAACAAGCCTGCCTTTTTATATTGCCCTTGAAATACATTTTATCACAGCCATGAGAAAAGTAACTAATTAAACATGTTTTCAAGTAAATGTCAGCTACCTCTGCCTCTGACCACTAGCTTTTAACTTCAGGGTTTTAAAAATACCAGACACAGTTTTGTGAATAAGTATGTGGAAATAAGGAGTGCTGGCTTTGGGGAGGATAATTGTGGATATTGTTTATCTTCTTCCATGAGTTTAATGTTTATTAGTAATATTTCAATAGCTATACTTTTATTTTATCTTTCCTGTTCTATGAACACAGTCTTTTCTTGAGAAGATACCTTATGAGGGTACAAGCACCAACAAAGAGCAACTAACAAAGTCTCACCTACATCTACAACTGAGGGTGCATTCAAAGGCACCTCCATGCAATCCTTCTGGGATGGCACAGTGTTCAACGTCTTGGTAGTAAAACCAAAAGAGACCACAGGTCTGTCTCTATTATAAGAGCACCGTCTCAGGTTTTAACTTGGAGGGCTCTCTTAAAATGTCAAAATAAAGATTTTGGGCTAGTAATGGTTTAGAAGCTTAAGACTGCTCATTTGAATATACCTTTAAATATTATTTCCATTAGTATTAGTCTGAACTTTATCATTCAAAATGAGCTATGTTCTCAGGACATATTTATTATGTATCTTGATTGAGAACTGTACTTGGTAAATGCACAGGTAACTGAAAATCAAAATCTGTACCATTTAAATTTGCAAAATTTTGTAAAATAGCCCTGACAGACTTTTTACCCTGTCACAATGCACAAATAAGAAACAAAATCTGTCTCTAGGGATGCAAATGGGACATAATGAATAAATCATGCACTTGTGTAGTTAGTTTTGAAGAGGAAAGAAGTGTTCCTATTGAAAATTATCGTAGGTAGATGAAGTACAGTCCCTTTTGTTTGCTGAGAATACGACATCCCTTTTTGGTGTGGTAAATAAATTAGGATTACTTAGAATAGCATGAAGTTTTATAATACAACAGTGCCCTCTATGAGCTCTGGTGACATCAACAAAGTCACCCGAAAAAAAACTTCCACTAAACACTGGAAAACACGTTTGCACCCTTCCCTTGAAACCTAAACTGTTGTTTATTTGACGTTGTCATGGTCTGCTGGGTCCAAACTATAACGGGATGTGTACACCTACCTCCAGCTGCCCCATTGGTGGTGTCACCCTCAGGTCTGCATCGAAGCCCAGATCTCTCTTCATGTGTTTATATCTAGGCACCCACTGATACCTTCCCTGGCATACACGAGCATCCTTCACTCAGCCATCCTTGCTACTCAAAACCGCCATACTGTTTGTGTAAAGGGCACCAACTTGTATACGACAAGACTCACAAGTGACAGTCCCTGTAACACTCATTTCTAGTCAGAACTGCTCAAGGTGGTCTCTGAGTCCCCCTTGAGTCCACATCCTTCTTTGTAGTCCCGCTAAGCCTGTCATAGTCATCATACCTGTCCTAGACAACAGCTGCTTTGATCTCTCTGCTCTCACTTCCCCAGCCTTCTGTCAGAGTAAGATCCGTCAAACTGAGATTAAATCACGTTTCTCATATATTAAAATCTATCAATTTAATTGCATAACTTGTATAAACTAATACAAGTACGTTAGGCAGATAACCACAACTTATCTCCTCAGACAGCTTCATGACAATTGGTCTCCACGGCACATCCTTCCTTAGCCTCAGGCAATGCTTGCTTCTGAGCTGACAGACTGGTACAAGACAAGAAAGTGGGTGTCATCTCTGTGCTCTTAGTGACAGGCACAGAGTCACTCAGAGTTGCTCAGGCTGTATTTAATAAAGGAACAAACGCCCCAAACACATCCAAGAATGCCACTAGTTTGGTAGAAAGCTATCTCAAGGAACATTTGCCATTTTGAGCCTTTCACCATTAGTTCACCGCGAAGAACACACCTGCTCATTTTGAGGCCCAGAGCTGCTAATGGAGAAGCATTTGCTGCCCACACTGCATCTGATAACTGGCAAATCACCGCTGATAAGCTCCCTGTGAGGAACACACTTAGAGGCGCGAGCGTTTAGCGGCACGTAGTCGTCCATGGCTTCTCCGTCACCTTTCTTAACCAGCTGGATCACTTTTGCGGTTGCCCTTAAAATGAGCCATTTTTTACAGCTTAACTCTGACACCAAGTCAGCTCGCCTGGCTGGCAATTTGTGTATGGCTCAAGTTTCTGTAGCTTAAAGGTCACAGAACTTTAACAAAGGACTGAAAGCTATTATCATTTATCTCATCTCTATTCTGGCAACGCAGAGGTGCTACTGATAATTCCTCATAACACAGAATTGAGAACAGGAGACCACAGGTGTGCATGGCATAATAACCACTATATCTGCAAGGCAATTTTCTACTCAGATTTTCATTTTTTGGCAATATTTCCCCTTCCTGCTATTATCTGAGAATTCTGTTGCTGTGCTCGCAGAGTGGGTTCTGTTTGGGTGACCTTTGCCCTTCTAGTGTGCAGATTCTGGAAACCAGACCAAGTCTGGGAAGAGCTCAGTACAGAGCAGCAGCTTGGCATGTGCAAGGCTTGGGGGGGGGGAAGGGGAAGGGGGAGAGAGAGAGGCAGGGAGGGAGAGGGAGAGAGTCTGGGGGTATCTTAGCCACCAACTGTAGAGCACTAGGCACCAGAGTGAGCTGTTTTCAGACTCTGCAGGGAGTCATGGAGTTGGCCTGGTCTAGCTACCTTAAGAGACACAAGTCATGGGCTTTTCAGGTTAGAGTCTGTCATCCTGGGGTACTTTTGCCTTCCAGTCTCTGAGAAACTGAGACAATCCCTTAGGCTGTGGAGCATTCAGGCTTCTTTTGTATCTGATTCCCCAGAAGATAGCCAGAAGCCTGAGGGAACAATTACTCTTAGACATTAATCTTGTCTATCCTGTATAACTATCTAGCAATCATCATTGTATCCTGGTAACTACAATTGTATTCGTCCTGGCAACCACCATTATATTCTGTTTCTGATAAAAATGTAAAACGTCTGATTGCTTACAGCAAACCTGTCACAGCCTCATTCTTGCTGTGACCTCTCGGACCTATCCCTGGTGACTGATAGTCTCTCTGACCACAATCACGTAAACCTGGCTCAGTAGGTAAGCACTTACCAAGTAAGTAACTTACCAAGTTAGCAGTATGCATGTATGTCCTCAGAGACTGAAGAACTTCTCAATGGGCTAACTAGGAAACTGCCTGAGAGTTGAGGCCTATAGCATCCTCCACTCTGTGGTCACCCTAGGAAAATCAGTCAGCATCATTTGGCTTCTTTCTAAAGATTGGATTGTTTTAAGGTTACTTAGTGGTAAAGAAAGAGTCGAGAAATCTTATATCCTTAGTGATGAACTCCAGTAAATACTTCATTTTACCACCTGTTATGGGTCGGAGGAAATGGGGTGTGCGTGAAGATGGACTACACAAAAATTCTGCTTAAGGAAAGATAGCTTACGTGCAGTGGAAGCTTGTGCAATGCCTGGTGCTGTCTGAAGTGGTTCACCAATACCAAACACATCAAATCCTCAGAACCACAGTGCAGAGAGTAAGGCATTGACGTGGGTCACTTGATTCTGGGCACAGAGTGACTAGCAGAGACCATAGAGCCTGGCCATGCCCCTTGCTCCCTGCTTACTCCCCTGAGCTGCTTCTCCTTTATTTTCAAAGGACACCAAGAAACATATGATACCCAAGATACCTTATAATAATCTGCACAAGAGGAAATTCTTAGAATTTAAAATTAAGGAATGAAATACAGAAATTAGACTCAATAAAATTAGCCAGTATGCCTAGTATTGTCCAAGACACAAACACTTCTGGGTCCCTGGCAAAATATTGCTGGAAATGTTAGTTCTTGGTGCTACTGAAATGGTAGTCACCATGCTAACCTTCTTGTGTCCAGATTGCATTGTGTCTGCTTTTAATAAACATCAGCAAGGGTCTTTCAGAGGACTATCAGCTATGCTGTAATAATCTCTTCCACTTTCAGGCCAAGGACAACAGGATCTTCGAGCAGAAGGCATACCATTTTTAAAAATTGTGCTCATTTTCAATTCTGTAATGAAATTTAATTTGGAGAATTTTTCCTATTATGAACACATTTTTATTTTTAGTTATAATATGTACTGTTGTCATATTTATTTGTTAATAATTATTCACTGATATTCTTCTATGAGTCAGTTATAGTTACATATGTTAGACTAGTGTGAGATCATATTTTACTTTCATACATTATGATTTTCCTATCAAAGCTTCTAAATAGGCAAGGCTTATTTCAGTTACATATAAAATCTAATATAGAAATTTATAATGAGATAAAATTTTATGAAACTAGAGTTCTCTCTTGTAATTGGTCAGCTCTTTATCCCATCTTACAAAGGAAGGTGGCTCTTTAAATTCCCAATTTAGTCAACTTATACACTGATCATCTGTCAGAGATTGTTCAAATACACTGTATAGTGAGTGCTCCATCCCAAGACAATCCAGTAACGTTCTGAAACTGGGCACTCCAAGAATTTTTTAAAGAAGTATAAGTGAAGTTAATACCTAGAGAAATAATAAGAGATAGGAAAAAAAAGCACCGTGATCTAGACATAGTGGCCCATGCCTTTAATTCCAGCACTGAGGCAGATAGATCTCTATGAGGTCAGTCTGGTCTACATTCTGAGCTCCAGAATGCCGCGCATCGCGGCCCCTGTCTGAGCTCTATGCGCTAGAACCCAGTTCGCGAGCTTCGGGCAAGGGGCTGGAGGTTGAGAATACACACGCAGAGACAGACCGAAACACAGACCTTCAAACACTGGTACCAAAAGCCCTTCTTTAATAGCACCATGGAGGCTTAAATACCCTGCAGTCAATGACCAACAGGTGAAAATCCCATCCTCTGATCCTCTAGGCTAGGCACAGCTTCTAGTAACTTCAATTAGAAGGCTCTAGCAGGGAAGAGCAGCTGAAGGCCAGGACTCAATTAGTCCCAACACCAGAACAGCCTAAGCTACTAGTGAGACCCTGTCTGGAGTTTTATAAAAGTAGAAAGGAAGGGAGGGAGGAAGGAAGGAAGGAAGGAAGGAAGGAAGGAAGGAAGGAAGGAAGGAAGGAAGGAAGAGAAAAGGAAAGAGATGAACTATGGAAGAAGCCTCAGAGCAGGAAGGGTAAACTGTCTGAAGGGAAGAAACAAGATCTTATTATGGTCAGAGCTGCATGACAGGACATCCCCACTTGCATCCTGCCCTCTGGCCTCCTGCTGGTGTCCATTCTAAAAACCAGGGGAAGCCAAGGAGCAAAGGAGGCTGTGGGTGTGGGCTATGGAGGGAGGCCTCTAACGTCCTGGACAGACCACAGCAGGAGGGGACTGGGCTCTGAGGGGAGGAACTGAAGATGCCGCCAAGAGCCTCTCCCTGGCTTTTATCCTCCATCAGCTTCAAGAGCCTCATGAAGTGCAGCCACTCAAGATTTAACTGAGAAAAATTAATAGGCTCTTTTAGATCTTCCATTCTTTCTCCGTTCTTCTTTCTTTGGATTTAAAATAATTCTAACTCAGAATTGAAATAACCCTTCTACAATTCTAGGTTGGAATATAGGGAAAATGCATATTAAACATTTTGTTTGATCTACCTAAATCACTATTCTAATTCTCTGCTTTTCCCAGCCAAAAAAAAAAAAAAAAAAAAAAAAAACTATGCAAAATAGCAAAGACAATATTTAAAACACAATTTGGAAGAAAGGAAAAACAGATATTTGAAACTAGAATGATGCTATTATTTCTTCTGATTTAAGCTCCACGGCATTTCCTGAGAGCTGGAAGCTACGTAAATGAACAGAAGAACAAATTAGATGGTTCAGTACTTCAGCATGTAAGTTTGGTTCTGATACCTCCTCCACATTATTTCTCTGACGTCATAACTGTACCTCTGTGTGTAAAGTAATTTGCTTATATGTGTGGGTCTCTGAACAAGCTATAAATTCCTGGCACTTGGTGTCATGTCATGGTGTTCAGTAAACACAGCAGGGACTAAATTTACATTTTTCAAGTTAGTTGGTGAAACAAGGGTCGAAACACTATTATCCAATAGTTCATCTGAGAAAATATTTAATCCAATATACTTTATGCCCATTTCATCATGATTGTATTTACTACATAACATTATTTATTACTTTGCCCTCTTCAGATACTTCTACTTTAAAAACTAGATTTTTTTTTACACCAGTCAGGGAAAGCAGGTAGGTGATATTCAGACTTTCCCTCTCCTCCAAATCCAATGCACCAGTCTCAAGCCCGCTCTGTAGCAGACCCCCAGCTGTAGCCTCCCATTCGTCTCTCCCCCCATCTCCAGCAGATCACAGAGAACCTCTACCACCTTCCTCACCACCCCATCCCTTTGTCTCCACTGTCACATCCTACAGCCGTTCCCTGAGGAACATGCCATACATGCCAGCCAGGGAAACAGGTAGACTAAATTTCCTCTCCCTACTGTCCTCTAAATCCAGTCTCACAGTCTCATCCTCAGGTCTGCAGCAGACCACATCTCTGTCTCCATTCCCAGGGGACTATATAGATCCTGATGGCACATCCTTCTTTCCTTCCTCCTGTAGACTCCCTAGGTCTCTGCTTCTAGCCCACCCTTGTTCCTAAATATCAATGCCTAGAAGCACACTTGACCGGGAACCCGCAGTGGCCTCACCTGGTAGAGTCTCAAAAGCATTCCCTACTGTGGAATACATAGCCACCAAACTCTCCTAAGAACCAAAGAGGACAACAGAAACCAACATATGGAACACCCATCTAACAAAGGCAAGACCAAATATCAACACCCAGAGTTACATTTGTCCCAAACCTAGATGCCTAGAAACCAGGGTAAAAACACAGTAACAGTCAGGAAAACATTTCTCAAATAAAGACCAGCAACTCTACTAAAGTAGGACCTGGGATAAATAATATAGCTGATGCACAAGTTGAGGACTTCAAATAGCCTTTATGAATATGGTAGAGGCCCTTAACGAGGATATGAATATATCCACTAATGAAAATATTAACAAGTAGTGGAATGAAATGAAAAGAAGTAATTCTAGACATAAAAGCAGAAATAGAATCAGTAAAGAAAACCCAAACAGAGAGAAAGCTGGAGATGAAAAATTTAGTAACTCAAACAAGAACCTCAGCGGCAAGTTTGACCAACATAAAATAAGAGATAGAAGAGAGAATACCAGGTGTTGAAGAAAAGATAGAAAAAGAATGGACACCTCAGTCAGAGAAAATGTTGTCTTAATTAATAATAATCCAGGCTCAAAACATCCAGAAAATCTGAACATTGTAAAAAAGAAAGAATTTGCAAATAATATGAACAGAGGAAAGAGAAGAAATCCAGTTCAAAGGCAAGTAAAATATTTTCAACAAAATCATAGAAGAAAATTTCCCTAACCTAAAGAAACAGATAGCTTTCAAGGTACAAGAAGCATGAAAATACTAAGTAGACTGTGTTATGGTTTTGGTCCCTGTCCCTTTAAGAGAAAAGCCACGCCCACTCCCTCCCCCTTCCGCTGAGGCAGGCTGATCTTCAGCTTCAGGCCTGAGCTTGCTCTTTTACATCTTCCTCTCGGAGAGGCAGCTTCGCTTCTGCCTCTCTCCCCACTTCTCTGTTTCCCCTTCTCTGTCTCTCTCTGTCTGTCTCTCTGTCTCTCTCTCTCTCTCACTCTCTCCCCCTCCCTCTTCCCCCTTCATAACTCCCCTGAATAAATATTCAACCTTACCATGTCTCTGTCTTCTGCCTGCCAGCCATGTGTCTCCCTGCCTGGGACCAGCCACTGCTCAGGGACCGGCAGCCATCTCTGCCTGGGACTGGCTGTTCCCAGGGCCCACTGTATGCCGCCACATGGCCTGCTACCACCATTTGGGACTTTATAGCATTTGCTGCTTGCCTACAGCTGCAGCCTGGGACTCCATAGCATTTTTTTAAAGAAACACAGACTAGACCAGAAAAGAAAGTCCCCATGACATATAGTAATCAAAATAGTCAACACAGAGAACAGTTAATATTAAAAGCTGAAAAGGAAAAAAGACCTATTAGAATAATACTTGACTATTCACTGGAGATTCTAAAAGCCAGAAGGGCCTTGCCATATACCCTAAGAGACCACATATGCCAGACTACTACACCCGGCAAAACTTTCAATCACAATAGATGGTGAAAGAAAGACATTCTATGATGAAAACCAAATGCAAGAAATATCTATCTACAAAGCTAACCCACAGAACTCACTGGAAGGAAAGCTTCAATATGAAGAGATTAACCACACTCAAACACTGCTATTTTATATATAATATAATATATATAAAAACAATCCTGCCTACTGCTGTATCCAAGAAGCACACCTTAACCTCAAAGATATATTGGATATATTGTTACCTCAGGGTAAAAGATTGGAAATGACCTTCCAAGCAAATATACCTAAGATGCAAACTGATGTAGCCATGTTAATATCTGACAAAATAGAGTTCATACCAAAACTAATCAGAAGAGATGGGAAAGGACATTATATACTCATCAGAAGAAAAAAAAAAAACTACCAAAAGAATACGGTAATTCTTAACATGTATGCACAAAACACAAAGGGACCCAAGTTCATAAAAGAAACACTACACTGTAGCTTAAATTACATATTGGCCCTCATACACTGATAGTGGAGAATTTTAATATCCCACTCTCACCAACAGACAGGTCATCCAGACAAAATCTAAATGGAAATGCTACAAATAAAGGATGTCATAAACCAATGGACCTAGCAAATATTTATAGAATATTTCACCCCAAATTAAAAGAATATATATTCGTCTCTCTAGCTCGTAGAACTTTCTCCAAAATTAATGACAAAGTTGCACACAAGGCAAGACTCAAAAGACACAAGAAAATTGAAATAACACCCTGCATAATTGAAATAACCTACCTGACCACCACAGATTAAAGCTATATATCAACACCACTAGAAAGTTTGCAAATTTATGTAAATTGAACAACTCAGTACTGAATGAAAAATAGGTTAAAAGATAAATTAGAAAGAAGTTAAAATATTTTAGATTTGAATAAAATGAAAAGACAACATCCCAAACTTATAGAACACAAGGAATATAGTTCTAGAGGCATGTTCTTAGCACTAAATGCCTACATTAAAAAAAGTTGGAGAAAACTCATATTAGTAGCACAAAAATAACCGGAAAGTTCTAGGGAAAAAAAAAAAACAGAATAGCACCTAAAAGGAATACATGGTGAGAAATAATCAAGTCAAGGCTGAAATCAATAACACACACACACAGTCAAAGGAACAAAAAGAACAAAGAGGTTGTTCCCTGAGAATGTTGGTAAGATTGACAATCCCTTAGTCAAATTAAATAAAAGGAGGAGAGAGAAAATTCAAGCTAATAAAATTAAGGATGAAAGGAGACATAACAACATGCACCATGAAAATCCAGAGAATTATAAGGAAATTCCTTAAAAACTTGCACTTTACCAACCTGAAAAATGGATAAAAAGAAATGGATAAACTACGTGCTTCACTAAATTCTAAGAACACAGAGAAACACAGGTACCCAGAATGCTTCACTTCCTGAGGAAGTGCCTCAGTATTGATTTTACTTAGTAAAACTTTGAACTCAGCATTGAGAAAAAAAAAAAAAACCACTGTGTAATGATTGACTGACTCCACAGAAAGACATAGTGATCTTCAACAGATGTTGGGTTCCTCGCTCTTCTGAAATGTACAACATTTACTTTTATGTATTTTGCACATAGGCCAGATGCTTTTCAGACTCTCCTGAGAAATAGAAAATTTATGTTATATTAATTGTATGTTATAAAATGAATAGTTTACAAATTTTCTGTGAATCATATGTGAGTGTAGTTAGCCAGCTCCATGAGAAAGATTCAGCAGCTAGTCAATACACACCTCATCCCTGGCTTTTGGTAACCAAGTTCATGCTCATATTCTTTTGAAATCTTTAGTAAACATTCAGGCCCACATACTTAGGTGTTACAAACTGAACCTAAAGGGAGAATTTAATCCATGAACCAAACTGTTTACCTAGCCACCTAGTAAAACTTTTTATACTTCAAAGAAACTCTATTAAAGTTGCAAAAGGAGCTGTTGAAGGGGAATATCTGAAGATATTTTTGCCGATCTCCCATTCCAGGCACAAATTAGAAGAGTGGTAGGCACGGTCTTCTAATCAGTTCATGTATGGAGAGGTCTGAAGTGTGGATGGTCAAGGGCCTTGAGATAAAACTCATCTCTCACCCTATGTGTTACTGAAGCTATTTCTCAGTTCATGATGAATTAAACTACGTACAAATCCATCATCACTGATTAGAAAGTGATGACCCTCAGTGTGGGTTCTCCTTATCTGAATATCAAGTAAAATTTGTACAGGAAAACTAAAGTAGAGCTAAAAATCAAATGTTCAGCCATTCCCAGCTCTTCTACTTTAGTTAATGAAATTAAATGGAAAACTTGCCATGTTCAAACCTCATAAATTGTTCTCATACTTCAATTTCCAAAAAAAATGTGTGTGGCCAAAACAAGAAACCCTTCTTTCCTCTCTTTTCTTTCTCCTACTACATGATAATTTTTAACTTGACAACAAAATAACTCTTGTTTAAAGGAAAGCAGAACCAGGTGCAGCTGTGCATTTCTACACTGGCTGGACATGGAATGATGAACCAGACACATCAGAAAATAAAGGGAGGGTGGGTGGCACAGCAAACTCCCATATCAAAAAATTAGGAAAACAAAAGGCAAATGAGTCTCTTTTAAAAAAAATCTCCTTTTGGGGGCTGACAAGATGGCTCATTGAGGAGAACAGTACATCCCTGAGGACCTGAGTTCAGTCCCTCATGGTGCCCACATGGGAAAGGAGAGAACCAACTTGCAAAAGTTGGCTTGTAAGACTTTAAGATAATTCTGAAGCCATTTCTGACAATTCTGAATCCTCTCAGCCTCTGTGCCATAGTGCTTCCCCTCCTCCCCTGGGAACCAAGGACCTAACAGCTACACATGCACGTACTCAGTTCCTGAACAATTACCCATATACATATGTTTTGATTCAGTCCCCTGGGAAACGGGGTCAAAATGACCTCTTACCTCATCTGATCTGGCAACAGCTCTCCAGCCAATTATTGATAATAGCCCTTTCGAATAAGCCAATCACAACCCCCCTTGCTTCTATGGCCTTCTCCTTTAAAAGTAGCCTGTACCAGCTAGTCGGGGTCTCTTGGCTTCCCGAATGCTGAGGGACCCTGTCATGACAGAATTAATAAAATCTTCATGCTTTTGCATCTGCTGTGGTGTGAGAGGTGGTCTCTGGGGGCGACTCCTCCTCGGTGTTTGGACGCTAGAGTCCAACAGGCTAACCTTTGTAGGGGCCAGAGGTTAGCTAAGTCTGGGCAGATCACCCAAAGGAAGTTCTTTACTTCCAACCATTATCACCTTGGACTCTGGCCATCCATGAATTTAAATGGAGTCTGGAGTCTCAATAGTTTTCCCTAACACAAAGCCTGGCTGCAGGAGGAACCACAGGCTGAGACTGCCTGACTCCCATCCAAAAATAGACCATCCAAAGGAAATGCCTGGCTGTAGAGACACCTGCCAGTGCACATTCACCAGGACACCCCTAGACAGATGTCAGCCAATCAGGGGTCCTGAACCTCAGAAACTCCTCACCCCCACCTTTACTACTATAAAAACCCAACTCTAATTGAGCTCGGGGCTCTCCGGATATTCCAATACGTTGGACGTGCGGAGAGACCGAGTTTGCAAACTTACATAAAATAAAGGCTCTTTACTTTTACATATGGGACTCGGTCTCCTTTGTTGGCTTTTGTGGGTGTTGGACTCTAGCGTCCAAACACCGAGGAGGAGTCGCCCCCAGAGACCACCTCTCACACCACAGCAGATGCAAAAGCATGAAGATTTTATTAATTCTGTCATGACAGGGTCCCTCAGCATTCGGGAAGCCAAGAGACCCCGACTAGCTGGTACAGGCTACTTTTAAAGGAGAAGGCCATAGAAGCAAGGGGGGTTGTGATTGGCTTATTCGAAAGGGCTATTACCAATAATTGGCTGGAGAGCTGTTGCCAGATCAGATGAGGTAAGAGGTCATTTTGACCCCGTTTCCCAGGGGACTGAATCAAAACATATGTATATGGGTAATTGTTCAGGAACTGAGTACGTGCATGTGTAGCTGTTAGGTCCTTGGTTCCCAGGGGAGGAGGGGAAGCACTATGGCACAGAGGCTGAGAGGATTCAGAATTGTCAGAAATGGTTTCAGAATTGTCTTAAAGTCTTACATGGGGACCCCAAGGATTTGGGCATAAGAACCTCCACACCCTACAAGGCACAAACACAGCCACAAACATATGTACACATACACAATAAATAGATAAGTATTATTAAAATTAAAAAATACTCTTTCATGTCTAAATCATAAAATTGTTCACAATATAAAGTATCTGCTGGAATAGTAAATATATTCATATTATGTATTTGCAAACATTTATATCTAATTTTACATGTTTATAAAAATTTATGCACATACTCTGGGAATTAAACTGAAGTGGTTTTAGATGAAGGAGTTTCATAGTGTGGGTGGATTCCATAATGTTAATGCTTATAATGTATATAATAAATCAAAGATTTAGGAAAGGATTAGCTTAATGTGAATAGAGGTGCCAGAATACCTTAAAACAGTATTTGTCTTATTAAAACTTTCACAAAATTACTTTGTATATCAGATTATCACAGGGGAAATTCCAACCTATGCCTGAAACTCTATCAAAATATCCACATCTGTGAAGGATGACTCATTCTGTTTTTGAGAAAAAGAATTTAAATTTACTTAGCTTATTTTGTGAAAGGGAAGGCAAGTTTCTTTTGATTTATTTCCACCACATTATTTATTTAATTGTAAAAGAGGTCTCCCCAAAGAAAGCCCTGGATAAATCCAGGTTCCCCGCTACCCCCAGCAGGAAGAAAATAGCCAAAAATCTAAGAAGGAAGAGAAGAATCAGAAATCTAGGATTAGCCCGTTCAGTGACTGTGTTTCAGGAACTAGTTGACGATAAAGTTAGATTGTAATCTTGAGAATAATCTTGAGAAACAGGGAGGTTCCCCCTTGTGATTATCATTGGTATTTTGGAATACTGTGTTTCAGGAACTAGCTGATTATGCCCTGAGAGTGATTTTGAGGCAGGGAGTTGCCCCCTTGTGATCATCACTGGTATTCTCGGAATTTTCTACACCCTCCCTGCCCTTTTGGATCACTGGGCTGTGGTTTCTTCCCTTAAAAACTCCTCCTCCCTGTCACTCGGGGTCGATCTCTTCCCCTGCGAGGGTTGTGAGTCTCGGCCCCAGTGCACTGGTTCCCGTCTCATCTCATCATTAAAACCTCGTGTGATTGCAGCAAGGACGGTCTCTCGTGAGTTACTGGGGGGGAGGGGGGGGTCGTGTTATCCTGAGACTTGAGTGAGAGTCTCCCCACACTGGGGGTCTGTCAATTGTACTTATGCTGACTCTAAAATACATAATTACACCATGAAAAATTGATGAAATACACTTCCATCCAAAACAAACAAACAAACAACAACAACAAAACCCCTCTGCTCAAAAGGCTAGGACAGGATGACTCAGGGTTTGAGTTGATCTTAGCCCCCATACTTTGTCTTTTAAAAAGTTTTAAAAAATAAAACTTGCAGAGGGCATGACAATGGCTCCATGTGTAAACGCCTATGCTCTGAGCGTAGCAGCCTGAATTTGGATACCCAGCACCCATTTAAAAGGCAGATTTGGTCACACTGTGTTTTATTCATCTATTTATTTTACATTCCCTTCTCAGCCTCCCCCACAGCCTCCCCTACTAGTCCCTTTCCCTCATTCTTCTTCCCACCCCCCAATCCCTTCCTCTTTCCTCTCCATCTAGAAAAAGCGAGGTCTAAAATGACTTTCAATAAAACATGGTTTATCAAGTTGCAATAAGACTAGGCACCTCGCCATGTTTTAAGTGTAGGCAAGGTGACCCAGTATGAGAAATAGGGTCTTAACTCTGTTACCACTGTTAGGAGTCCCATAAAAGAACCAAGTTACACAACTGTAACACGTGCAGAATGCCTGGGTCAGTCTCATGTAGACTCCCTCGTTGTCGATTCAGTCTCTGTGAACCCCTATGAACCCAGGTTCATTGATTGTGTAAACCTTCTCATGGTGCCCTTGACCCCTCTGGCTGCTATACTTCTTTCTCCTCCTCCACAGGACTCCCATACTCTACCTCATGTTTGGCTGTGGGTCTCTGTATCTGCCTCCATCAGTTGCTGGAAAACCTCTCTGATAGCAATGGGCCAGGCACCAATCTAGTCACAGGAGATGACCAATTCAAGCTACTTATCCACAATTGCTAGGAGTCTAACCTGGGATCCTCCCCATAAACTTCTGGGAGATTCCCCTCCACCAGTCTTCTGTCCACCTGAAATGTCTTCCCTCCTACCCCACTACCAGGAGTCCCCCAGTCATCAACAAAAATCTGATACACTGAACCTGATAGTAGAGAAAGTGGGAAATAATCTCGAATATATTGGCACAGGAGACAACTTCCTGAACAGCACACCAATAGCACAGGCACTAAGATTAACAATTAATACATGGGACTTGAAAAGTTTCTATAAGGCAAGGGACACCATCAATAGGAGGAAATGGCAGCCTACAGAATGGCCAAAGGTCTTCACTATCCTGACATTCAGCAGATGGCTGATTTTCAGAATACATAAAGAACTCAAGAAACTAGATATCAACAAGCCAAATAACCTAATTAAAAGTGGGGTATAGAGCTAAACAGAGAATTTTCAACAGAAGAATCTCAAATGGCACCGGGCGATGGTGGAGCACGCCTTTAATCCCAGCACTCGGGAGGCAGAGGCAGGAGGATCTCTGTGAGTTCGAAACCAGCCTGGTCTATAAGAGCTAGTTCCAGGACAGACAGAGAAACCCTGTCTCAAAAAAACCAAAAAAAAAAAAAAAAAAAAAAAAAAAAAAAAAAAAAAAAAAAAAAACCAAAAACATAATTGTTTAAGTAAAAAGAATCTCAAATGGCTGAGAAACATGTAAAGAGATGTTCAGCATTCTTAGATATCAGGGAAATGCAAATCAAAACAGTTCTGAGATCCCATTTTATACCTGTCAGACCAAAAACACTGATGCTGGAGAGGTTGTGAAATAAGTGGAGCATTCCTCCACTGCTGGTGGGAGTGCAAACTTGTACAGTCATTTTGAAAGTCAAGGTGGTGGTTTCTCAGAAAACTGACACAGCTCTTGAGCATATACCCAAAGCATGCTCAATAATACCACAGGGACACTTGCTCGCTATGTTCACAGCAGCTTTATTAGTAATAGTCAGAACCTAGAAACAACTTAGATCTCCCTCAGCCAAGGAATGGATCAAGAATATGTAGTATATTTTCAAAATTGGATTATTTGTCAGCTGCTAAAAACAAGGACACCAGAATATTTGAAGGTAAATGGATGGATAGAACTAGAAACTAACGGGCCAAGCAGTGCTTTAATTAATACAGTTTCTGTGGGATTATTTCGGTTCTGGGTGGCCGGGAAGAACAAGCGGCCTCCTCAAACAGAGTTACTCTGTGAGAGGACCAAGATTTGATACCCAGCATCTATATGGTGACTCACAATTGTTTGTAACTCCATTCTCAGGGGATCCAGTACCATCCAGTGACCACTTCAGGCACTGGATGCGCTTGGTGTACAGATACATATGCAGGCAAAACACATAAAATAAAAATAAAGGTTGAAAAAAAATCTAAAGATAAGGGGGAGAATAATAGTGGATGGCACCCTATATTCACAAGCATAAGCAAGCATGTGCATGTACACATGTACATTCAAATACTGCATGCCTCTCTCTCTCTCTCATCATACACACACACACACATGCACACACACACAGAAATAGGAAGCGAGAATGAGCTGTGTGTGTACTTCAGTGGTGTAGTACTCACCTAGCACATGCAAGACCTCGAGTTTGAGTCCCAGCACAGGAGAGACACTCACCTTTAACTTCTCCTATGTCCTCATCTTCTCGTCCGAACACATCATGACGGTGCCTTCTGAAAGTGCAATTCTAAAATTCATGCCAAGAGTGCATCCTGGAGAGGATATTGACAGGAAAGGCTGACCTTTTGTGTAAATTGGTTTAACACCCAGTGTCTGATACACTATGCCAGCGACATGACTAATACATCTAATTAAATTGCTGCTCAGAAGGTTGAGAGGAAAAAAATCTTAAAACTTTGAAATGAAGCCTTGATTAACTGCCTCATATATTCATATTCTAACAATAAAGACTCAAATGAAATTTTTAGGTGATTTTTTTTTTTGGTATCAAACCCATTATGGACAGCACGGGTGTGTGCATAAGCTCCCTGTTTGCAGTACTTGCTCAAGCTGGGCTTCTGCAGCCCCCAGCTCATTATGCCTTTCCCAGTGTTGAATGCATTAGTAAGAACCTCGGAGTACTGTCACGTTAAGAACAGGAAATTAAAAGCACTTGCCTTTGGAGTAATTTAAGCAAGAGTGAGCCAGGATTTGAATTCTCTGCTCTTCTTTACGTCTTTCGTAGTTGCCTGTCAATAATCTGTCTGCTGTGTGTGTGAGTCTGTGGCTGCCTGCATACTATCTGGCAAGAAAGCACAGAAAATGAGTTCTGAGGTACACGAAAATGTCTGTCTGTGTGTGTATAATATGTATGGCAGGTGTGGGTGTGACTGCGTGTGTCTCTAACAAAGGGCTTTGCTCTATAGTTACAGAGCAGCACAGAAAGAATCACATGAGAGAAGCAATAAGGGGCACTTTTACAAAAGTGTTTAACAAAATTTTACAAAGGATTAAGTCACTGACTCCAACTGACCCAGATAACAAACAAATGTTATCATGCAATATTGGATTGTGGCTTCTAATATTTATGGCTGATGTTTTTTTTTTTTTTAAGGTTGCTTTCAACCTATTTTGGTTTGTGTTTGTTTGTTTTGTTTTATTGAAAGTAGTTTTGCAATGTACAATGTATTGTGCTTATTGTTTCCCCTCCCCCCAACTCCTCCCAGAGTCCTCCTACCTCTCCACCCATCCAAATCGACACCATTTTATTCTCACATTAGAAAACAAACAGACATCTAAATATTAATAGTAAAAGGAAATGAACGGACAAACAAATAGAAGAAAGAGAGGCCAAGCAAAATCACAAGAAACACATATAGATGTTTGTTGCTTTCAACAAATGACTATCATTGGACACATACGAACACATGTATATTGATCTCCAAGTTGGGGCCTGGAAGAGAGCATAACGTTAAATTATAGCTATGATTTAGCTTAGGTTTTAAAATTGACCATAAGGGAAATCCAAGACAAGTAAGGCTAAGCAATTAAGTGATCAGGCTATTAACCTTAAGGCCAGAGTCACATTGTACAGGAATTTATAGTTAGTCCAGAGACCAGTTTACTCTTCTTTGTAGCTGGCAGAGACTAATTTACTCTAGGAATTTATAACTGGTTTAAGTGACCAGAGAACTATTTTATCCAAGATAGTTTTAGCAATTAAAATACTCTTGAAAATACTTTTACTAACTATAGTTCTGTAGCCTACTACACTGCAGAATTGCTCTGGGGAATCCTCTCCGAGGATGATGCTTCTGAAGATCACAGGCTCACCCTTTGACAACCCTTCAGCTATGGCAGACTAGGAGGAGGACACTGATGGAGGTCCAGGAGGTCCTTGAGAGCACTGACCAATAGCTAGTGCTGACAAGTGGGCCTTTGTGGGCCCAGTGACAGTGGCAGAAGTTCCAAGATCACTGAGACCAAGCCCGCACGTGGAGTCTCAAGAACTCTTGCAGTGGGTGACAACACAAGACCAGACAAGTCCTGTCTCGGGAGCACTGCTGTGCAATCCTAGAGACCATTCCCAACCTTCCAAATTGCCTATCACTAGACAGCAGCTTTGTGCTTCCAGGAGTCAAAACTTGGAGCTGGTTCTCTAGCATCTCAACACCATCTTAGGGTTAGTTCTTGAGCATATCGAGGCCTGCCTGGGGCTAGATAGGCATCATATTATTTCAAGTCACATAAAATGTTCCACTGATTACTGTGAAGTTCACTAATGTGGTTTATTATATTCACTCAACTGTATAAGTTGAGACATCCCTGAAATTCGGGAATAAAACCAATTTGATTATGTGGAATATTATTTCTGGTGCATGCCTGTGGTCTGTTTACAAGTATTTTACTAAATATTTTTGAGACTATGTTCATCAAGAATATTGGTCTACAGTTTTCTTTCTTTTTCTATTTTAGGTGTCTTTATCTGATCTCAATGTAAGAATGATAAATGATTTGGGAGTGTGTCTTCTGTTACTTTTCTCTCTCCTTTTTTTTAATATTTTAAGAAGAATTTACTATAGATCTTCTTTGAAAATCTGGTAGAATTCTGCCGTGAATGTATCTAAACATTTTTTACCTGGAAGGATTTTTATTACTATTTCATTCTTCTAATTTGTTATGGGTCTTTCTATGTTGTTGATATGTTTTTAGTTTAATTTCTATGGTTTAACTGAATATAGAAAGTCACCAGTTTATTTTAGACTTTCCATCTTTAATAAGTACATGTTTTTAAAATATTCTTTTCTACCATTCTGACTTTCTTTGATGTCTGCTGTAGTGTTGCCTTCTTCATCTCAGACTCCACTTATATGGGTCCTTTCTATCTTTTGTTTGGTTAGTTAGTCATGCAAAGTGTCTGTTAATCTTGTTTATCTTCTCAAAACACCAGGTCTTAGATTCACTGATTCTTCATATTGCCTCTATTTCATTGATTTCTACTCTAATTTTTGATATTTTTGCCAATGGGTTTGTTTTGTTCTTGTTTTCCCCCATTTTTTTTTTGTTTTGTTTTTTGAGGCAGGCTCTCTTTGTAGTTTTTGGAGCCTGTCCTGGAACCAGCTCTTGTAGACCAGGCTGGCCTCGAACTCACAGAGATCCGGCTGCCTCTGCCTCCTGGGTGCTGGGATTAGAGGCGTGTGCCACCACCACCCGGCCGTTTTCCCCAATTTCTGAGTTGCATCATCAAGTCATTTACTTTTGTTCCTTTTAATTTTGTGATGTAGGTACTTACAACCACATCGCCTCCTGTTTCATTGTTATTTTTGCTAAGAATATTCAAAATCCTCTCCTACCTATTTTTAAGTACAGAATATATTAAATTTAAAATTTACTGTACTGCACTGCACAAAACCAGGACTGATTGCAACCATATGTGGATTTGTACCCACTGTGCTCATGACTTATTTCCCTTTTCTCTTCCCAGACTTTCTTCTCTACAATTTTATTTTCTATTTATATGAAATCAACATTTTGGTCTTTTGAAATGTTGTTCCAAAAATAAAGCTAATTTTCAGTTTTTAAATATTTTATTAATTATTTTAGAATTTAACATAGTATACTTTGGTCTAGAGTTATGGTAAGAAAAAAAAGAAGATACCTAACACAAATGTAACTTTTGAAATACAACTTACAAAGAAGGTGAAAGGATGTCTAGAATAATATAATCCCCAATGCTTTTAATGGCTTAAGCTTCCCATGACATATTCTGAAAACTGTATCATGTATAAATGAGTAAATGAAGGCACTGTGTAGGTTTTATTTGTTTTTGTTTTGTTGTTTTCTATAAACAAAAAAACCTGACAACAACTATTTAAGAGAGGAAATATTTGCTTAGTTTATGGTTTCTGGGGTTTTGGTACACCATGGTAGAGAAGGTCTGGTGAAGCCAAACAGATCACATCATAGTGTCCAGGGAGCAAAGAGACGATAGAGAGGGGCCAATGATAGAGCCTCCAAGTGTTGCTAGTGACTCACTTTCCCGGCCTAGGCCCTACCTCTTAAAATGATAGAGCCTTCTAAGTTAGGGCCACAGCTTTAGACAAAACACATGGCTTATTCAAACATGAACATTCTTCCTGGCACCAAAAGTTTAATGATTATCTAACACAAAATGCATTTAGTCCGTCTCCAAGAGACTCCAAGTCTTGCCACTTCTAACATTGATCAAGTGCTTTAGCCCAGAGTAGAGATTCTTATTACAAAAGAGAAGAACTGAAGAGGGGCATACAAGACCAATCCCACAGAAGGTGAGACTAAAGCAAGACCAGAACCTAGAAAGGCAAGCACTAAATCCTGTAGCTCTGTCTGGCATCCTGGCACATGGTTGCATGATATGAGCATGAATGGGTCTTGGCAGCCCTAACTCTATGGCAACCCACATAGCCTATTTTGTACTCAGGAAGCAGATGGATTTTGTGAGTTTGAGGCAATGCTGGTCTATATACTGAGTTTCATGCCAACAAAAGTTACATAGTAAGGCCCTGTCTCGAAAACAAACAAAAATGCTAACTCTTCATTTTTAAGCTTTTAAAATCTTAACTGGAAATAAAATAATCTGAAATGTCTAAGGAACTAGAAAAATAAAAGAGTAACACCAAATATAATAAAAACTCACCAAGACACAGCCAGTTTCTGAGCCTCATTATTTTCTTTGCTACAAGAACCCCGAGAAGCAGTGTGTTGCTCTCATTATGGGTCTGTCTAGGCCTTACTAGCTACAGGAAAAGAAAGACACCTACACATTTTAGGAGAATTGATAGTTTGCAAATTGTAGCAAATATTTTTATTTATACATGAGAAAAAGAAGTGTTCAAAAGAGTATGAATATCAAACTACTGCGGATCATCTGTGAGCGAATTTCTGCAGGTAAATATGTCGAAATTAAGTAACAAACAGGTAGGTGATACAGGCCTTTAACTTTAGCAGTTGGGAAGCCAAGCCAGGCAAATCTCTAGAGATTTGAGGCTCACCTGATCTCTCTAGCCAGTTCCAGGCCAGCCAAAGCTACAAAGTGAGACCCTGTCTGAAAAAAAAAAAATCATACAACAAAAACAAACAAACCTTAATTAACAGTTTAAATCTCTACACAGATCGCCGGTCTGATTATGTTCCCTGTGACAAAATATCATGATGCCACATGTTTGGAACATGTCATTGCATTATAAATTCCACAGAGGTCTGCTCTTCCAGAGATTAAAACTGTTTTTTTTTAATAATTCAGCAGCAAAATGTAAACCTGTTGATCAAAATAGCATGTCTATCACATTTCCAGGACTCAGCAACAGACAGGAGTTCTGCCCCTCCAGTTCTTTCTGAATTTTTCCTTGGCACTGTTGCTTTAAGAGTGTCTCCACAGCTTGTTCTCGATTAAGCCAGTTTACTGACCATAGCGTAGTTTGGAGAATTTATCTTGGGCAGTAGAACATCATGCACCACCCCTCTGCTGATGCAGTTCTATCAGTTGGTTGACTGGTCATGAACGCTGTTCTCCAATATGCACTGCAGGAGCAAGCTCTCCACATCGGCTACATCGGTGTCTAACTCCTTACAAATATAAGGACTATTCTGGCACAAGGTTTAATCAGTTGTATGAGCACTTGCATTCTTAGTTAATAAAAGCTGCACAGCATATACTTATATGAATGGGTCATCCATGACGCTGCCGCGGCTTATTTTTAGAATCTTTTCACATTCAGTGATGTCATTACTCTAAGAGACATGCACAAATCCATCACAGCTAGAGCTTCTGGATCATTTTATATAGCTTGTCCTCCTATGAGTCAAATGCATTCCTTCCTAATTTCATTAGCATATTTGCTAAGATCAAAGGTTTAAACAACTACTGTCTCGGGCTTTCTGATTCATCATAATTATTGTAAGCTTAAAAAATGTGTACATCTTTTGAAATGACCTTCTCTCAAGTATACTTTACTTTATACCACATTCTCAGATGATTCCATAATCAGCAGATGAGGGATAGTGGACTCAATGTGAAGGGTTTTGTTCTTTTCTGTGTTGCATATATTTGAATTTCTAATAACTGGATACCTTTTTTTTAGGTCATCTTTGCCATCATCATTCTGACAAGATTTATATAACTGTCATAAATTTTGTTGAGGCTTTCCATATTTTTCCTATTCTAAATATAATTTTGCAAACTTTATGTATTACAGTCTTCAGAGCTTCCAGTGTTGTTTTATAAAATTGATGCAGTGCATCCATCTTGTTAGAATTACAGATATACTCGGGATAGAGTTCAGAGATTTTTTTTCAGACTAGCCTTCTATTTGCCCTCAGAACACAGGCCAACAGCTATTATCGTTTTATCCCTGGCAAGTTTATCAACTTGAGTTTATCTTGATCTTCTGTTTCTCCTTCACCTTCTAGTTGCAAAACTTAGAAGTGACTTGATGCTGCTTTGGGGTCTTCTATTAATGTGCTGGTATCACAGTACTCATTTTCCGGATCCACATTTGCTTCAGAGTTCTGGTCTTTGGAGTATTCCAGGTCACCATCTCCCTATCATTGCATCTGAAATAATCCTTGTGTCAGACATCTTAACTAGAGTTGGGAGGGGAGGAGGAATTGGAAACCCACTATGCACATTGCCATCAGCATTTTGGTGTTGTGAGTTCCCATTAACACATCCTCCTGTTGCTCTGCTGACAGAATTATGGGCTTTCTCTAAATTCTTCCCACAAGCCCCCTCCATGGACTTGAGGACCACATGGTCAGGTGTAGTCAAAGCAATGAGCTTCTCTAGGTACACTTACATAGGTGCACTTATATAGGTACACTTCTAGAACAAATGTTCTCTAGTAGATCCTTTCATATTGCTGTGACCAAATAGCTCAACAACACAAGGGAGCAAACAGTCATTTAGCATACAATTTCAGCATTGTGGTAGAGAGGGCAGAAGACAGCAGTTTACGTCATGGCATCCAGAAAACAGAGAGAACACCAGAGAGCCGAGCCTGGGGCAAGATACAGTTCCCAAGAGCAGACTTCCAGGAGCCTCTGCTCTCCAGGTAGGCCCACCTCCGAAAGTCTCCAAAGCAAGCCCGATAGTGACATTGCCACCAGTCAGGAGCCAACCCTTTAAAGTATTTGAGAGGGGGCCTTTCTATTCAAATTATAATTGGTAGGACAACCCCTTAAGTCTGTAAGTACAAGGATGTTTCTGTTGTAATCTGTTTCCTCCCCAATGACACTTCTCTGTTATTTTTGATGATACTAATGCATGTAAAGTAATTTACTTACACATCTGGCTTTCTGACCAGCTGTGCATACCTTGAGATCCAAATACAATGCCTCACTGAAAGAACACAGTAATCAGGCATAACTGCATTTATCTGAATGCCCAAGATACTTGGGAGGCTGAGGCAGGAGTAGAGCGGTCTGAGGCGTACAGTGTACCATGTATCAAGGGAAATGTGCACACATGGAGCTTGGTTTGAGTCGTATGTATTTACGAAGCCACGATTGTAGCGAGAATTGTCAGGAATTTTACAGAGGAAGCCTCATAAAGGAAGTTGGAGAGCTCAGAATGTATGATCTGAAGAAAAACCAGAGACTTTTAAAAATAAAATAATAGTCACTACCCCACATTTACTCACCATACATGTTTCGGTGCTTACCCATCTCGTTAGTAACCATGCCGCGGCCATTTCATCACTAGCTACCACGATATGCTTTCTATACGTTGTCTTCCTACTTGTTGTTTTTAAGCAACTCCTTCACAAAGCTAGATCCCACCTCATCCTTTCTACCACACATCCTCGAATAGAAGAGGAGTTACCAAAGACAACACATCTGAATTTATAAATCAAGGTTCTTCTCTTGCACATGGTAAAATCAATGAAAGAGATCACCATCTGCACCTGACCTGGCCCTGTCTTTCACTGCTATTTCATCCCCAGCAAATAAATGAGATGCCAGGATCAAGACAGCTTCATACACCTCCTTTGTGCTAACCCCACACAGAAAGTGCACCTCACCTACAGAACACTAAGAGAAACGAGTAGGATTGAGGTTGCCTGTGGTGAGTTGAGCAAGAACGGTCCCCAAAGGCTCATATATTTGAATATATTCATCATATATTAGTCATCAGGGAGTGACACTACTTGAGAAGGATTAGGGTGTGTGAGATTGTTGGAGTAGGTGTGGCCTTCTTGGAGGAAGCATGTCACTGGGAGACTGGCTTTGATGTTTCAGAAACCCAAGCCAGGACCACTGGCTCTCTTACTCTCTCTTCCTGCTGCCTGCAGATCCAGATGTAGAACTCTCAGCTACTTCTTCAGCACCATGTTTGCCTGCATGCCTCTATGCTTCTCAACATGATGACAATGGACTAAACCTCTGAAACTGTAAGCAAGACCCAGTTAAATTACTTCCTTTATTAGAATTGCTGTGGTCACGGAGTCTCTTCACAACAATGGAAAACTAAGACAGGGTCTATCCCTCATTCAACTACATTTAAATGCACATCAAGCAAATATAAGCTGGAAATGTCTTAATGGAAGCAATCTCCAATTATAATCTCAACAAAAACTGTGAGAAAATTTTAAAGAATGATTACAAAATTAATATAATATTGGTAATTATTAAAAGCAGAAGAAAATATAAGTGTTGATTTTATTTTATTTTTTAAAAAACAAAACAATCTTTTATCACTTTACATAACAATCCAAGTTCTCATTTTTCCCCTCCTCCCATTCCCTCCACCTGTCTCTTCCCATGCCCCATCCACTCCTCGGAGAGGGTAAGGCAACAGAAGAATCTTAAATGACTGAAAGACACTTAAGGAAATGTTCAACATCCTTAGCCATCAGGAAAATGAAAATCAAAATGACTCTGAGATACCATCTTACACCAGTCAGAATGGCTAAGATCAAAAACACGAATGATAGCTTATGCTGGAGAGGATGAGGAGTAAGGGGAACACTCCTCCATTGCTGGTGGGAATGCAAACTTGTAAAACCACTCTGGAAATTAGTATGGTGGTTTCTCAGAAAATTAGGAATCAACCTACCTCAGGATTCAGCAATACTACTCTTGTGCATACACCCAAAAGATGCTCAATCATACTACAAGGAAATTTGTTCAACTTTGTTCATAGAAGCATTATTTGTAATAGTTAGAACCTGGAAACAACCTAGACAGCCCTCAACCAAAGAATGGGTAAAGAAAATGTGGCACATTTACACATTGCAGTAATATTCAATAGTTTAAAAAAAATGGCATCCTGAATACATGCAAATGGATGTAACTTGAAAAAAAAAAACATCCTGAGTGAGGTTACCCAGACCCAAAAATGAACATAGTCTGTACTCACTCATAAGTGGATACTAGCTATATTGAGCCCATAGTTCACGATCCTAGAGAAGCTAAGTGACAAGGTGAACACTAAGAAAAACATACATAAATTCACCTGGAAAGGGGAAACAGACAAGGTCGCCTGCCAAAACTGGGAGCATGGGGGTGGGGGGAAAAGGGAGGGTAGAATGTGAAGATAAAGGGAGAAGGGGGGAGGAGAACAATGAGGGAACTGGGTAGTCGAGATAAGTGCTCATTTTAATAGTATTAGAGTTGAAGTACCTTTTGTCAACGGCAGAAACTATAAGATATATAACAATAAAACTGAAATATTTTAAATTTTGCATACCTAATAATTCTTTTTGCAGGTTAAGGAAACCTCAAGGTACTCACACAAGCTTGAATCCAGTCACAGTGCTGTTGGTACTCAGGCCATTATAATACTTTCTAGTTACAACTTTTCCCCAACTAGAAAAAAAGCATGATTTTGTATGATCTGTAAGTTTCATTTCAGCAAGACTATTCTGTAGAACACTTAATGGGACTTGCAAAGGTGGTGCACTGGTATCTGCTGCTCTCACAGAGTGCCGGAGTTCAGTTCCTGACAACCATGTCTGGTGACTCACGCCTACCAGTAACTGATCTGAAACTTTCTTCTGGCTCTCATTGGTACTGATATACATGCGACATAGACATACACATGTACACATAAATTTTTAAAAATTAATACTTTTAAATAGTCTACTGTGGTTTTCTGAAACCTGTATATATAAATATACTTTATTTTCAAAATAAGTTAAGTCTTTTTGAGAAGGTTTATTCATCTGTGACTCACTAATTAGAATTTTTAAACATTGTATTTCATTTATTTTGTGTTCTGGAGGTTAGGTACATGTGTGTGTTTGCCCATCACTAAAGGAGTCAGTTCTTCTCTTCTATGATATGGATTCTGGAGTCTCATATATACTCAAGCCATGCCTAGTGAGACAGTTCACTTCCTGCTGCCTGAGAATCAAGATGCAAGGACTCTCAGCTCCTTCTCCAGCACCATGTCTGCCTGCACGCCACCATGTCACATCATAATGATAACGGACTAAGTCTCTAGAAATGTAAACCACCCTAACTAAATATTTTTACTTTTTAAGAGTTGCCTTGGTCATGGTGTCTCTTCACAGCAACAGAAACCCCCAGACAACAGCTAAATTGCTAGTTTATAAACAAACATGTAAAATTTCCTATATAGTAAAGCCTTCAATGACACTAATACTACTCATAAAACCTGTGAACTGTACAAATAGCAAAAGCGTATCTGTGTAGCCCCAAAATATCTATTCTTCTGATTTTGACTGTTTCACCTTGGAGACATTATGTAGTTAGAGCCAAGGAATCCATGTTTTGAAGCACTAACCCATTCTCTAGAATCAAATGTAACATCAAATTAGCTAAATTTACTTGTTTCTGTTTTTATTTAACTTTTGTGAGTTAGCAAAGGATGGCCAGCATTAGTTTAAATCCGTGTCCAGGCAACAGCCAGGGAAGGCTGCTTACTGTGATTCATTCAATAATTGACATGCTCAGCTTGGGTTCAAAATATATCCTTTCTTCTCCCTCTAAGAGGCATGCCTGATGTTATCAGACATCATTGCTGAGTTCATTTAGTTCTCAAATAAAGAAATTGAATGCTTCATGCTGTTTTGTGAGCTTCATTCTTTTGTTCTTTACCTTAAGATCTCATGCTTTAAGAAATTAAAGAAAGGAGCACTAAATAAAAATATGAAAAAACCTTACACATGGCATTTCAGCTGATTTGTGCTTCAGAGCCTCTTATATCCAGATGAGAGATGCCTCAGGCTTTCCTCATCCTCTAGGCTTCTCAGGTTGTCAGTTTGCAAGACAATGGGGTATTTCTTCGGCATGCCTCTGTGGCAGATATTGATACAGACCAGATCTTTGTTGTTCTCAGGAATAATGAGCCATGACACGTCAAACCTAATTGCCCACAGAGCTTTTAACCTGAGGCAAACAAAAGCAGGCACTGACTCTGTAGGTAAGACCCAAAGTTTTAAATTGAGATGGAGAGAAAAAGTCAAAACCTACTTTTCACTAACCTATAACTTAGGTTTGTTGAGCTACAGATGTAGAACAGTGAATGTCAGCAGCTAGGGACTTGTTAACAGCACAACGCACATGTGTTGGAAACTTTGAATGTAATTTGTTTTTTATATAATATATATTATCTTATATGTTCTTTAATATGTTTACTTTCATTTTAATTGTGTGTTGGGAAAGGGCATATATCTTGGTACCTGGCAAGGCCAGAAGAGAGCATCAATTGTAGGCTGCCTAATGTGGGTGCTGGGAACCAAACCCAGGTCCTCTATAAGCATATCAAGTACTCTTAACCAACCAGATATTTCTTCAGTCTCAATTTTATGTACTTAAAATATTTTGAGAAGGTAAAACCAACTTAGATTATCAAAGGACATGAGGACATGCAAAAATATTAAATTCTACTCTAAACCAATTTACCCAATGCTTTCCCAGTATTTCAACCCAATTTCAAATTTCTTAAATTAATTTAAGGTGTATGATAACATGACTCTTCCTATCCCATAACACTCCTTCCAGCATCAGAAGATGAATTTGCATATTAACTACCCAACAGTGGGTCCCACACAACCCACAGTCTCCTTTCAATCCCATTCACCAAAATACACATGACCCTTGAGCAATTCTTGGGATGTTATTACTAAAACCAAGTGCCAATTTTAGCATTGAAAATGCAGTGATGTAATAAAAATTTTCCAGAAACTTCCCCCTTTGTGCTGGTTTGTTAACTGCAGCAGATTGTGAAGCCAAGCTCCCATCAATGGGAAGAGATAAAGTCACGACCTAAAACTGGAACAAAGGATGGGAGGCATCTTGGCTCTGTGTGCTGGGTGGCCTGGTTTGGAAATAATCAAAAATAATAATCTTTGTCTGAAAGTAATCACCTTGTTGAGCTACTTTGCTTTGCTCATGTTCCTTTGTGTGACTCTGGGATTACTCTAACAATCATATAAACACAATAATAAAATATGATACTGTGCCCAAGTATTCAGAAACAGCAAAGCTACCAGAGAACACACAATATTCATGCACTCAAAACTCCATGCCTATAATCCCAGTACTCAAGAGGCACGAGCAGGAAGACAGTGAGTTTGAGGTGAGCTACATAGTCATTTTAAAGCCAGGCTGGCTACATGAGATTCTGTTTTAAAAAAGAAATTAAAATTAAAACTCCACAGTACTGATGAAAGAAGCTCTTGAGAAACAAGAAAACACACCACACTTTTAACATTAGTCAAATATATTAGGGAAGTCCACTCTCCCTAAACTGATACGAAGAGCTGAATATGATCCCCGTATAAATCCTGCCAAAGAGATACACATAGAGAGATCTTTAAATATATATCAAATGCATAAAAAGGATAATTAAAACAATTTGAAAGTGAATGAAGAAGAAGCCATGACTTCATTTGAAGTCATGTTCTTAGTTCTAGCATTCAAGATTGTAGGGCTGTAGCAAAGCAAGTCATAGGCAAGTCAACAGAATAGCAAACTTGCCCAGCATCTCTAACCAAGATACTTTCAATACATAGGCAGAAATAACTGGGTATCCATAGGCAAAAGAATGTGAACATTCGCCTAAACTTATTCTTTAGAAAAATTGCTCAAAATAACTCAGCATAGACTCAGGGTCTGTAATCCAGCAGTAGTGAATTTACCTAACAGGCAGAAAGCCTCCCCCCATCACAAAAGAAAAAGCAGTAAGAACAATAATATTTTTTGAAAATGTAAAACAAAAAGATTATATAAGTTTTAGGGGAAAAGGTATAGAAGAAAAATCTTGAGATCTGGTGTCAGAAAAAAATAATTCTTGAACACCTAAAGAAAGATAAAAATTAATAAACTGATTTCATCAAAAATTTGCTCTGGAAAAGATAATTAAAACACAAGCTCTTAAGCATGAGGAAAGTATTTGCATGTTATAAGGGGTAGTGGAAATTTGATTTTTTTTCCTGCCAAACACAGTAAAAAAAACAAACAAACAAACCAAAAAAAAAACAGTTTTACCTGCCCTCACTCCTGAATACGTACAGGTTTTCAGAACTGTCCAATCAATTCACAAGTAGAGATTTGGTCCTTTCAAGAAAACAGCAGTGTGGTTATTCCCCTTACATCCTTCTCCCTCTTCTGTCTGATTCCTTTGCCAAAGGAAGGAACAAGTTCACCCAGAGGTAAACCATACTGAAAAGATTCAACTGTCAGACACCCAGTCACTCCACCCCTGCCTTGCAGCCTTTCCTTCCTCCATTTTTGGTTATGTTTTAAAAATAACTGATGGGTGAAAATTGTGAGATTAATCCTCAGCCAGTGAGGAACAGTCAAGCTCCCCACCAAGTCGGGACACGGATGCCACCTTGGGCACGTATACTTGTCACCTGGCTTCTGAGAACTGACACCCTTCTGATCAGTACAGTTTGCCTTACTGTGACATTTCAGTCAGAGGGGTGGTTCTTTTCTTTGTAACCCTGAGAATATTTCTTTCTTTCTGCAATCCAGCTAGACTTGAAGGGGAATGAGGAAAATATGGAACCCAAAGAACTTCAGTGAGAGCAGAGATTACAGGGTACTGCGAGCAGATGGGGCTGGGGTGCTCTCCTGAGCTACAGAAGGAATGGTCTGGTGGTTAAGAAGCCCGCAAGTCAAAAGAATTAGAGTTGTCCACAATCGGAAATGGTGATCTTCTTGCTGATCTTGCCATTCCTGGACCCAAAACGCTCCATGGCTTCCACAATGTTCATGCCTTCTTTCACCTTCCCAAAGACCATGTGTTTGCCATCCAGCCACTCAGTCTTGGTGCTGCAGATAAAAAAACTGGTAACCGTTTGTGTTTGGTCCAGCATTTGCCATGGACAAGATGCCAGGACCTGCATGCTTCAGGATGAAGTTCTCATCCTTAAATTTTTCTCCGTAGATGCATCTGCTGCCAGTGCCATTATGGCGTGTGAAGTCACCACCCTGGCACATGAATCCTGGAATAATCCTGTGAAAGAGGAACCCTTATATCCAAATCCTTTACATCCAGTGCTCAGAGCACGAAAGTTTTCTGCTGTCTTTAGAACTTTGTCTGCAAATAGCTCGAAGGAGATGCGGCCCAAGGGCTCACCATCGGCCACGATGTCGAAGAACACTATGGGGTTGACCATGGCTGCAGCAAGCGACGAGAGGGGACAGTGGCATCTGCAAAGGCCTTTCTTTTTTTTTTTAAGAGAAAAGTTTTACTTTGCCTTAACAATTTTAGACTTCACAGACCCTTAAGGAGAAAGCAAAGAAGAAAGACGTGAAGCCCCACAGAGCCCTCCAAGGACAGGCCCTTGAAACCTGAAGAATTCCAATTAGGGCCTCAATTTGATTTTTTTTTTTTTGAGATAGGGTCTCACTGTATGGCCTGTGCTAGACTGAAGCTCACTCTGTAGACCAGGCTGATCTTCAGCTCACAGAGATCCTCCTGCTTCTTCTTCTAGAGTGCTGGGATTAAAGTTGCATATCATTGTCACCACACCTGGCAGGACCTCAGGTTTTTTCCCTTTTTATTAATTAAATGTATTTGTTAATTTTATATCCTGACCACAGTTTCCCCTCCTATGCTCTCTCCCAACCTCCCCTCTATCCCCCCAATCCACTCCTCCATTTCTGTTCAGAAAGGGGTAGGCCTCCCATGGGTGTCAACAAAGAATGGTATATCAAGTTGAGGTGGGACTCTGCTCATATTAAGACTTGGTAAGGCAATCCAGTATGAGGAATAGATTCCTAAAAGCCTGCCTAAGCATCAGGGACTGACTTTGCTCCCACTTCTATGAGTCGCACAAGTAGACCAAACTATACAAATGTCACACATATGTAGAGGGCCTAGGTGTATCCCATGAGGGCTTCTTAGCTACTGGTCCAATGTCTGTGAGCTTCTATGAGCCCAGACTAGTTGTCTCCGTGGATTCCCTTGTGATGACCTTGATCCACCTGACTTATATATTATTCTTCCTCCCTCTTTTCAACAGAATTCCTGGAGCTCAGCCCAGTGCTCGACTATGGACCTCTGCCTCTGCTTCCGTTAGTTACTAAATGGAGGTTCTGATTACATTAGAGTAGTTACCAATCTGATTACAGGAGACGATTAGTTCAAGCTACTTCTCCACTATTACTAGCCGTCTTAACTTGGTTCATCCTTACTGATTATTGGAAGTACTCCTTGCACCAGGTTTCTATGTGACCCTGAAATGCCTCCCATCCAGACGTCTCTTTCATTACTCTCTCTTCTATCCCACCCCAAACTGATCCCCCTTGTTCCCATCCCTACCTGCCCCCGATTTCCCCTTCCCAGAGAAAACTGAATGGTGCTGTCATAACTGGATGTCATCATGCAGAAGAGTACAAATAGATCCATATCTATCATTCTTCATCTGTATAAATCTGAAGTCCAAGTGGATCAAAGACCTCAACATAAATCCAGCCATACTGAACCTCATAGAGGAGAAGGTGGGAAGTAGCCTTGAATGCATGGCACAGAAGACCATTTCTTGAAAATAACACCAGTAGCACAGACATTGAGATTGAGAATTAATAAATGGGACCTCCTGAAACTGAAAAGTTTTTGTAAGGCAAAAGACACTGTCAATAAAACAAAATAAGACATTGTCAATAAGCCAGACTACAGAATGGGAAAAGATCTTCACCCACCCCACATCTGACAGAGGGCTGATCTCAAAATATATAAAGAACTCAAGAAACTAGACATCAAAGTACAAAACAATTCAATTAAAAAATGGGGTAGATATCTAAACAGAGAATTCTCAATGGAAGAATCTCAAATGGCCAAAAGACACTTAAGGGAATATTCAACATTTTTAGCCATTAGGAAAATGCAAATCAAAATGACTCTGAGATTCCATATTAGACCTGTCAGAATGGCCAAGATGAGAAACACTGATAACAGCTTATACTAGGAAGGATGTAGACCAAGGGGATCCCTCCTCCATTGCTGCAGGTAGTGCAAACTTGTACAACCACTATAGATATCAGAATGGTAGTTTCTCAAAAAGTTGAGAGTCAATCTACCTCAAGAGGCAGCTATACCAATCTTGGGCATATAACCAAAGGATGCTCAATCATATCGCAAGGACACTTACTCAACTATGTTCATAGCAACATTATTAGTAATAGCCAAAACCTGGAAGCAACTTAGATATCTTTCAACTGAAGAATGGATAAAGAAAATATTGTACATTTATACATGGAGTATTACTCAGCTGTTAAAAACAAAGACATCAAGAAATTTGAAGGCGAAAGAACAGAACTAGAAAAAATATCATCCTGAGTGAGGCAACCCAGACTCAGAAAGACAAACATGGTATATACTCCCTCATAAACGTACATTAGCTATAAAGTAAAGACTAACTATGCTACAAGTCATAGTTCAAGAGAATCTAGGTAACAAGGAGGGCCCATAGAGAATATTTCTAATACCCTACATTGAAAAAGAACAAACATCTGTAATATGTTCAAGAAAATAATTCCCAAAATGCAATAGAAAGATAAAGAAACAACCGACTTAGAAAATGTTGCAAGCCATAGAGACACATTTCACTGAGAAGCATATGCAGATGGCCATAATCACATGAAATGTGCTCAACATCTTTAGCCATTAGAGAAATGCAAATTAAAGCTGCAGTGAACGTCACTAAACACCACAGAAAATGGCTAACATAAATAATAATGACAACTCCAAAGGCTGAAGAGGAAGTAGAGAGCGTACACTATCCACACATGGCTGCTACAAACGTGATGTTTGGACCCTTTGGAGGGCACTCTCTGTACTCATGAGGACTCTAGAGGGATAGAACCAGCAAAATGAATACATATTGAAAGAAGCGATATTAGCTTGGTTTATTCGACACTCTCAGGATAGTTCAACAATGGCTGCCTCACACCCTATGTGCATCCACAAGGCTGAAAGCCTCAGTAACCTCCATCTGGTAGCTGGAACCTTCCTGGAGAACTATTGGTCTTCAAGCCACATGGGAAGCCTGAAGAAGCTGAACTTTCTAGCAGCCAAAAAATAATCAGAGGCAGTAAGTAAGTTCTCACAGGACATCAAACTCAGATGCTGTCACAGTTTTTCCCAGCAGCTCTGCCCGTAAGACTCCTTGCTTCCCCCTCTGAATTTCCCAGCACATTTCACAGGTAGCACTGTCTAGAGTGATGATCTAGAACCCTGAGGCCAGGGATTGCTTCGAAAGTGCTAGTATAAACTGAGGGGTGTTGAAGGGGAAAATAAATAACAGATTTTAAACCTAGTATGAGAAAAGTAATCTAAGTCACTTTAGTAACTTTTTATTTATTTCTTTTTAAAATGATCATATATGGAACATTGTGAGTTAAATATGAAAAGAAAATTAACTGTCTGCTGCTTATTGCTGCTGTGGTTACTGTGAGATGGGAAATCACATTTGTGGCTCGTGTCACATTTCAGCTGGACAGGGCAGACTTCTCCACACTCAGCATCGGCTGGTGCACATCACTGCAGTTCCTCTTCAGCAGCAAAGCTGCCTGCTGTAGTAGTAGTGTGTATACTCTCTCTTCTCATGGCAGAGCACGCATGACTGGCTCACCTTTTCCAACACCCTTCATAGCCTGTCCTTTTGAGCTATTCTTGCAAAACTAACCTCAGTCCATAAGACCTTTACAGCTAGGTTTTTTATGAGGCCCAGCTTCTGTAATCACACTAAATAGTTCACAAATTAGTTGCAGCATTGAGAAAAAGAAGTAGCTGCTCAGGGAAGAATCATCAGCGGGCATAGAAGTATGGGCCCTAGTTTTGCGTGCAGATATGACTGAAATTCTGGCTTCTGGTAATACCCACTCCCATGGCATCTGTGTGGCTTCTGCCAGGTCACGGTGTAGTAGGAGATCTCCTAGGCAGGTTGTTCCTTATTGCATACTTTCTTGAGTTCCAGAATCTTCACCTGGTTCTTGGGCCTTCTCCGATGTGTATATAAGATGTTCCTCTAAGCACATATGTACCAGAGTAGATACCCAGAACTCTGACCAATGCTGCCTACCGAACTCAGCATGTCTTTATGAGAAGGACCAATTCAGTCTCTTCTAAATGTACATCATTAACATGATTTACAACATGCAGTAAGACATCCAACAAGGGCCAGCAAGTTGTCTCAGCAGTTAAAGGTTCGACATGTCTCAGTAGCTGGTGTTGGCTCAAATTTCTAGAATTTGACCTGGGGCAGCTTTTTTTAAAGGCATATTTAAGTACAGTACAATTGGGGGAAAGAGTTTCCTGGTGTAGCATAATTCCCTGTGCACAGGAGGCATAATTACATCAAAACTCTTCTTAAAGTACATGTTACCTCTTCCATGAAGATGGGTTCTAAGATAGGCTACATGTGCTATCATAAGGAGTTAGTGGAGGATCTGGTGTGGTCTCAGTCATACAGATAGTGCAGAGGTCATCTGTGCTAGTAGCACAGTTTTGGTTGTGGGGGCTTGGGAGAGGAGGGGTATGGCCTTGCAAAACAGATAGCCACGGGGTTACCTAGGCTATTAGGATCCTTTACTCCAAAGTGTTTTGGTGAACAAAGGGTTATATTTCTTTTTCTTTGAAAAGAAGAGCCTGAATGTTTAACATTCCTGGTTTCCCTGGTGCTATCCTTGAGAACAGGAAACTTTGCACTCCTAACACAAGTCTAATAAATAAATCCCATTGGTGATCATGATAGACGGATGGTTCCACAATGTAATAGTTACCGTTTTAAAGAAATATATTGTGCATAGTGTGTGTAACAGTGTGGATCATGAATGTCACCAAAGGCCCTGTTGTCGAAGGCAAGATCCCAGTCTTTGGAGCTCTGGAGCAGAAGAAGCTTTAGGGCATGGGTATAAATAGAAGAGAGACAGGTTGTTTGTGAAATTAAATGACATTCCTTAATTAAAATGACATTCCTTAAATGGAATGTCAGAGTGCTGGCACTCTCCTACTTCTATGTACTTCTTGGGTGCCCTGTGACAAACATGCCTTCTCCACCACACACCCCTTCCATGATGTATAATGCTACCCCAGACCCAAGTAATCATGCCCTGTAAACCTCTGCAACTGTGAGCCAAGCCAAGCGTACTATCTCAGGTATCCTGTCACAGTGCAGAGAAGTAACTAGAACACCATGACAGGGATGTGCTCTAGCAGGCACAGTGTATCCTACTGAGAGTTTCCCTTGACACACTGTGATGCTCTGGTGACCAACACTTCTACCGAAGCTGGGTGCAATGGCGCATACCTGTAATTCCAACCCTTTCAAATTGGGGGCATGAGGCAGACCAGGAGGTCAAGGGGATCATGGACTACTTAGTGAGTTTAAAAGCTGTTGTTTTCATTCAATACAGTGGCTGCAAATTAAGCAACTGCTGTCCCAATCGGCAATTTCAACTCCGCAGCTACCAGTAGTGGTTAGGCCACAGGGGTACAGCCAGGTGGGAACTCTGTTCCCTCAGGCACCGGCTCTATCACATATGCTAAAGGAAACTTTACCTAAATCTCTATCCTTCTACAGAACTCGGGATTCAAAGGCTGAGGGGAAATCCTCCTAGCTCTGAGAAGCAAATTGCTAACCTTCTCTCCTTGCTTGTGTCTCCCAAGAAAAAAGGCCTTTCTTCTTCTTCTCCACCCCCACTGAAGAACCTACACTTAGTTCCTCCCTACCACTTCCTGTCAACTAGTTGCTTAGGCAGCCTCCTGACCCCGGGTTAATTTTATTTAATCAAACAAATGTAATGTCTTTGTAGTGTTAACAAAAGCAGCAGAAACAAATGTAGATAATGCCTCCTTCTGAGCTCAGACTTTCTGACTCTTTGGAGGTTCTCCCAAGAGCTCCCCTTTTACTCCACATGTGGATACCCATCTGGGTTGTTCATCCCCATTGGACTTAGAGGGCAAGAGAAGAAGTAACTTACTGTGCTGAAATAATTTTTTTGCCTCTATCACAAGACTCTGTATCTACTGCCAGTTTAACTACTAATCTTAGTAAGTAGGATTAAATCAATGCAACAGCTGGCATCTGGTGCTTAAGGGGAGCTATGTTTGATTTTGTAAATATCAAGGAAACTATTTGCAGGCTTCATGGTAATAACGTCAGTGAAATTCAAATTCAGTGGGCCATTTCAGAGCCACCAGAAACTATGATTCTCTAATGTGGGCAATGTGAATATTTAAAGATGTATTGTCAGAAAGCCTGTTTAATTTCCAGACTCCATTAAAATGTGATTGCATTTTGTGCTAACTATTATTATCTTTTGTTCTGTTTAATTACTCAGGAAGAGTATTGATTACTTAAACTTCTTGCTCGTTTTCCACAGAAGAGCATTTGTGAATTGAAATTGTGGTTTTCCCCTATTTCAGCTGCCACTCAGGCTTCAGAAGTGCCAGTCGTCCAGGCCACCTCTTTTCTATGTTCATTGCACAAACATTTATCGAATGGCTGAAGACATTGGGTTGAGTGCAGAGAGAGGCATGGGCGCATACAAGACAGGGTCTCAACAGTCATAGCCATACATTCCATGCTGAGGGAGGCAGGCACAGAGAAGGGCACTGAAGAACCAGTTAACAACGCAAAACTAGTGTGAATGGAAAGACAATGACTGGGTGAAAGACCGGGGTTAGGATAGAGGAGAGGAAAAGAGAGGGTAGGAAGGTCAGGCAGAGGGATGGAATGGGAAGAGAGTGTCTGCTGAACTACAGGAAAGGCTTGCATAGGGATGCTCTATTCTGTCTTCCGGGAGCAGCACTGGACAGAGAGGCATGAGCTACAAGGCTTGGGGTTTCCCGGACACCACCAGATTCTAGGGACAGAGGCAGAAAATGCAATAGAGGCTACCAGGACACAGTTTGAAACCTGATGGGGTGGGGATGAGAGCTAGCACAAAGCTCTTACCTCCCCGTTCTTCCCTACCTGTTCTCTGGTCGGGCAGGGGGAGAGCTCAGAATCGCCTATAAAATAATTGTGAAGCTTTGAATAAATGTGTTCTAAATTTTAAGAAGGTTATGTAAAGTTTAAGAAAATAATATTGCTGCCCCACGCACTGTCAAAACACCACATATGAGGCCCTTCCGTGAGACTTCAGGCAAGTTTGCATGAAGTACAAGCTCTGCTTTGAGAAACTTCTTTTATTATTCATTACTTTAATTTCTATTGCTGCCAGCAACTCAGGAAATTTGTTTTGATCATATGTTGCAGTTCATCATCAGGGGAAGCCAAGGCAAAAACTCAGGACAAGAACCTAAAGGCAGGAACTGAGACAGAGATCATAGAGTGCTGCTTATTGTCTTGTTCCTCATGTCTCACTCAGCCTCTTTCTTATAGAACTCAGGACTACCTGGCCAGAGGTGGCATTGCCCACACAAGCTGGTTCCTCCCATCTCAGTAATTAATCAAGAAAATTCCTAACAGGCTTGCTTCCAAGACAATATGTTGAAGATTTTCTCATTTTTTTTTTCTATTTTGAGGTTTCCACTTCCTAGGTGACTTCAGCTTGTGTCAAGGTAACAAAACAAAGCAAAACCTTCATTAACACATGCTTGTGTTTTAGAGAACTCCACATTGCCATTACCACATTAAAACTCATGAAGACTGGCACAGATAGCTTTACACATGGCTAAGCTGTGGCTCTGTTATCCCACCCTCATCTGGGTGCTCTACAGATGTGATTGTCACCCACAGTTACTTGACTAAGGTAATGGAGGTTATCTCAGATCATCTGAGGGGCCCCATTCAACCTGGTGAAAGGTCAAAACCGGTGTTTTCCCAAGAAAGCAGGACTCTGCCCAGGGACATCAGCCTCACTCCTAACACTAAGATCAAGTTGCCTTCTTTGCCCTGTGGATATGAATAGTCAGCTCTTCAACTCCCTGAAGGAATTAATACAGCTACCTCCCTAATGCCTTCATTTTCTGCAGAGACTAACACAAGAAATGGTTTAAGAAAAGGAGATGCAAACTAGAGCAAAGTCAAGTACTGCATGAGATTGGAAGCTTCCACTGACACCACAACAGGGAGGTATATAGCCCCAGAAAGACTGGGCTCAAGCATAGGACAGAAGCTTGTGTCTAGAACAATGCAGCCAGGCTGCGATTGGAGAATGCACTGACCTCTAGCAAGATGTAGGGAGTTGGAGTTGTACCAGAAAACTGCTATCAAGATTAAAAATATTTTAACCCAACTGTGATGTTTAGTTTTATGCCAACTTGACATAAGTTAGACTCATCTAAGAAGGAGAATCTTAACTGAGAAAATGTTTCCATAGGACTGGTATATTGGAAAGTGCAGGGCATTTTCTTTATTGATGACTAATATAAACTAACCAAGTCCGAATGAGGGCAAATTAGTCATTTTCTTTTTCTTTTATTGAGTTAAGGAGAGAGTGATAGCTAATCTTGATTGTCAACTTAACTATATCTGGAATCAGCTTAAACCCAAGCATCTGGACATGCCGCTTAGGAATTCTTTTGATCGAACCATTTAAGGTGAAAAGACCCACCATAGGGGCCACTCCTTCTGGTGGCAGCCCACATAAGATGACATGGAAGAATGAAGCCTTTGCATTTTGCCTGTTTGCCCTCACTCTCACTGGCAAGTGCATCTGTCCTGTTGTTGAGGCATTACTTTGCTGGTATTAGAACCTGAAAATGGATGCTTAAAAGAGATCCCACACTAGCTCAGTTTTAAGTATAATAGAGGGTTATTTATCTAGAAGTAGACTCACAGATTACAGTCGTCTGCTCCAACGGGGAACAGCAAACGAATCCCACAGCCGGAAGAGAGGCTTTACATCTGCATATATAGTATGAGGCCACACCCAAGTGGGCATGTAACTTAAAGGCTACTGGCTGTAGGAATCCCTACAGCACCTCCCCCATTTATTTAAATAAGAAAGTTCAAAGACTAACACAAAATTATATACAATAAGGACAAATATTAGATATAAAAGTTAGAATTACAGGCAATCCTGACCCAGCCACAGAAGAAGCAAGATGTGACTGCCTTGCCCAATAAGGTACCAAGCCATGTGGTTAACACAGACAAGAATAATGAGCTAATATAAGTTGTAAGAGTTAATAAGAAGCCTAAAATACTAGGCCAATCAGTTTATAACTTAAAAAATTAGAATTACAACCAGCATAAATAATATCAAGCAAGAACACATGATAAATATTTCAATAATTATCCTATCCTAATGAGTTTAAGTCTTTTATAATAAATAACTTGGCCAAGTCATGAGAGGAGAGTAACTACAACTATCTAGTCTTCAACCCCATCAAAGACCCGAGAAGAGAAATAATTTTACTTGAGTAAGCAGGAAGAGCAATCACACAACTTCCAAAATGTGTGACAAATGACAGAGACAGCAGGCTACCTGAACAATCACCCAAAGTCTCATTAGCAACATTGGAGCAACCACTTTGGCTAAGGCCTAGAATAACCAACAGAACATTTTCAGATTATTCAAAACCATCTTACCCTGCCTTGGCAAGATTTGACAGTCTTTTTTCTTGTATCCTGCTTGTCTTGTCCGGACATTGTGCATTTTGTCAGTGGTGGATGCATGGGCAGTTCCTTGCCCAAAGGCCAGTTTTGCCAAGAAGGAAACAAACCCCAAGTGTAGTGTCTTCAGTGGTAAACATTCTCTCAGAAATAGATCAGTGCTGCCAGGTACAATTATGCCTCACTTCAACAGAACCCTAAGTTATTTAAATGCCATATTCTACAACTCTTTGAAGTTCTTGAATTACCTATCTATGCAGAATACAATCTCTATGTATCTAAAGAACCTGATTAGTCTAACTATAACTATGACAAAAATGAATGACTATTGACCTATGAATCATAATACATATATAACTTAAAGGCAAAGACTTTGTGTTAGAATATTAAACAATCTTTAAACAACTGTGCAACTTCAAATATTACTGCAAGAAAATTCATTGTTCATTGTGGAAAACTTAAACATTATTTATGCAGACATATATATTCAATGAAAGGTATGAAAGAGACAAAAAGAGGTATAAAGAAAAGTAAAAAATTTTCTAAATTCTTTTTTCTTCCTGTCCCATATCATGGCTCCTGACATGAGACAGAATTCTGATTTTTTCTTTTAACAACATGTTTGGATTTAGAGAAAGACAGAGCCGGTGTACAACTCCAAAGCCAGCATTGATTTTTAAGTGAATCGTGATTATTATTTTATTAGTATTCAGAGATTCTTACCATCAGATGATATGTCTTCACATGTGATAATTCTCTTTACTTGGTGATCCTATCTGGATAATTATCTTTTCCTATTTAGGCATCTAAATGTCCAGGCTATCTTGACTTTTTGAAGATGAGTATTTTCCTGCAAAGACAAGAACAGAACCCTGCCCCAAACTTTCTGAGGCCTTCTTACCATCTGATTGGTTGTCACTGCTGTGGATAATCCATCATTTATCTTTCTCAAGATTTCTCTTTTTCAAATCAAATCTTTATTAATTTTGATGGTATCCATAACTTTTCTTCTCCTGGGAAACAAGAGCAAAACCCCTTCCCCCAATATAGCAAATTTCCTGGCTTCCATCATTAGATCAACACATCCATGAAATACACTAGCTAATTTAATTCAGAAGACCTTTCTATTATCCAATGTCTCTTTGCTGCTATTGATCCTTTCTCATTAGTGTTAAGAAAATTCAAGGTCAATAAAGCATTATGTAATCTATTTATGTGGGTATTTTCCATCCCTTTCTGTTTGTTTGACATTTTTTAATAGTTCAATTTGATCTTTCTATAACTGCCTGACCTGTAGGATTGTGTGGTATACCTCTAATATGCTTTATATTATAATAAGCAAAAAACTGTTTCATTTTCTTAGAGACATATGCTGGATCAATATCTATCTTTATTTGTGCAGATATACCCATGATGGCCATAATTTCTAATAAATATGTGGTTACTGAATCAGACTTTTCTAAGATCAAAGCAGTTGCCCATTGGAAACATGAATAAGTGTCAATGGTGTGGTGTACATATTTTAATTTTCCAAATTCTACAAAGTGGAACACACCTGTCTGTCAGACCTCCTTGCTTTGAGTACCCTTTGGGTTAGTCTCTGCAGGTAGCAGTGTTTGGTTATAGAAAGAGCAATAGAAGATCTCTTTATTATCACCTTAGCTTGTTGCCATGTAATAGGAGACCCTTTCTTTAAACCTTTGATATTGGCATGATTTTTTTATGGAATTATGAGGCCTTCAACACACTTCCAATCAGTAATTGATCAATTTTTGCATTGCCTTGTGCTAGAGGACCTAGCAAACCCATATGGGATCGGATGTGTGTTATGTTTATGGACAAAGCCTATTCCTGATTATATCTTGAACCTGCATGAATAATGGAGTCAATTCTGTATCATCTGGTATAAATTCAGTGGTTTCAGTATACAAGACAACTCTTTCTGCATATTGTGACTCAGTAACTATATAAAGAGGTTCCTTCAAATCCCTTAGTACCATGAGAATATCATATAATTCTGCCTTTTAGACAGAATTATAAGGGCTTTGTTCCATCTTACTTAAATCTTCTGATACATAATCATGTGAACATTTATTATTAATTACCTTGTTGTTGAACATTAAAATCCTGCTAAGCAAAAATTTGTTTCAGGTGCATGACAAATTCTTTAAGTTTAGTTTCTTCAGAAACCACTTCATGTAACTAAAGGACGTAATCCCCATAGCAAATTATAGCCACAAAAACATTACTATTAATATGAATAGCAATAATCCTTGAATGCTATTATTTTAGATAAGCATTTGACATTTGCCAACAATGGACCAGATAGTCACCCCCAGATTATAGCCAAGGAACATAAAGATGCTTTAATTAATAGGTGCAAAGCCCTGAGACATAAGAACTGGCATTTTGAGTAGTGTTCACACTTTTCCTGGTTGGTGAAAGGGATAGAGAAGGGTTTCTTTCATTTTTAATGAGGGTTTAACAAGGGCTAAACGATGCCGGATCTGGATCTCTAAACTTGAAATGTTTCTGCGAATTCAATCCTGGTGCTCTCGGCAGCAGTGTCTGATCTTGTAAAGCCCTCTGAGAAGGGTAGCTGCAGGGCATCTAAAACCCTGGGGAGACGGCTGGCTAGCCGTGCTCCATCTGACTCTGATTCATCAACACTAAGGCACAGCTGCACACGGTATCCTCACCATGCTGGGCCAAGGCAAGACGTGAATGCAGACTGAGTTTCCCATTTTATAATTCCTAGGTCATAAAGCATACCACATACAGAGTTCACATTGGTCTGATCATTGTTTGATACCTTTCAGATATTATGACTATAGCCATGTCGTGCCATCTGACTGAGCCATTTAAACTAATCCCTGACAGTAGGAGTCGGGGTTGACACTCTAGCTCAGTGGTATAGCAGTTGCTTAGCTCATGTGTGAGCATCAGGGTTGAGTACAGGAAGTGGGTGAGGGGATGCTGAGAAGACATGGGCATGGTTTTGCAGGCCTGTAATCCCATCAGTCAGGAGTCTTGGGCACAGGAATTTTTAAGTTGAAGGCCATTCTGAGCTCCATAACAAGATCCCCAACATTTCCCCATCACTACTGCCACCATCACCACCACCCTGCCCAAGGGAAAAAGCAAACAAACAGACAAAAACAATTGCAATCAAGCCCATTTGGGGGAAAAAAAATACTTTCTGATAGGCCATCTCAGAATAATTCATGAGACAATGGCAATTTTGTTTTTTACACAATAAGCATTTAACACAATAAGTATTTATATACACTACCAAATACATTTTAAAAACTATCATCATCATCATCATTGTATCATAATCATCATTATTATCATTTTACACAGGTTCCCACTATGCAATCCTGGCTGACTTGGAACTACTTGGACTATGTTTGTTTCAATCTTAGTCCTTTCTGCCTGGCTTTACCACCCTAGTGCTGGAATTAAGGGCATGTATCACCATGCCCAGCCATCTTACTTCTTTTTTCTCCAGAAAACCAGATACCAGTTTTGAATGTAAAATAGTTTGTTTATAATTCTTTGAGTCTTGTCTCAGCCTTTAGGCATGCCTGTGATGGGATCTCATTGCCTATGTTAAGCGAGGTGGGAAGATACACCCTAAATATGGGCAGTACTGCTCCATGAGCTGGCAACCAGTACTGCAGAAAAACGGGAAAGGCAATAGTGGGCCCAGGCATGCATCTTTCTCCCTTTGCACCCCGATACTCTCCTGCTTCCATGACTTCCCTGCAATGATGGACTATATCCTCACACTGTGATTCAAAATAAATCCTTCCTTCCTACCTTCTTTCCTTCTTCCTTCCCTCCTTCCTTCAAGAAAGCGTCTCAGGTGACACTTTCATGTTATATTTTGAGTGTAATTTAAAAAGGCTTTAACGTACTAAGGAGACTTACAGGCTGGCAAGTGTTCACAGGTCTGCTTAGTGAACTCTGACACAGACAGACTCAACAAGCAGTTATTGAAGATAAAAGCTCATTAATGAGGTGGAGAAAAGCAAATTAACTTAATCTTAATTATCTCATAGTCTATAATGTGCTGAAAAATCAGTTATACCCCAACTATGTAATTTTTATGCCAACTATCTTTTTAAAAAAATATATCAATGAATATATTTAATAAAGAAGAGAGTTACTGCCCTGCTGCACACACAAAGTGAGGAGCTGAAAGGTGGCACTCTGTAGGGAAGTTACCCCACTGATGTTGTGCTAAACTGCCATGCTGTCAAACTCCCCTCCAAATATTTATGTTCATCTCTGTGGATCTGTGCCGCTCTCAACCTGGCCAGAGAAGCTTCCTATGTAAGAATGCAGTGGGTAACGCAGAAACTCATAACTGGTCACAGGGCTGGGAATAAAACGTAGATGGAGCACATGTATCAAATCCCACTACGGCCATGATGCTCAGAGCACACCAAGGAAGAGGCGGGTGGAATGAATGCACTAGCTGGAGAATGGGAAAGACAGCTGTGAAATGCTATCCTCTGGGCATGGCACAGCCGTTACACACATAACCTCCCAGGAGCTTTACCCACACAAGATGTTCACATGACCAAGGGAGATAAAATTTCAAAGCAGAGGTGGGAAAGGCTCTTAGCCCCTCTGTTCCTGCTGCCACTTGCTGCAGTGATGGACTGAGCCCTCTGGAACAGTAAGCCCAAATAAGCTCTTACTTCCTTAAATTGCCTTGGTCGTGGTGTTTTTTTTTTCATAGCAAAAAAAAGAGTAATTAATACAGTCATTATTTTAAAATACATGAAATATGTTGATATATATGAAATTGAGAGGAAAATGGAAAATAACTTGAGGGCAGAGGAGCAGGGAGGAGGGAGTGTGTGTGGCTATGACCAACATGCACACATGCATACATTTTTCAGAAAAGGAGACTAACAGCTTTGTAGCTGTCGAGTATATAATTCCACTTGGTGTGTCCTTTTAAAGCTTCCGTAGCTTACCTGAGTGTCTCTGCCCTCATCTGGAAAATGGAGATTCTGTTATTGTTGCTGCATATTATCACGTAATTTGACTTTATTAAACAAGTGGCATAGCACAGCATTCTACCAGTGTCAATAGCATGGCCGTGTAGGAGCGCCACTCTCCCCTGTTCTGCAGTGCTATTTGTAAAGGAGAATGTTTAACTGCCAACCATGACTGAGAACTGAATTTTCTGTCATCAAGGTTTATGCCAATACCTTCCTAGCTAAAAAAAAAAAAAAAAAAAAAGATCAATCAAGCTAATGAAGATCCAATCAAGCTAGTTGTGGGGGAAACAGGCATTATCAGAAATTTTCAAAAACCTTAAGGAAGTAAGGTACAAAGGGGGTGTGTTACCACCGGGGGTTTTTGCATGCTGGTGTCATGCTTCTGCTATGCAGGCTCTACTTTCTGAAGCTCCAAAGCCTCCCAAAATAACGTCTTGAAATGGGGGAACAACTGCTAAAGCAGGAGTCTGTGGGAGACATTTCAGAACCAAACCATAATATCTTTTACCTTCACTTTCTTTTTTAAAAAAATTTACTTATTTACTTGTGTGCATTTTGTGTTTATGTGTGTATATATGTATGGGGGTGCATCAGTATGGGTGTTTGGGTACTCCCATGGTATTCCTTTGGGCAACAACTCAATTAGACATAACCCAATCCTGGTACGGGACACTTTATTGGGTGACAAGAGATGTCTAGTTGGGACTCTTTCTCCCTCATTATTTGGTGATTTCATTTAGTTTGCCTTCATGTATTTTATATAGTTATATATTTTAGGGAGCTTCTACTGTATTAGGCTTCCATACTACCCCTTGAATGCTTTTTAATTTTGGCTGTCTCACTGTATTCCCTGCCTTAATACCTCCTCCTCTCCCGCTCCACCCTTGATCTTCCTGTTCCAGGCCCCCCATCCGCCATTAATTAACTAATATGGTTTCCTTTTCTAATGATATTGTTATTTATTATATTCTTTTAATATATAATATATATTTATTTACTCTTTAGTTCTGAAGATTGTAGCTTAGTTTTCATTGGTATAATAGCTAATATTGGCATATTAGTGGATACCATAATTGTTTGTCTGGATCTGGGATAATTCTCTCAGAATGACTTTTTCCTAGCTCCATCCATTTTCTTGCAAATTTTTTGATGTCTTTTTTTAATGTCAATGTTCTGTGTTTTTTTACAACATAATATGTTTTTGAACATTTGTGAATTTCGTGTTATGATCTCCAATCACACTCACCTCCCCATATTCCCAGGTCTACCCCCCCCAACCCTTATGACCGCCCAAACAGAAGAAAGAAGAAGACCAAGTTAGTCTTTTCTTTGGATCGCCAACTAGCTTCCAAATAAATACACAGAGACTTATTAATTATGAATGCTCAGACTTAACTTAGGTTTGTCACACTAGCTCTTTTAACTTAGTTTAACCTGTTTCTATTTATCTATGTTTTGCCTCTGGAGTTTTTACCTTTTGCCATTCTGTATGTTCTACTTCCAAGCTTCCTCAATGTTTATTTGTCTGGCACCTGGCATCTTCCTCTCATTTCTTTCTCTTTCTTCTTTGAGCCTCAATTCTTTTTCCTACTTACTCTCCCTGCCTAGAAGCTCAACTTATACTTCCTATGATATAGATAGGAAGAATTTGCTTCGGTATGGATCATGGTTTGTTGATACAAATTTAAGGTCAATTTTGTTATATGTATATGTATTTCTGATCTTGATTACAGTATTGGGATTGTGTAGCTCATTAAAAATGTAATGTATAATTAAGAAATATAGGTTAATAGAGAGCCGTCTTTAATAGTCAAGCTTGTAGTCATGTTAGTTAGATTTTTCTAGATATATAGAGATATATTTCAGTTAGATGGGTATTTTTCAAACCTTTCAGAGACCATCACAATATGTCATTTAAAATGTTTTAATAACTTAGGACTTTTCATGACAGTGAGGCACATCTGCTCCTGGCAACACCAATTACTTCAAGAAGATGGACATCGAAGAGGCTCCTTAGCCATTTGGGCAAGAAACTGCTCCTGCCTGGTCTGCTTCACTGGACATGCAGTACCCACAGAGAGATGACTGCTGAACTTGCCTAAAGGTGAGATGGTCCTTCAGGGTTCCTGCTTCATGAAAGTCTGTGACGCATTCTGTAGGATACAGAAGAAAGTGACTGGCAAACTGCCAATATAGGCAGACCTGTCTTTGAAATTCCCTGCTTCATGGAAAAGACTGCTGAATATTATGGGCCTGTAGGCTGAAGATGGATGCCCCAATAGTACAGAAGAACATTGGGTGACTGTCCAGGCAGTGAGATGTCTCTGTCATTTCTAGAGTTTTGGAAGTTGCTTACAATGAAGTTCCTGTTTACTTAGGTAATATCATATCCTTCTGAAGCCCTTGATGGAATTGAAGGATTTATAGCTATAGTTATAGTTTTCCTTAGTTATGATAAAAGATAAAGTAGATATAAATATTGTAACTGTAATTCTTGCTTGGTAACTGTTTTGTTATATGTAATATTACTATGTTAAAGTTAAAACCTTCCTTTTTATTTAAACAGAAAAGGGGAGGTGATGTGGGAGCCCCTTTTTGTGCTGTGATTCCCATTAATGAATAAAGAAACTTCCTTGGGGGCTGGAGAAATGGCTCAGAGGTTAAGAGCACTGCCTACTCTTCCAAAGGTCCTGAGTTCAATTCCCAGCAACCACATGGTGGCTCACAACCATCTGTAATGAGGTTTGGTGCCCTCTTCTGGCCGGCAGACATACACACAGACAGAATATTGTATACATAATAAATAAATAAATACTAAAAAAAAAATTTAAAAAATTAAAAAAAAGAAACTGCCTTGGCCTGTTGATAGGGCAGAACTTAGGTAGGCAGGGAGGACTGGACTGAATGCTGGGAGAAAGAAGGGCAGAGTCAGAGAAGCCATTGATCCTCTGCCTGAGACAGACGCTGGTTAGAATCTTGCTGGTAAGCCTTGGCCTGTTGATAGGTTAGAACTTAGGTAGGCAGGGAAGACAGAACTGAATTCTGGGAGGAAGAAGGGTGGAGTGCAAGATACGCTATGGATCCGCCAGAGACAGACAGGGAATTTTACCCAGTAAGCCACTGCCACATGGCGATACACAGATTAATAGAAATGGGTTAAATTAAAATGTAAAACAATAGCCAATTAGAAACTAGAACTAATGGGCCAAGCGGTGATTTAATTAATATAGTTTTTGTGTGGTTATTTCGGGGCTAAGCTAGCCGGGTGGATGGGACTAACAAGCGGCCCCCTGAACATTCCTCCCTCATTATTGGCCATTCAGCTTCTTATTTAACCAGTCAAGTGCCTTAAGCAGGAAAAGTAAAACAGCCACAAATCTTTGCATAATTAAACAAATACAGCACATCTTTACATAGGTAAACAAATATTCTGCAACATAAACAACACATCTTTTGCATAGTTAAACAAAACTTCCACACAAAGAAGAAGAAAATCACAAGTCCAGTTTGTGCTTTCTGAATATTTAGTAATGCATGGTCAAACTCCCAGTATCAAGTCCCTTAAAGAAAACTTGAGACCTTTTCCGCCTGGGCTCCTGCCAGAAGCCTTCAGCTGTTGAGGGCTACACTTCAATATTCTTATCACAATCTTTAAGAGTTTTCTTCAATGGTTTTCTGTCTAGGCTGTTACTTGTGGGCTGGGGAGTTGTAGAGTTTGTCACAGATGCTTTCTATGCCCCTTTTGCTCAGTTGTGAGTCCGCAGTCCCTGATACACAGCAAAAGTAGCTTCCTTGCCTTTTAAAGTCAGCAGAGGCACAGATGTCCACACAGCCTCCAGAATAGTATGTGCCACAGACTTCAACATGGTCTCTGGTAGCAGTACAGACCACACATATCAACATGGCCCTCTTCCATAGTTTGGGCCATGGACACCATTATAGGCCCTTAGTAACATAGGCCAAGGGCATTAACATAGCTTCAGGTGACTGCACAGGCCTCTCCCACCAAGATGTCCCCTTGCAACTGCTTGGCCCATGGGCACCAACATGGATTCAGGAAGTGACACAGATCACAGACATTCACATGGCCTTTGGTGGTAACATGGGACACAGACATCAATATGGTCCCTAACTGCAGCAGGACCTTGGACCCCAACATGGCCCTCAGCAGCAATCCAGGCCACTCACTTCAGCATGGCCATCAAAATCAACCCAGACCACGGATACTAACATGGCCTCCTGCAGTAACGCAGTTTTCCGCCTGGGCTCTAGTGGTACCAAGAGCCTCAGATATCCTCATAGCCTCCAGAGGCAGGCCAGAACTTTAATTTCTTTCTTGATCCACTTTTCATTCCATAGAGAGTTGTTCCGGTTCCATGAGTTGTAAGTTTTCTGTTGTTTCTTTTGCTGTTGATATCCAGCTTTAATGCATGGTGGTTTGCTGTAGGAATTCCTACTGCCAGTAGCCTTTAAGTTACCCACCCACTTGGGCGTGACCTCTTATAATATATATGCTGATGTAAAGTGCACTTCTGGCCTCTTTTCCGGCTGCAGGATTTGGTTGCTGTTCCCTGTTTCAGCAGAGGACTGTGATCTGTGAGTCTACCCCTAAATAAATAACCTTCTATTATACTCAATTCTGAGCTAGTGTGGGATTTCTTTTAAGCATCCTTCTTCAGTGGTTTGATTGAATGTTATTTGAATTTTCTTGTATCTGTTGAGACTTGCTTTGTATCCAAATATGTGGTCAATTTTGGAGAAAGTTGTATGAAGTTCAGATAAGAAGGTATAGTCCTCTGTCTTTGGGTAAAATATTCTCTAAATACATATTAGGTTCATTTGTATTATTATTATTATTATTATTATTATTATTATTGAGCTCTACATTTTTCTCTCATCCCCTCCCTACTTCTCCCTGTCCTTTAACCCTCTCCCAAGGTCCCCATGCTCCCAATTTACTCAGGAGGTTTATTTGTTTAAGACATCAGTTAGATTGTAGTATGACTAATAAAAACCAAGAGACAGATATTATGGTTCAAGCTGAAAGATCAGAGAAGCAAAGCAGCCAACCACAAGAGAGCTATTACCTCTACGAAATCTTCATACTGTAAAGAGAGTGAGTTCCAGTCTCATCCTGCCTTATATTCCTCTCTAATGCTGGCATTAAAAGCATGTGCCACCACTACCAGGCCTCTATGTCTAACTAGTATGGCTGCTGGGATTAAAGGTGTGAGTCACCAGTACCTGGCCTATATGGCTGACTACTTTGTCTAGCTTTGCACTCTGATCTTCAGGCAAACTTTATTTATTAAAACACAAATAAAATATCACTATATTAGATCTAGCATTTCTCTGTTTGTTTTTGTCCAGCTGATCTGTCTATTGGTGAGGTGGTATATTGAAGTTCCCTGCTCTCAGTGTGTGTGATTTAGCATGTACTAGTGCTTCTTTTACAAACGCAGGTGCCCTTGTGTTTGCAACATAGATGTTAGGAATTGTAATGTCCTCTAGTGAAATTTTCCCTTGATAAAGTTGTAATGTCTTTCCCTATCTTATCTGATTTGAAGTCTATTTTGTTAGATATTAAAATAGGTGCACCAGCTTGTTTCTTGAAATATCTTATTCCACTACTGTTTGTGTTTTCATAGATTTCTTTAAGGCTAAAAGACTTATGTGTCTCTTCCTTGTGGACCTCTATCATATTTATAAAGTCTGTTCTAAGGTCTTTGTTCTTGTGCTTCAGCCATATTGGAATACTCAGAGCCTGCTTTGGCAGGTTTGCTAAGCTTAAGTGGAAACATATCGTCCTGGCTTGTTATTGATGGTGTTTTTACACTGGTGTGTACACATCTTTTATCGGAAAGATTGTAATTCTAGGTGCTGCTATCTGGTCTTGTCTTTGTTGCATGTGTGTTTTGTCCCTTGGTTTCTGTCTCCTCTCTGATTCTTAGGAGTTTGGTGGTTGTGTGTTGCGTGGTCGGAAATTCTCCTGGGGTCACTACTTCCTGGGGTCACTACTCCTGGGGTCACTACTCCTGGGGTCACTACTTCCTGGGGTCACTACTCCTGGGGTCACTACTTCCTGGGGTCACTACTTCCCTGGTAGTCGTCTTCACTTCATTTTTTCTCACTGAATCTAAAATTTGCCATTTTGAGTAGGGTGGCTGGGCATTTAACTGCTAGGGTCTGCCTGTCTCTACATCCCAGCTCTGATTTTCCGGATATACACTGCTGGGATTCAGATTTGCATCCTAATGTCTGTGCCATGGACATTAAGCCATCTCCCAAGTCCCCATATAAATTTTATAATAATTGTTTTTATTACTTATCAGAAAAACAACTCAAGGCTAAAACTTTAACTGCCGTTAAAGTTTTTAAATTATCCTGTAATTAAAAATAAATTGTACAAAATCTTTTCAAACTGTCCTCAGAGATCATTATATATCTCTGTAAACATAAGTTATCTATGGCTTTATTTTATATTTGGTGTTATTAGGGATAATTCCAGGAACTTGTACATATCAAGTGAACATTCTACCACTAAGTTATAGCCCCAGTTTATAGAATATTCTAAATAGATTCAAAGTAATTGGGGAATATAATATATTCATGAATTGGAAGTTCCAGTTTTTAAACATGCCCATCTAAGCCAGCTTCTATGATTCTTATCAAAATTGAAGAAACCTGTGAGTGAGAATCTGTGTATACTTGTACATTGGCAGAGTGTGATTCTAAGATATATGTAGCAGTGGGTGTGTTGATGCATGCCTGTAATCTCAGAACTTGAGAGACAGACGGATAGAATCTGAAGATCAAGGACATACTTGTGCATGTTGTGTTTGAAGCTAACCTGGGCTGCATGCAATCCTATCTCAGAAGAAAACAAATAATTGGGGCTGGATAAACAACACAGTAGGTAATGTCACTTACCATCAAGCCTGAATACCTGAACTCTAATTTGATCACTGGGTCTCACATGGTAGGACAGTTCAGACTCCCATAAGTCTTCTTCTGACCCCCATTGCCCACACAAATACACACAATATACAGATATATTCAGTTAATTAAAAAAGAAACTTGTTTCTCAATTAAGTTTTCATGTCTCAAAAATAATATGTAGAAGAATGGGGTGCAATTTAGCAGTTAATTGCTCAGGAAGCATAAGGCCTTGGCTTCCATCCCCAGTATTGGGGAAAAAAAGTAGACTTTATGAAATGAAAATACAGCAAAAATATATTTTCTATATTTTAATGTTATATATAATTTATGCATAATACATACTGCTGTTTATCAAAATAAACTATTGGAGCTAGATATGTTGGCACATTTGCAATCCCAGCATGTAGGAGGACAGAGCAGGCAAACAGAGAATGAACCCCATCTGAGATAGGGACCAAGCAAGTCTGAAAAAGACAAGTACATTGCGTATCTTTCAGTCTTTCTAAACTTTCTAATAGTTAAGAAGTTGGTCCAAGTGATCCTGGTGTCATCTTCCTCTAATTTTAGCCCTCGAGAGGCAGAGACACATGGGTCTGTAAAAGTTCCAGGCAGGCCAGCCTGGCATACACAGACAGTTCCAAGCCAGGCAGTTTTACATGGTGAGATCCTGCTTTAAAGAGAAGAGAAGCTCACCTGGTCATGTGATTCAGTGACCTGTCTCATGTTTGCAGAAACAGACATCTATCCCCTCAAAGAATAACGAAGGTCAATTTTATTCTTTAACTAGTGACGACATTAGAAAGTTATCAAGTATTGAGCCTAATTTCATGCTGTCATATGGTATGGGCACTGTCCTCTCTATTATCACACAAGGAGCTGGTACCTGGGCTGTCAGAGGAAACGTCCAGCTGCAGTTGCTCTGTTTAGACACACAGGGACACTCGTCTGAGGCTGACAGCCAGTTGAGGAGAAGGGAGAACCTTCCTTCATTTCCCATTTGAAGAGAACACTCTGTGTTTTAAGGCACAAAGGCCACATAATCAAGACCTTCCCACTCCATCTCTCCCCTTTGGCCTTCTGCTGCCCTTGTCTTACTTAATGAGACGTGCTGTCATTGAGACCTAGAAACAGACAGGGAAGTTAGAGCCAAATTTGAGCAGTTTGCAGTCCATCCTTGTACAGCGTGTGTACTGCTTCTGTGTGATTGACTGCTCATTTGTTTCTCTGCTCTGTAGGGTTGGAGATAGAATCCAGGGCCTCACAGGCACTCCCCGACTGTGCTAAAACAAGCCAGAGACGTTTAGCACAAGACTCGTCATTCGGTAAATTTGTGTGCGGAGGGAGTGAACACAGGCAGATGGAATATAATGAGAAAAAAATCCCCCACAATCTACTACAGATAGGGTTTCAAACGCAGCCAAGGCTCACAGCCTCAGTAGCCTTTGGTCTTTGAAGCACGATGCTTGTTTACACCTAAGAAGACAACCCTAACTTACAGGGCTTTTCAAGTTAATAGATTTTGGTTAATCCTCGCCAGGTGTCAGTTCTTGATACAGTGGAGATTCTGGACACAGTTACTTAACCTCATTATAATTGAAAGCACGTTGCTAGGGAACTACGTCCATGATTTTCTCTGATCCCAGATCAAGATATTTTGCCAAAAAGCATGCAAGCTAATTTGAGGAGCAGAGCACTAATGCGCTCTCATGAGAACTATGATATCTTTCACTACACAGCTATAGCTACATGAGCAAAAATCAAACATTTTCCAACAGAAATGGAGCACTCACAAGCCTGGTCCACTGAGGGATTCTGGACCCCAGTGACAGGGACTGAACCCAGAGTAGAGGCAAGTTCTCTTCTACTACAGAAGATGTCTTGACCTTTCTTAAATGTGTATTTCATTCCATTTTTAATGTATATTTATTCTGTGAGAAATTCACAAATGTATACAATATATTTTGATCAGATCCACCCCAATTCCCTCCCCAAGTCCAACATGTCCCATCCCAACTTCATCCCCTCTTCTTTCTTATAAATAATTCACTGAGCCCAATAAAGGCCGCCCCTTTATTATGCGCTGTCCACTGGAGTATGGGCTACATAATAGTATACATGTTCCACAAAGAAAAATGGCTCCCTCCCCCACCAACAAGCAACTGCCAGTTGATCTGTTCCTTAGGTGGGGTGGGGTGTTATGAGCGCCTCTCTATTCCATACAGGAATAATTTAACTTTGAGGCGGGTATTGCAGTTTACCATGTTGCTCTTGACCTCTCAATTCTTCTGCCTCAGGCTCCTGGGCTAGGCATATAACACCACCACTCACAACTTCTTAGGGATTTTTTGTTTTTAACAGCATGGGAGAATAATACAAGTTCCTCCCAAGGAAGAACTCTCTCTCCTTTTTGATGCTGTTGTTGTTCATTTATGTTTTGTTTCCTAAAGCAAGATCTCACTCGGCAACTCTTGGATTCGTGAGACTTCTGTAACCTCAGCCTCCAGAGTGCTGGATTTCTGAACAAGAACCAGCAAGCTCCACTTCTCTTTCGCTTGTTTGATTGACTGAGTGACTGGCTTGGTTTTTAGACAAGATCTTCGGTAAGCTAGGCTGGCCTGGAACTCACTGTATAGCCAAGCATGGCCTCCGACTCTTCATCCTACTGTCTTCACCTCCAAAGTACAAGGATTACATGTGTGCACTACCATATCCTGCTTTCTTCTTGTTGTTAGGCAAAATTAGAGAAGTATGGAGCCGTGTGTGCATATAAAATACAATTCTAACAAAAAAGAGAACTTGTTGGGGTGAGTGCTGTGGAAACGAGCAGCTCCAGAGGTGTGATATGGTGTTAGATCATTAAGTTCATTCAGCATGGGGACACTAGTCTCCAAGACACGAGGAAGCAGTCTGTTAACAAAGGCAGAAATACAGCACCTAAAACAAGTGTGAGATGAAATGGGCCTGGGTGAACACCCAACACTCAGGAGGAACAAAAACTCCAAGGCAGTCTATGCTGCAAGACAAGACCTGTCCCAAAAACATCTCAAACACACAGAAAGGGGGGGACGGAAGGAAGGAAAGAAGGAAGGAAGGAAGGAAGGAAGGAAGGAAGGAAGGAAGGAAGGAAGGAAGGAAGGAAGGAAGGCAGGCAGGCAGGCAAGAAGGAAAGAAAGGAAGAGAGAGAGAGAGACAGAGAGCAAGAGAGAGAGAGAATCCTTTGGGGTTAGATATTTATTAGACGAGTTATTAACACTATAGAGAGACAGATGGGTAGCAGCATAGCAAGGGCTCCAAGCAGAGCTCAGGCTCATATGGCAGAGTGAGGGTCCCTTCTTGCATATTTCGCAGGAAAGGGTTTCAGGATAGGATCTATGAATAGTTCACAGAATAAGCTTGTAGTTAGCATTGCTCAGGCTGTCTTTGGTTCCCGTGTGACAATGGGAGGGAAGGGGGTTTTGCATTTCAAGGAAGAAATTTATAACTTAAGGGTGTGTGAATGGAGAGGAGCAGTCACTTAAACTAGTGTGTATCAATCATAGGAACTGCAGCCCCTGAGAGCTTGGACTCTGTTAGCCCGAGTCCTATGTGTGAAATCAGCTGCGAGGAAGAAGACACGGCTGTAGATGACCGTGACCTAAGCAGCATCTGGACTAGGTTTTAGCAGCAGGGAGGGAAACAGGGAGGAAACGCTGACAGAGACAGTGGAAGCAAAAGCAGGGGTGGGGCAGAGCAAAGGGGAAAAAAAGAGAAGATGAAGGGAAGGAAGGATGGAAGAGAAAAGCATATGGCGAAGGGAGAGGAAATGAAAGACAGATGTATAGGAAGGAGGAATTTGGAGAAAGGAGAGGGAAAGAGGGATGGGAAAGAGGGAGGGGGAGAGGGAAACAGACTGCTCGAACTCATGGGCGCTGTTGTGCATACATTTTCACGTGACTGACTCAAGCATCTCTACAACACTAGACACTTACTATGCATTTGCTGGTCAGTACTAAAATGATGACACCCTCTGAGAGTGGGTGCCTATAAAGACGGTTGAGACAGCTGTCGAATGGCAGGAGCTACACTGGACACATCGATGCTCTGGAAGGGTTCCCGCACGCAGGCTCATTCATCAGCACGTTCTCCCTAATCTTGCTTGAATAGAACACGATGGGGATGCGGTGCACATGGCACAGAAGCCAAACAGATGGCAAGAGCCAGGGTTTCCCATAAAGCCCTAAGGGTGTACTCTCTCCCTTCCCTCTGATTCTGTTTGTCTCATTAAAATCCAATCTGCAGCACACTCAGAGCTCCCTCCAGACAACACAATATGAAGAAAGCAACAGTCTGGCTTAGTCTGGAGTGTAAAGGCAGGTGAAGACTCTCTGGTTTCCAAACTCTGTAGCCACTCAGTCTTCAGGACCCATAGAGTCACTGATCAAGTCACTGACTTCTTGACCCTGAAACTCTGCCCTGTAGGCACCTGTGGGACACATTAACAGATGCTAGAGATCTAGCGTCAACATGCACACAATTCTTCCCCATTGTACTGGAGGGAGGATAATACAGCAATTGAAAAATTAGACCTAAGGGAAGATGACTTCTACTCTGGGAAATTAAAGCATGCGTAGCTGGCAGCCTTGGCCCTTTCTAGTATAATTGCTCAACTCAGGCTGGCTTTCTAACCGAGATGTGTTTGACTGTAACTCACGGTTCTCTCTTACAAAACCAGCCATGCTTTTCATGTACTTCCCAACGCTTTAGCTATAGCCACAGTGCACCATCTTCCGATGATAATTTGACAGTCAATGCAGACAACCTTAAATGGCTCAAGATCCACATAATATCTTCAAGGATCATGGAAAATAAAGTTTCCATTTTTAAAATATGTATATTTTAAAAGCAATTTGTGTCCATGTAATAAGTACACTTGATTTTCTTATCCTGACATATTCTTTTGAAAGTTAATTCCAGGCTTGATTCTGTAGTTTTATAGGGATGCTGCCATGTTTGTCCCTGAAGGGATGTATGACTAAAGCCAAGGGGTGTTCTCACTGGTATTCTGTTGACTGGAAGGGAAAAGAGGTCACTGTGGTAGTTTGAACATAATTGGCCTCCATAATCTAATAGAGAGTGGCACTATTGAGAGCTGTAGCCCTATTGGATTAGGTGTGTAACTGTGGGAGTGGGTTTTGAGGTCTCATATGCTCAAGATACCACCCAGTGTCTCACTTCACTTCCTGATGCTTTCTGCTCAAGATGTAGCCAACACGTCTACTGCACACTGCCATGCTCCCAACCATGATGATATGTACTGAAGCTCTGAACTGTAAGCTGCCTTCTCATTTTAATGTCTTTCTGTAAAAGAGTTGCCACGAAATGGTGTCTTTTACAGCAATAGAATCCCTGACTGTCTGTAGCATTTTTCTGCAGAGACAGGATTCCTGCTTAGTGGTGATGGCCAGTGAGTGGTAAGTACATATGGATTGTCCTAGTTAGAGCTACTATTGCCGTGGCAAAACACCACAATCAAGGCAACTTGGGAAGGACTTACACTTCCATATAAATGTCCACCAAATGAAGGAAGTCAGTACAGAAACTCAAACAGGATGGGAACCTAGAGATGGGAGCTGATACAGACACCATGGAGGAGTGATGCGTACTGGTTTGCTCCTCCCCGTGGTCTTCTCAACCTGCTTTCTTTTCTTTTATTTTTTTCTTTTTTGTTTTTGTTTTTGTTTTGTTTTGTATTGTTGTTTTAGACAGAGTTTCTCTGTGTAGATTTCGTGCCTGTCCTGGAACTAGCTCTTGTAGACCAGGCTGGCCTCGAACTCGCAGAGATCTGCCTGCCTCTGCCTCCTGAGTATTGGGATTAAAGGCCCGCTCCACTGCCGCCCATCAGCCTGCTTTCTTATAGAACCCAGGACCACGAGCACAGGGATGGCACCACCCCCAATGGGAAGAGCCACCCACCCACGTCAGTTACTAATTATGAGAGGTCCTACAGGCCAGTCTTAGAGAATTTTTTTTTGATCGAGGCTTCCTCCTCTCCGAAGACTCTGCTTGTGTCAAGTTGACCCACAACTAGGTAGCACATGGATTAGTGCAGCTAGACTCTCAGATGTCATCAGCTTTATTCCAGTAGAAGCTTCTAAAGGACAAGGGAACTCCTCAGGCCACTGGTGTCCGTGTGGGCTGTCTTTTGGTGTACCTTGGCTAAATCTGTTTGGGGACCAGTCTGGGATTCACCGCCAGCACTGCTCATGAAAAATTTATTGGCTGCTGCTTTCTCTGCCCAGCATTACCTTGTTTCAGCTTGATTTTTTTTCATGTGCTAAGTTAGAAAACCCTATAGGTATGTTTAGCCTACCCTACCATTCCATCTGGATGGAACAGGAATAGTACACTGCTTGTCCAGGAGAGCATCCTGCAAGAGCTGATGTTCCCATATCACATTGTTGCTTCCAAGAGAGCTACCCAAGACTCTGCTGAGGTGGGATGACTTTGAGTGACATTTGGAGTTTCACGATGTGACAGAAAAGTCAAAGCATGTTGTTGAAGTCCCAGTTAGAACTACAGCAGCTTTTAGCAAGCCTTGGAGGCAACAAAGACGACTCAAACCTCTTTCCTAGAATTGGCTGCAAGTCTATCACCTGGAGAAGCAGAAAAGGCATAGGTTGAACAGCAAAGACGCACACTGAAGTCGGGTGGTGGTGATTCAAGCCTTTAATCCCAGTACTCAGGAGGCTAAGGCAGGTGAATCTCTGTGAGCTCTAGCCAGCCTGTTGTATATAGCAAGTCAAGGACAGCCAGAGATACACAGAGAAACCTCATCTTGAAAAAACAAAACAAAACAAAAAAATGCACACTGAAAATGTCTGAGAAGCAAGATTCTATTGCCCCAAGCAGATTTAAAAACAAATTATTAAGAAACCTCATGACTCATGACAGCACAGAATGCAGAGATTAACTGTGCTAGTTCTTTGTGCCTTTGGGGAAAAGTACTACAGAGTCAACAACAATTAATAAGGGCCTATTTGCCCTATCTCTGTAAAAAGCTAGAATATGAAACAAGCCTTCGCCTTCCTGTAACGTAATGCAAACATGTAGTTGCTTTCTGGAAGATATTGACAACTCAGAATCCCTCATGCTATCCTATCAAACATAAATATCATCTAATGTTTTGTGACACCATTTGGCTGCATCAAGGCCTACTCCACCAAAACTGAATTCAGTAAAAACTACATTGTTTAAAATTATAATGTGCTCAATAATTGCCTCACACTACTTTCCATTTGATCTCCTCCACCACTGGATGCCCTCTTGAAATTGGTCTTCTCTGCTTTCTGTTTGCATATAATCAATGTATAGCTATCAGCTTGTTGCTCTATCATCCAGGAGATCTCGGTCCTCAACCCAAAGGCTAAGATGGTAAAAGCATCTGGGTTATAGTGGACTGCAATAGTTATTGCTATTGTAACAGCAGCACAAAGAGAACCTGTGCCTAGAATTATATTTCCAAATTTAACCCACATTCTGTTCTACTTTTCAAAGGCTTCCCAATACCATGGATCTCAGGTACCCATGGATAAAGAGGACTTACTGTTTTTCATGATAATCTTGGGATCGGGCTTAACAATCTGCTGTATTCTTTATTGTTTATGTGGTTTTGATGTCTCAGGAATAAAGTCCTCCCTTCCAGATCCCCAGTGATGGATAATACTTTGACCTGTAAGGACAGACCTTCCAAGATCAGATAGACCAAGATGTTTGATGGCTGGATAGTCAGGGTGTGGGCTCAAGTTCACCAGCAAGAAATGGACTTTAGTCCTTCGTAAAACTTTAATATTAAGAGACCAACATCTCAGTGGGGGATATTCAGACAGGATGGAAGGACAGAAACTTATGGGGTTATAGGAAAAAGGAGGAGCCTCTCATTACACTGTCCAATCAAACCCTCTCTGAGGAATTCTAGTCCAATTAACACTCACTGCAGAGGCTGCCTATACAGACAGTGCTCCTTTTACAGAGATATTTCAAATAAGAACATTGAAATAGATCAGTGTCTTAATGCACTCCTTTAGTCCCAGAACTTAGAATGTGAAAGCAGGCAGATCTCTGTGAATTCAAAGCCAGCTTTGTGTACAAGAAGTAGTAGCAAGTTCTAGGCCAGCCAAGGATACATGGTGAGACCTTGACTCAAAACAAATTAAAGTGGAGGTCAGAGAAATGACTCAGGGGATAGAATTGCTTGTTACACAAGCATGAAGCTTTGAGTTTGAATTTCCAGAACCTACAGAAGAGCAGATGTGTATAATAAACATCTACAGGGCACCACGCAACTGCGGCTATACTTGCTCCTTTCTGCTGAATCACCCTGCTTCTCTGGACTGGACAGCTAGCTCCCCTATCACACTCCCATTGTGAGGCCTAGTGCTTCTCCACCATGCATTTGAAACGGAGTCTCCTCTTTGCTTTCTTGGCTCCTCTCATTCACTACATTATATGGGTGTAGTATCTCATCTGCCTTCGAATCTGCTTCTCATATCATCACCTACAGCTTAGAATTTATTCATGACATTTATTGTGTAAAAGAGACATACTTTGAATTACCAAAGTTTTGAGTATGGGGCTAGGGAGAGCGCTTGTTGCTCTTATAGCAGTCTTCTGTAGCTCCATCGATAAAGGACGACCTATGCATGACCCTGAATTGGGTATACGCATGCATACATATACTCCCAAATCAAAGAAAATATATAACTTTATATTTTCTAACTTTCTAAATACATCAGCATTTTTTTTAACCAAGGACTTCTTCCTAAATATTCAAATTTGCTGGCATGGCCAGGAGATGGCTCTATGAAACTGAAATGATAGTATGCTTCTAATTAGCAGCCAATAATTTGTATTTCCCCAAATGCAGAAGCAGATATATAGCATTATGGACAGCATGCATGCTTTGTGGCTTTCTATGACTTGAATATCTGGAGTGTTCCCAAACCAAAAGCTTTCCTTTGCAATGTCTCTTGAAAGCATGCTCGTTTTTCTTCTTTCTCCTCATAAATGTGATCTTTAAGTTTAAAGGTCTAATGCCTTTACCCTTTATTAAACACCAAAACACCCTTTACAGGATGCTGAATTTGAACCTAATTATGCTTTTTAGTGATTCATGTTTCCTGTGAACCCATTCCGTTTAAATATTCTCGCTGCTCTAATCTTTCTACCCAAACAAAAGAAACAATAAGTACCGTTAGCAACAGCAGTAACAACCCAGCTAGTGTCGTGCTCCTTAGACCTGAGAAGGTGACGCACTCCTGCAGTCTCAGTCCTTGGGGTGCTGGGGCAGGAGGCTCACAAGCCAGAGGCCAGCATTTTAAATGCTCCACCATTCCCCCACATTGATTGCTTCTAGTGTTAGCTTGCTCTTTATCTTTGGAACCCCTCACTTATTTTTTACATTTTCTTAAAACACCATTCTCTGTAAGACTGTGTTACTGAAGTAACTTTCTACCATAATTACAAGCTGCATCCAGTATGCTAAAATCATTCTACAGCCCTGCTGTCTGATGCCACCTTTCTGACTTCATCATGATCTCCTCATTGAATCAATTATGAACTGTCTCATGTGGTTTTAAAGAGCTGGAATAATGGCCACCCCCTTTTCTCTCTAGTATTCTTTTTGGTTTTAGCTTTCTTCTCTGACCTATCAAGAGTAGCATAGGTCACGCTGAGTCTCATTTCTTTAACCATCACTTAGCAAGTCACCTCTTTGTGAAGAATCAGGTCAAGCTGTGCCTCCCTCAAGCCCCCTGTAGTCATTATAAACAGTGTGACCCTTTTAGACTCTTAAACTTCATTTATATATTAATTCACATAATTATTAGCTAAATTGTTCTTTCATTCCAACTTTAACATTGGCTTGTCTTTTCATCCCATTTGTAAGCTCTCAGATACAAGCTTCTTTCTTAATAGATAAGCATGCAGTGGAAACATAAACTTTCTTTGTAACACCAACAAATTTAAAATAGTGTAACCAAAAAGTCCATGACTACACTATCAGAGCAACCATATAGACAGGAGTCTGGAGAACTGTCTATCAAAGAAAGCTAGAGACAAAAGAATGTGCTGCTGTTGTAGGAGAGCTTCCTTGCTTTACAAAGTTACAATTCCAGATTAATCTACAAATGTAAAATATCTGCCGCTTCCCCCTCTCTTGGCAAATAGTTTCTAGTTTATTTAGAAAGTAAATGCAAGAATGACAAATGTTTTAGGAAAAATATATTACTGTTAAACCTATAACAGCAAATAAGAATTTTGTAAGCATTTACTAACCAAAAGAGTATATTGTTGCTAGGAGAAATGGTGCACACCGTTAATCTCAGCATTCTGGAGGCACAGGCACGTGGGTCTCTGAGTTTAAGGCCAGCCTGGTCTACAGAGCTAGTTTCAGGACAGCCAAGGCTACACATAGAAACCATTATCAAAATCCAAAAATAAACAAATAAAAAGTCTTTCGTAAGAAAAAAAAAGATCATCAGATCTCCGACTCTTTTCAGCTATCTGACTGCAACATATTCCTTTCTCTTGGTCTGGTTCCACTCCCTGTCGGCAGCTTTCCTTAGCAGGTATCTCTACCACCTTGGGGACTCCAAGGCAACCCAGGCATCCCTTTTATAGCTTCACACAATGGCCTGTCTAGGGCTCCATGGAGGAACACCCCTAACATGTTGCCTGGTCTCAGTGACTTTCTTTAATTAGAGAGGGAGATTCCATAACCCTTTTATTGTATCCTAGATTCTAAAGCTGAAACCACGTGGCCCAAGCTGCCAAGTTCTGCTGCTTACTGGAGCTGGTGTTAAGTCGGTGTCATCAAACCCACAATCGACCACCAGGAGCCTGAATATGATGCAAATACAACAGGGTCTTTATGGAAGCAGGTCCGGACCAGGGCAGCAACTCAGCACTTGGTAGGCTGACAGTGGCCCTAAGCAGTCATAGGGTAGGGTTTATAAAGGAAAAAACTACACGCAGGGGTCACAAGTCTTGGCATTACTCAGAAGATATTGGAGTAGTTAACCTTTAACCTGAAGTTAAAGCAGTGAAGCACAGAGTTGAAGGGTAGAGTGGCTAAAAATACATCAGGTGTGGTTAGTAGCTGTCATCAGTCAAACCCAAGGTGGAGTTCAACCCATTCCAGGAACTTGGGATCATGGAGAGGGCAAAAGAGGGGTGGTCTTAGTTTAATTTGAATTTGACCAACACACTGGAGGAAGGTGGTGTGTCACTACAAAGCCATGCGTGACCATGAGTCTCAGCAAGCAACATTTTCTCTCCCTCCCCTGCTCTCTGTTCTCCCTGTCCCTCTATTGTCTTCTTTATGTTCATCAACGTTTACTTCTCTCCCCCTCTATCATTTGTTTTTCCTCACGGACATCTTTCTTCTCTCTCACGCTTCCCTTCTTATTCAAGACTGGGTCTCATTGGTATGGGCTGGCCTCGGTCTCCAACTGGCTATGTAGCCTTAAATTGCCTACGCTTCCCAAATTCTGAGATTATGGTATTCAAGGCCTGTGCTACCATACCTGGTTTGGAATCCTTTTTCTTTTTTCTTTTCCTTTCTTTTCTTTTCTTCCCCCCTTTTCTTTTCTCTTGCTTTCTTTCCAATATTTTGAGACAGGGCGTCTCTGTGTAGCCCTGACTGTTCTGGTACTCACTCTGTGCTGTAGACAACAAGGTGGGCCTCAAACTATCTGAGATCTGCTTACTGCTGTCTCCCAAAAAGGTATGTGCCACCATGCCAGGCTTAACTGAAGACAGGTCTGAGATCCAAGGCTGTTTCCTTTGTGACAATACTGACTGTGACAGTTTGATTCTGGATACTTTCAAATGTGTGCAATTCCTGTAGAAAACTATTTAAGAAAACTGAAAACAATGTAGCTTCCCCTATTGTACAGCACATTTAACAAGATGCAAACCATTTCATTCCATTAGCAGAGACATTTTCACCCAGTATCTAAGGTCTACCATGCATTAATCCATCCCCCATCACAGGCCACAGTGATCCCCTGTCTATCTCTAATTTCAACCAGATTTTACTCAAAAATTGTGATATTGGCTTAATTATTGCAGGTATGGCCACTGAACCAAATTTTAAAATGCTCTTTTCTACATCTTTGTATGTCACAGAATGAAGAATTTTAAAAGATAATATTTGAATCACTTTTTGGTAATAATTTATGTGAATCTGTTATTGACATAAAAACCACAGCCCTCATCTTAAAAGAGATAAGAAATAGTATATCCTGGAGACATTTGGAGTGACCATGGCCGTGAATGCAGATTTAGCTTACCCCGACTCTGTGTTTTAACATGGAAGCCATTTCTTAGTTGTACAGGACAAAAAAAAATATGTCCCAAATCAAGGGAAGTTTAAAACTCATTGCCAGGTACAGTAGAGAGCTCCTTGCAGCAAAATGTGGGATGCTTCTCTATAGGCCCAAGATGCTATGTGATGACAGTCTCAGCAGTCAGGTTGGTGGGAACTATTGCTACCTTAATATATTTCAAAGGTTTGCCCTTCCTAGTCACAGATGTTAGTTCTGACAAAGAGATGGGCAAGGAATGGCTATTCAGGGGCTAAAGCTTGCCCAAGATAAGGCAGTCTCTGGACCTGTAACATCCCAATCTCTCCACATTACTGCAGACACAGTTTTTTTTTTCCAGGAATTCTTTATTTAAGGGAGAGGGGCAGAGATCCACCTGCCTCTGCCTCCCAAGTGCTGGGATTAAAGATGTGCCGCCACCACCCAGCAAGAAAGTGTCCTTATACAAATAAAATAGCAAGATCTTGGGGCAGTGAGATGGCCCAGTGACTAAAAGTGCTTGATGAACTGAGTTTGACCATGAGGATCCCTATGGTAGAAGGAGAAGCCCCTCACAAAGTGTCCTCTACCTTCCATATGAACACTATGACATATGTGCACATGTATACGCATACACACAAACACACACAGCAAATAATATAATGAAAATCAAGAACCTCTTACAAAAAGTTAATTTTTATCTTTAAGAAATAGCTCATTTCCTCATTACGTCTTTGCCAAGTTCACTGCTGATCACAAACCCATCCAGCCATACTTCTTAGGAAAGACAGACAATACCCTAAACTCGAGGAAAGAGCACTTGGCAGAAGAGAAGCCCTGCATGATCCCCAAACTTAATAAACAACAATGTCCAAAAGCAGCATCCTTCAGAGAAGGCTGACTACAGATCCCTAAGTCTGTATTTCTGCTTACACTTGTTGCCAGCAGCTATCTGAACGTTGGCAGGCTTTTGGCACCTCTCAGCTTCCATTTCTTTCATGTATAAAATTAGGAGATAAAAATAGAACCCCCAGGTTTATAGCACCATAATTTTATTCTAGCGTAATATCACCATTGTTATTCAGAGCAATCCTTGAGAATATATGTGTGTGATTTCTATTCTCCTTTCAAAGCTCAGAATATTTTTATGTAGAACACTACTGATAGGCTTATCTTCTGGATCAGTTATTCTCTTGCAAATATACCGACTCAGAGAGCGACATGATGTTATTGTTTTGCTCTCTGAAGGGATTGCTTGAGGGTCTGCAGTCCTAAATGATTTCGTTTGCTCCTCAAGCAAACACTACTTAAATGTAATATTTCAAGCTTTGTCTATTGATATAGTAGGGATGTAGGAAAATCTGATCAAAATGAACCAAGCCATGTTGCAGAAGGGAGTTGTTGGGGAAGCTGGGTGGAGGGAGAGGAAAGCAGAAGGAGGGTGAGTGGAGGTTCTTGCTGGCCTTTCAGAAATAATGATATGAGGACACATGGATTCTGTGCATCGATTTTCCACATACAATACCATAAAATTCATAACAAATGAGGAAACCAGTACTCTAGCACCACAAAAACCTAAAGAAAGAGCATTTCTAATTAACTGTCAGTAAATAAATAAATATTACCAAAAGACAAAATAACACTGTTCCTAGCTACCTGCTCTTCTTTGTTGTTGCTGTTGTTGTTGTTGTTTGGTAGTGAGGTATTCCTCTGTGACATCAGCTGGCTGCAAAATCAAAATCCTCCTGCCCCTACCTCCGAAGTAGTAGAACGTGTGGGGTTGCACACTCCCATGATCGTTTTGTGCTGAGGCTTAAAGCCAGGGCTTTGCATGTGTTCCTCAAGCTATTCTACCAACTGAGCCACATCCCCATTGCTTTCGTCGTCTTTAACTAGAGAGTGTGTCATATCAAATAGCTTTCCAGGATTAACTTGTCCAGGTCCACTGTTTACCAGGTAGTAGTTTAGATACCACCAACCAATACAGGACAGATAGATGGGCTTCGGTTCCCAAGTTGTTATAACCATAAAACCTGACTAGATCTATGCTTGGGAAAACTACAGTGGTCCCTTACCCACAGAGAACACGGTCTCAAAGGTGCTATGGAGTCAGGTATGCTTATACACACCTCTAATCCCAGCATTTGGGAAATGGAAGTGGAAAGAAGTTCAAGGTCTTCCCCGGCTACATAATGATTTGGAAGCCACCCCAAGCTGCACAAAATTCTGACTCAAAATAAAACAAAAACCAGGAGTTTTATAGAGCCATTTATCCACAGGTAGGTTCCAGACAAGCAAAAGAGTTAGGATGAAAACTCCAGAACTTCTCAGTGAATATAGGGACATTCACTTTCAGTGAATTATCCATGGTAAGGTTTTAAGATTCATCAGTAAGAGTATCTTCAAAGGAAAGAAGAAAAAAGGATTAGGGACAAATTTGAGAAGCAAGGACAATGACTAAGCTCCCATTTGGAACAGTATCCTATAGCATAGACTAGAATTTAGCTTATACAGCTTGGAGAAAACCTAGAGGTCTGTTGTGGCCTCCTCGTGCCCTGGCGAGGAGCCAATCAGACTTAAAGTGAGAGTGCCTCTTGATTCTTCCTGCCACGCGAGCTGGAACTCACCATTTTAAATGCACCCTGTGCACACTAAATTACATCCTATGCACTGAAGAAATCCTTCCAGAAGGTAACCTTGTCTCAGTCCATGTCCTATTGCTGTGACCGTGGCTCCTCTTATAAAGGAAAACATGTAATGGAGGCAGTCTTACATACAGTTCAGAGCTTTAGTCCATTGTCATCATGGCAGGACACATGGCAGCACGCAGCCAGGCATGATGCTTGGGAAGTAGTAGCTGAGAGTTCTATATTTGGATCAACAGTCAGCAGGAAGATTGAGACACTGGTGTTGAGTTTTCTGCTTTTCATTACAGATTTGCATAAGAGTGGCCAGAAATAACCATATGACACAGTCAATATTGGGTTAGTTTGAAATCACCTCTGCAATTAATCCAAAACTCTTCAATTTAATGTCAGGCATATTTTTGTACAAGGGCAAAAGACAATCACCTTTTTTTTTTTTTTTTTACCAAAATACCACAAGAAGGGTCTGTAGGCCACTTAGCAATATTCTTCCCTTCTGAAACTTCTTGAACTGAGTCTTACAATCCAAATTGCCTTCAGCATTGTCTTCCTTGATCCTACTGTTAAGGCCCATTAATCCCCACTTAAAGTGTTCAACTGTTTTCCTAGTCTGAGATCATAAATTCCACATTCCACCAACAAGCAGTATGATCAGGCATGTCACAACAATACTATCCTGGAACCAAATTGCCTCAGTTTGGAATTCTATTGCTGAGATGAAACACCATGAACAAAAGGCAAGTTGGGGAGGCAAGTGTTTATTTGGCTTGCAATTCCATATCATGGTTCATCATCAAAGGAAACCAGAAGAGAAACTCAAACAGGGCAGGAACCTAGAGGCAAGAGCTGATGCAGAGCCCACCATGAGGTGATGATTTAGCCTCTTTGTTATAGATTCAAAAAATAAACTGAGCTAGGCAGTGGTGGCACACACCTTTCAGGAGTCAAAGGCAGATAGACCTTTGAGTTTGAGACCAGTTTGGTCTACAGAATAAATTTCAGAACAAAGAGATGGGGGTGGGGAGAAGCAAACTGAGCAATCCACAGGAAGCAAGCCAATAAGTAGCTTTTACCCACAGCTTCTGCTTCAGGTCTTGCCTCCAGGTTCCTGCCTTGAGTTTGTGTCCTGGCTTCATCCCCGCCCCACGTTGGACTTTGATGTGGAAGTATAAAGCAAATAAACCCTTTTCTCCCTGAGATGTTTTTGGTCAGTGGTTTTTATCACTGAAACCAAACTAGGGCAATTTTCAAATAAATATTTCCCCAAAATTATCCAAGAAGGCATCTGCTCACAAGTGGGTATTCATCTCCTAAAGCACTGACAAGAAAACAGAGAAAGAAATTGGGATAGAATTGAGGTTAGGAGCTAAGGGAACTGAGTCCAGTCATTTTGTTAGAGAACTAATACTTACTTTTCCAAAATTCAAGTACAGGCTAAGTACCTTCTCTGATTCCATGTATGTTTGACTCCAATTTTATTCTAGCATTTCGATTTGGTTTTTCCTTTCTTTTCTTTTCTTTTCTTTTTTTCTTTCTTTCTTACTTACTTACTTACTTTTTCAAGGCAGGATTCTTCTGTGCAATTTTGGAGCCTGTCATGGCACTCACTCTGTAGACCAGGCTGGTACCAAACTCAGAGAGCTCCACCTGTCTTTGTTTCCTAAGTGCTGGGATTAAAGGTGTGTGCCACCACTACCTTCATGTGGGATTCCCCTCTGTATGCTGTGAATGTGTTTTGCTAATGAATAAAGTTGTTTTGGGGCCTTTTGCTGAACAGAATAGAGCAAGACAGGAATTCCAAGCAGATAGAGGGGGAGCAAGTAGGCAGAGTCAGAGAGAAGCCAGGGAGCTGCCACAGGAGACAGACGCCTAATGCTGGTTGGAACCTTCCAGTAGGCCACAACCAGATGGCAATACAAAGATTAATAGAAATAGGTTAATTTAAGATGCCAGAGCTGCTGGGTGGTGGTGACACATGCCTTTAATCCCAGCACTTGGGAGGCAGAGGCAGAGGCAGATCTCTGTGAGTTCGAGGTCAGCCTGGTCTACGGGACAGGCTCCAAAGCTACAGAAAAACCCAGTCTTGAAAAACAAACAAACAACAACAACAAAAAAAGATGTAAGAGCTAGCCAACAAGAGGCATGAGCTAATGCACCAAGCGGTGTTGTAATAATTCAATTGCTGTGTGATCATTTCGGGTCTGGGCAGCCCAGAACCAGCAAGGAGCCGCTGTCTACATTACCTGGCTTGGTTTTGTTTTTCATTGTTGTCATTGTTTGACACTGTACCTCACGCCTTATCCTAGGATGGCTTAGAACTCTCAATTCTCAGTCCCCAACCTCCTAAGCACTAGAATTAACGGCTTGGTGCCACCATACCCATCTACCAATGTTTGTGTCTTATTTATTCCCAGTTGACATAGCACAGAAAAAAAATGGCCTATCAAATTAAACCGTGGTAACTAAAGGATTGCATATTGAAACAATGCCTTTGCTTTCTATTTGCCTCTGTCAGTAATTTGGAGGCATTTCAGGAAGAGTGCAGAGCCCAAGTCTCACTCCTACACTTCTCTCTGTATAACATCTTTCCTTTATCTGCTTAGCACAATGGCGGAAATCCTGCCTATGTTGATTAACCTTTGGTATTGAAACACTGTCCTCACCTAGTAAGTATTTATTGATATAAACTTTTCTACAGTGGGGAATATGATGGAAAACAGATGAAGGTGACCTTGACTCATGGGATTTATGTTTAAATGGAAAGTAGGAAAACAAAGCTAACAAAAATAATTTAAGCATGGATTTTTGCTGTGAATCTTTCTTCAGAAAACAAAACAGAAAGGGTGATGTGATAAAAAAAAAAAAATGAGGCCGTGTGGGTGGAAAGAGGCCACAGAAGGCCAGGAGGTAGGAAGGCCCCTCTCAGAGTCTATACAAGCTGAGCCCTTCATGAAAGAAGAAACCAGGTCACAATGAACGTAAATGAGTTTGAAGGGTTTATAAAAAAGGCAAGGTGTGTCTGTCCCCTCTGGTAAGACGGGAAGTAGCAAGGCCTGGAGCTGGAGGCTGGGTCAGATCGCAGGAAATCACAGAGGCTATGACAAGCTTGGGATTTATTCTGACTCTAGTGGATAATATTGGGCAACTCATGCAAATGACTGCCGTAGGAACTCTGTTTAAACAGAGAGATATTTCAGATAGGTGACACGCCAGGTAGAAAAAGAAATAACACTTCTACAGCTGAGCAGAGAGGAACAATTTCTGATAATGTGTGCCAGCAATGCTGAGAAAGCCTAATTGGGACAGTGCGGTGTAAGAGACAATGCGTGCGGCACGGTGCCATAGGCCAGCAAGGGGACAATGGGTCCCCCTGGGAAAGAGGCAGAAGCACATTGTTAATTCACCCACCTGGCAGGAAGATCTGGGCCAGCAGCAGTCAGTGCGCGTAGAGATAGAAACTTCCCATTAAAGGGCATCTGCGGTTCCCCGAAGGATAGCATTGTCTACCTTCCTTTTTCCTTTCTCATTCCTAGCCCAGGTCTCCTACACCCAGTGGGGGGAGAAGGCAGCTGGAAAATAAGGAAGATGGTGAGGCAAAAAGCAAGGGAAATAAATATTTTTCTGTTCTGAAAAAAAAAATCACTGAGGAAATTTGACTCTTTCTGCAGTGGCATGAGTTTTAAAAGTAAATGCAGAGGTCTGTAAATTAGGAAAGGGGTCCAAGGTCGGCATGGGGATTGTAGTGGTTTAAGTAGGTATGTGCCCCATAGACTCCTGTGTGTGTGTGTGTGTGTGTGTGTGCTTGGCCCATAGGGAGTGGCACTATTAGGAGGTGTGACCTTGTTGGAGGACGCCCTGTCACTGTGGAGGCGGGCTTTGAGGTCTCCTATGCTCAAGCTATGCCCAGTGTGACAGTTTCCTTCCTATGGATTAAGATGTATGACCCACAGCTCCTTCTCCAGCACCGTGTCTGCCTTCATGCTGCCCTGTCCTGGCATGATAACGGACTAAAACCTCTGAAACTGTAAGGCCGACCCAGGTAAATGTTTTCCTTTAGAAGAGTTGCAGTGGTCTGCTGGGTAGTGGTGGTGCACATCTTTAATCCTAGAACCCTGGAAGCAGAGGCAGGCAGATCTCTGTGAGTTCAAGACCAGCCTGGTCTACAAGAGCTACTTCCAGGACAGGCACCAAAAGCTACAGAGAAACCCTGTCTTGAGAAAGGAAAAAAAAAAAAAAAAAAAAGAGTTGCAGTGGCCATGGGGCCATGGTGTCTCCACAGCAACAGAACACTGGCTGAAAGAGAGGTGCGCTAGTGTATCCTAGTGTGAGAGAGGGTTGTTGTTTATTGTTCTTTCTCTTTTCTCCTGTCAAAGGACCTTGGTTTTTGTTGTTGTTGTTGTTACTGTTTTTATTAAAGCCCAACAAGGACTTGAATTTCCTGAACCTCCACTTCCCCTTAGTGCTGAGGAACCAGTTTGGGCAGCTTGCGATGCTGAGCTCTCACCAATGGGATGACACATGATCACCACCTACATCAACGGTACAAGCTGGAATCTCTCCAGCACACTTGCTAGCCCCATTGGTGTTGAGGCACATCCTTATTACGAAAAGGATCACCTTGTCTAGTTGCTTTTTGGTTTGTTCCTGGGCACTCAAATCATTCTTTTTTTTTTTTTTTTTTAACAATTTGAGGGTTCATCTCAAACCCATCAAAGAGAGTGCTCAAAACCCCTCCCCGGGGAAGAAACACAAACCTGTCATGTGTTTCTGTGGCTCCCTGGGTCTCTTTTGAATGATTAATGACCCCAGGATAGAGATGGGGGTAAAGAGCCCAGCAAGGTGCCACAGCAACCAGGAAAGCTGCAGAGAGCAAAGTAAAAGTTCCTTGGTGGTCAGGTTTTCTGGAGGTTGTTTGAGAGTGAATGAGTGAAGGGTTGTACTGCAAAGGGACTCTCAACCTACATGCAAGAAATCTCCTCAGATAGCTGGGTGGTGGTGACGCATGCCTTTAATCTCAGCACTCGGGAGGCAGAGGAGATCTCTGTGAGTTTGAGGCCAGCCTGGTCTACAAGAGCTAGTTCCAGGACAGGCTCCAAAGCTACAAAGAAACCTTGTCTCAAAAAAAGGGAGAGAGAGAGAGAGAGAGAGATAGAGAGAGAGAGAGAGAGAGAGAGAGAGAGAACTGGGTGCTAGTACCAAAAGAAACAATCAGGCCAAATGAACTCCAATAAATAAATTAAAATAGATGATTCCCCTAGACAGTACATTTGGCTTTGGCTGCCGCAGAGGCTCCGCCATGCCATTTAATACACCCCTTGCTGCCTGAACTAAAGATAGATAAACAATGTGGAAGAGACCTCTCCCAAAACCCATTTTAACTTCTGTGTCCCCACCCCTCTCTGGGAATGGGTTCCCTCTTGCTTCTCAACCATGTTTCCTCAGAGAACTTGGAAGAGCATGGATCAGGTTTCTGGGAAGGGAGAAAAATTGTGTGCTTAGATTTGATACTGTCTTAGACCATGTGGTCCCAAGCAGCTGCTTTTCTGAGTAAAATTGTTACCAAAGCTACTGTGGCTTTTAATCAGGATTAACTATTTTTAGGAGTTGGTGTCTCGGAGACTTGGATTCCAGCCTACACAGAGCGGCACAGATCCATCTGCTCACTGCCCACAGGATGCTTAAAAGAGGCAAAAAGGTGCTAAGGTCTCGCTCGGTCCTGGTTTTCTGTGCAACAGAGCAACAGCCCCATCTACTGGCAGTCAGGACACTTCCTCACTCCTGCTTCCTTCAAGGGTTCCTTTATTGCCTCTATTTCAGTTTTTAAGTCTTGAATTGTTCACTTCACCTGTTTGATTGTTTTTTCTTGGTTTTCTTTAAGAGATTTTTTGATTTCTTCCATTTTTTGTTTGTCCTTTCCTTCATTTCTTTTTTTTTCTTTTTTCTTTTTTTTTTTTTTTTTTTGGTTTTTCGAGACAGGGTTTCTCTGCAGCTTTTTTAGAGCCTGTCCTGGAACTAGCTCTTGTAGACCAGGCTGGCCTCGAACTCACAGAGATCCGCCTGCCTCTGCCTCCCGAGTGCTGGGATTAAAGGCATGCGCCACCACCGCCGGGCTCCTTTCCTTCATTTCTTTTTTTTTTTTTAAAAATATTTATTTATTTATTATATATACAATATTCTGTCTGTGTGTTTTGCCTGAAGGCCAGAAGAGGGCACCAGACCCCATTACAGATGGTTGTGAGCCACCATGTGGTTGCTGGGAATTGAACTCAGGACCTTTGGAAGAGCAGGCAGTGCTCTTAACCTCTGAGCCATCTCTCCAGCCCTTTCCTTCATTTCTTTAAGGGAACTTTTCATTCCCTCTTTAAAGGTCTTCATCATCCTCATACAGTTATATTTAAAATTGTTTTCTTCTGCTTCTTCTGTATTAGGATGTTCAAGTCTTCCCGTTGTATGACTACTGGGTTCTGGTGTTACCGGGTTGCTTTTTAGGTTGTTGGATGAATTCTTGCATTGGCACCTACCTATCTCTTCCTCCAGTTGGTGCCAGCAGTGTCTTTGCCTGTTGGTCTAATCCTTGCAGTTTCTGTCTGTGTCTCTGAGAACTGTTCTTGGTCTGCTCTCTACGGTTGCTGTCTGTGTCTCAGGGAGCATCTGAGGTCTTTCTTGACATACTGTGATGATACACTCACTTGTTCTGCTTTTTTGGTTCACTGTCTTGGTCCACTCTGCAGCCACAGCCTGTGCTTCAGAATTCCTCTGAGGTCATGGTCGTCGGGGACAGGAGGGCTTGGGGGTGGAGTGGAACTTGTAGCTTACAGAGTCTGATTGATGGGGTGGGAGTGTTGGAGCAGCCTACCAAAAGGAAGCTTGCCTGCTGGCTGGCTAGAGAAGCTAAGGCCAGATGGGTTGGGGTGCGGGGTTTTGCCCTGGTATGGAGGGCCTAGAGAGTGGGGTACCCCGCTGGGTGGGTGATCCCTCACCTCTTGGTTCTTTTGTGTAGTTACAGCCTATGTTTCAGAGTTTCTCTGAGATCACAGGGGATAGGACATAAAAATACTTTTAGAAGAAAAAGTAAATAAATGGGAAAGGACACCTCCCATCTTCTGGTTCGAATTTCCATCTGCTCTCATCTGACACTCAAGAGGTTTCCACAGTACTGACCAGACCGCCCTCAGGAAAAACTATATTTCCCTGTCCAAAAACATCACTGATTCCCAGCACTCGGGAGGCAGAGGCAGGCGTATCTCTGTGAGTTCGAGGCCAGCCTGGCCTACAAGAGCTAGTTCCAGGACAGGCTTTAAAAAAGCTGCAGAGAAACCCTGTCTCGAAAACCCAAAAAGATAAAAGAAAAAAGAAAACAAAACATCCCTGATGACGCTGTTAAAAATGGACTGAACTATGTCACTCACACCCATTCGACCTGTGTATAACCGAGCATTCACTTGATGTGTGTTCTGTCTCTACTAGTTCCGCTATAGCTGCACAAGGTGAGCCAAAAGGCCTCTTCAGGGACAGAATTCTGTGGGTTGGAAAAAGACATTTGCCAAGAAAAAGTTTGCCCATTTGTACTTTTCTTTATATCTAAACTGATTTGCAAATTAAAAGCCCCCAAATCACATATAGAGCTACCACTAAGATATATGGGCCTATTCTTCTAAAGATCACTCCTGGCTATCTTCAAAGGCATCTCTCTTTGTTTGATTTTCGTTGTAACCAATGAAGTCACACATGTTTCTCTTTACTCAATAAACTTAGCTCTGATCAGAGTCATCCTGAATTCTTTTCTGTGGAAGACATGAAGAGCTAAGGTGCACCCAAGCAGAGGCCACCCAGGATTCTACAGGGACACTTCAGGTTGTATGGCTGGCAGCCGAGCTGCATTTTCTGCTGACAGTGACATGTCCAGGGTCTACTCTGAACTGTGCTGATCTAGGTTCATTTTTCAAAGGACATGCTCCCTGAAAATTCCATTTTATATGTTTGAGTTCTTTTTCTTGGTTTTCTTTGAGTGATTTGCTGATATTTTCCTTTTTTGTTTGTTTTTTTTTTTCGTCCATCTCTTTAAGGTAATTTCTTATTTCATCTTTAAGAACTTCAAACATTCTCTTGAGGTTATTTTTTAGATCATTTTCTTCTGGTTCATCCATATCTGGTTTTTCAGGTCTTGCTGTTGTAGGGTTTTTAGGTTTTACTGGTGTTGTGTTGTTCTTTGAACAGAAGTAGTATTACAAAACAGATGAGGTCTTGACTTGCTCTTTATGAAACAAGAAGGGTTATATGTGGTCCTAAGAGAAACTTGCTGTGTCTATGCTAACAAATCAAGGGTAATTAGAGAAACTTTAGCTATCATAAAAAACTATCTTAAAACCAAATACTTAAATTACCAAGGAGGAAATAATTGGTACTAATTCCTATTCAACTGGTTCCCCCTGGCTAACTACTCTCATTTCAGATGCTGTAGGCCCCCTAAAAATCCTCCTAATACTGCTTACAATCAGGCCATGTATCTTTAGATTCATTATAAAGTTTGTTTTTTGACAGACAGACTGTATTAAAATACATACCATTGACTGGCTTTATCAGCCATTTCTGCAAGAGTCAGAAATGATGGTTCTCTATCAAGGATTTGAAGAAGACATATAAGCCAAGGGGGAAATGATAGACTAACTCCATCTTAAGTCTGGAAACTATTTTATTACAAGGACAGGATAAGTTCATTTCTGCTTACTGTAAAACTCAAGTTTGGCCATGCACTGACCTATTTTTGGAATTTGATCTGTGTGGTGGTTTGAGTAGGTATGACTCCCGTCGTCGCCTCATGTGTTTGAATTCTTGGCTTATAGGGAGTGGAACTATTAAGAGGTGTGGCCTTGTTAGAGTAGGTGTGGCCTTGTTAGAGTAGGTGTGGGATTATTGGAGGAAATGTATCGCTGTGGAAGTGGACTTTGAAGTCTTATGTACTCAAGTCATGCCCAGTGTGGCACAGTTGCTTCTGCTGCCTGCCTATCAAGATTTCAACCTCCTGTATTTACCTTTCTCTCTTAAAGTTAATTTTATTGTCACAGTCTGCTTACAGTTCCCTTATCTCTTTCTGACCCACAGCTTGGAGCTACGAAGCCATGAGGAGATGTAAGAGCACCCTGGCAAGCACATCAATTATCCAACACGTTGTAAGCAGTCTGTAGTTTAGCTTTCACGTTTCCTGTAATCTCAGGTTCCTCCTTGGCTTTGTCTCTGTCTTGCTGTTTTTACCAGAAATTCTGTGCGACTTCTATTTGGTCAGATATAATTTACAAGAAATAAAGTCAACCATTTTTGTTCATTGTTTGTTTTTTGTGTTAAGGCATTGATTATTTATATAGCCCAAGCTGTCCTCAATTTTGGGGTTTTCCAGCCAGATTCCCAAGTGATGTGGATTATATGTTGTTCCACCAAGTTGGGACATTTTCTTCTTCTGTTTTTGCAGACAGCTTCTCTTGTGTCCAGACTGGCCTAGAACTCATTGTATCTAACCTCCGCCTCTGATGTTTGGTATTCCAAGCAAGCATCACCACACTCGTCTCCTGCTAAATACAAAGCATATAATTTTGAATTTGACAAGTGTATGAGGCCAGGTAATCACCACCCAAATTACAATATAAAAGACTAGCCGGGCAGCGGTGGTGCACGCCTTTAATCCCAGCACTCGGGAGGCAGAGGCAGGCGGATCTCTGTGAGTTCGAGACCAGCCTGGTCTACAAGAGCTAGTTCCAGGACAGGCTCCAAAGCTACAGAGAAACCCTGTCTCGAAAAAAAAAAAAGACTACCAGAAGGCCTGGGGGCATAACTCAACTCAGATAGATTGACTGCCTGGTGTAAAAGACACTGGGTTCAATTCGTATACCTGAAAACCATCATGGAGAGGTATGCCTAACTAAAACAAGAGGATTTCTTCAAGTTCAAGGTCATGTTGCAGTACAGGTTGAGACCTCACCTCTCCCCACCTCCCCAAACCACTATCTCTTGCCCTCAACTCAAGAAAGTTCCACTGAAGTCAGTGTTTTGTCTCTCCCTAGAACCAAAGGTGTCTTTCTGCTGGTATGGATTTTCCTTTCCTGGAGTATCATAGAAACAGAGTGAAACTGTGTAATCTTTCATATAAGGGTCTGCCTTCTTTCACTCTTCGGTGCCTCTGAGATGGTAACGCTTCGTTGCCAGGATCTGTGGACTGGACCTGTGGTAGTTCCACATCCACAGGAGGCTGTCCTGCATGGATTGACTCACTTGGGTCCTGATGGAGACTGTTCCTGTGTGTGTGAACTGACGGCATGCGTGTGCCGGGGAAATGCTGTACCACTGGAGCTACTGACATCCTGACACTGATGGAGACTGTTCCTGTGTGTGTGGACTGACGGCATGCGTGTGCCGGGGAAATGCTGTACCACTGGAGATGCCAAGCTTCTATCTTACTTTCTGTTAACATTGTTGGTCCAAGTCAGAAGTCCGTGTGTTTTAGTTAAAGGCGGTTTTTAAGGGCTTCTTACAGGGTTACAGGCCAGCATTAAGTAACTGAAACCTCCAGAAGGAAGAAATACCTGTTAAAGGTTTTTCAGAGTGGACTGACTAGACCTTCACTAAAAGCTAGGGAAATGGTTCAGTGAATCTATCATCACACAGCAAGGGATGGAGCTGGGATCTCCAGAGCCCACATATAAAACTCTTATGGGTGTCATATCCCTCCTGCGATCTCAGCCCTGGGCAAGACAGGAGCAGGCAGATTCTGAGTCCCAGAATACAGTGAATTCCAGGGTCAATCAGGACTACAAAGTGAGAGTAGTTACTGTTTAGTCGAAAGTGAGACCCCAGCCCCTGGCGCCAATGGAGCAGAAATGGAGCAGGAAGCACCATTTCAAGTCCCTCACCCTGGGAGTTGCCTTGGTCCAGACTCCACCTCCGGGAAAGCTTGCCAAGCATGGACCCCTCCCCAGGGAGGGTCAGGACCGCTCCCACAGGCTATTTAGGCTGCCGCCCAGAAAGGGAACGCGCGCGCGCGCACACGCACACGCACACGCACACGCACACGCACACACACACACACACACACACACACACACACACACACACGCCCTGCCGCCATGCTTTCCGGACCACCCGGGAGTGCTGCATTAACGTTGGCGTCTTTCATTAGGTCTAATTTGTTCTGATTGGAATTATTTGCGTAGGCAGAGAGGTTCTTAAGTAATATACGTAACAGTTACATGACTTTTTTTAAAATTTCATGTAACTACTTTTATACTAGAATATTTTATTTGAGGCAACTTCATGTTCACAGGCATGCTCACACTTGCCTCAGAATAAATGATCATTTATTTGTTCCCTTTTAGATGAGAGCTATGTCTTGTTCATTGAGTGGCTGCACCCATCTCCTTTCTTCTTTGCTTAATATATTTTGCTCAGGGCTCCTAGGTGGGGACCTTGAACATGGTGAGTATGTGAGGCAACACAGAGCTTCATCCTCAGGCCCCCTTGGCTTATATTCTGATTTGTTCCTGTGTACATTGAAAGATAGCTGGGCGGTAGTGGCACACACCTTTAATCCCAGCAGTCCAGAGATACAAGCTGGCAGATCGTTCTAGGCCAGCCTGGCTACAGAGTGAGTTCCAAGACAGTCAGGGAGAGCCAGACAAACCCTGTTTCAAAAATGAACAAAAAAAAGTATTGGTCTGAAAGAGGATTTCCTTATCAAACTCATAATATGAATATTTTTAAAATATGTGGGTATGCAAAAGCACTAGCCTCTCCTCAAGCTGGAGTTACAACTATGGGCTGCCTGGTGTGGGTACTGGGAACTGGACTCCAATCCTCTGCAAGAGTAGCATGCATTCTGAACCCTAAGAGCCATCTTTCCAGCTCCACGAGTCTTTTAAAAACATTTAGTGTGTGTGTACGGGGGAAGGGGGTGGGGGGTACAGGTAGAATGGGAAAATTGTGATTTTTTTTTTTTAGTTAGAATTCAGAAAAGTGAGCAGGTTCAGGAGTGAAGATCTATAAGCCACTTGACAGTATGCAGGAAATTCAACAATTCATTTCTTCTAATTCCAACTCTGACTTTATCTACTGAACTATGAAACTGTATTAAATTTTTGTTGGAAAGGGGATTCTGAAGACACCTCAAGGTAAACTACTTTGAGGCAATGTTTTCTACAATCTTAAGTTTTCTTTTAAGTTGAATTAAAATTAGACAATGTAAAGATGCTTAAATGTAATATAGACCAGTAAATATGGGTGGGTTAGAAACAGTCTCATGAATAAGCAAGTTTTCCAATAAATCCTGTGAATAACATTAGCTGGACTCTTTAAGATAGTGTTGAAACTGCTAGCTTACAGTGCCCTCTTGTGTTACAAAGAAAGGCAAGCAGTGTGTTAGGCCCCCTCCTGCTTTTTGTTTTGCTTTTATTTATTTATTTATTTTTATTTTTTTCAGAGACAGGGTTTCTCTGTAGCTTTGGTGCCTGTCCTGGAACTAGTTCTTGTAGACCAGGCTGGTCTCGAACTCACAGAGATCCACCTGCCTCTGCCTCCCTAGTGCTGGAATTAAAGGCACGTGCCACCACCACCCAGCCCCTCCTGCTTTTTAAGACGGGGGTCTGGTTTAGTAACCAAAGTTGACCTTCAACTTCTGTTCCACAGCCTTGAACTTCTGAGTCTCTCAGCGTGCTCTTCCACAGCTAGCCAAATCTCTAATCTTTTTGATACAGGAGTCTCACTGTGTTGTCCTGGCTGGCCTAGAACTTCATGTAGATCAGTCTGGCCTCAGAACTCAGAGATCCTCCTGCCTCGAATTCCCAAAAGTGCTGAAATTAAAGGCATGTGACAATGTACCAAACTGATGTGGTGCAAAGGATCAAATCTAGGCTTCACGAATGCTAGCAAGCACTCCGATAACTTCAACACACTTTCCAGGCCCCCTATCTGTGTAATCTGACAGCCCATTCTTGGGAGCCAGGAGGGTGGATGCTGGGAAGCAAACCCAAGGCCTCCTCTGTGATGTGTATGTACTGAGTTACATCTCCAGCCCCCAACGGCATCTTTTAAAATAGCTTCTTGCAGGAGTGGGCAAATATGCAAACTCATTCTTGTCAAACCTCAACTTTTAAAACAATTAGATAAAAATAAAATTATAGGAATTCATCTACTGTGGTAGATAGCAGTATCCTAAGTGAGTGATATGGATGATTTCATATTTAAGAAGCCACTGGTAGCTTACACTGTTTGAGGTTTAGCTCTCGATAGGATTATTCAAGGACAGTTCTTCCTTAAATCTTTCATAAGACATGATGAGATGAAAGAGAAAGGCAAAGGAGAAAAATAGCAGAGGGGAAGAAAGAAAAAAATCATTTAGTCACAACTTGCATTATAATTTTGTAATGACAAGGATAGGGGTGTCTAATCCAGTTCTTTTCTCTTTCTAGTCTTCAGAAACTAAATTCCACTGGTGATATTTGATCTCTGCCCCACAAGACAGTTCTAAGAAAGAGTCAGGTGAATGATGTTCTGGAATAGTCGGGGGCCAGCCTCAACAAGAATACCTTCCTTCCAGAGTGGAGGTGTAGGAATGGAAATATAGCAAAGAATACAAAGACACGAATGAAAATAATAACGTAGAAACATGTAAGATAGTATCGGGAGGGAATTTTTCAGCAAGTACTGAAAATTCGCTCGTGTTTAATTTCCAATGGGTTAATATACCCCTGACTTTAAAATAGAGGGGTAAAACAGAAGACTGTATTAACATACAAATTGAAAGTCACAGGCTACATCCATTGCTCCTGCCCTAGACCAAACATTCTGTGGGCAAACCACTCCCTGGGTGCAATCCCAAGTTACTTCCATAAAGGGAACTGGAACTTAGTTGGCTCCTTAGACTTTGGTTTTAGGTAGGAACCAACTACTTCCCTATTTCAGGAGCACGAGGCCTGGCAACCAGCCACACCTGTTGCTGATAGTCTTGAGAGAACAGAATTCTGATTTACATATAGGTGGGACCTTTGTTTGAGTTAGAGCACAGTGATAGCCTTAAACAAACTCAAAACAAGTCCCAAACTGCTCTGCCGTTGGTCTCTTTGGGCCTCTGCACGGAATATATTATATAAAATAACTGTTTTGTGTTTTGAGACCAGCTAGGCCATATTGGCCTCATACTTGGGATCCCCTGCTTTTGTCTTTCAAATACTGAGTTATTGGTAATTGTTATCTACTGGAGCTATCTCCCCATCCCCCAAATCAGTTTTTAGAAACTGTTTTAGTGTGTGTGTGTGTGTGTGTGTGTGTGTGTGTGTGTGTGTGTGTGTGCCATTAACTGATAGAGGCATCTCTGAAAAGATGGATGCCTCAGGCACTGCCAGTTGATGCTGGAGAACAGAACAACAAACGGCAGAAAAAGGCACACTGGGAGCCAGACATACGACATACTGGCGAATGCCTTTAATCCCCTCCCTCATAAGGTTGAGGCAGGGAAATCATTAACTGGAACAGAATGGAGCTATGTAGACAAACAAAAATTAGGCTAGAGAGATGACTCAGTTGTTTTTGTTTGTTTGTTTTGTTTTCTCGAGACAGGGTTTCTCTGTAGCTTTGGAGGCTGTCCTGGAACTAGCTCTTGTAGACCAGGATGGTCTCAAACTCGCAGAGATGCCTCCCAAGTGCTGGGATTAAAGGCGTGGGCCGCCACCGTCCAGCCAAGAGAAGACGCAGTTGTTAACAGCACTTGTTGATCTTGCAGAGGACCCAGGTTTACTTACCAGTTCCAGGGGCAATTCTTACTTACCAGCCAATGGGCACATTCTTCTGTACAATACATACATTTTTACACATCCAATAAAAATAAATCATTTTTAAAAGAGAAAAACACCCATAAAAACAAAAATGGAAACAGAAAATGAAAACAAGCATAGGAGGAATATACAAATGCTTTGTAATTCTGTGAAGGTCCAGACAACAAGGAAATGACATGCAGATGGTAGACTACCCAGCCCCCCATTCCCCCACTCCCCCACCAAAAGCTCCTGGAATGGCAGTTTGCGGGTAAAAGCAGCACAGGCTGAGGAAAAACATGGGTTTGGAAGAGGAAAGGGTACTTTTCTAACTAATCACAGGCCATGTTAATTGACCTGCTATTACCTGTCAGGTGTTGTACATAGTACAGCTACAGAAGTGGAAAAACCAAGGCATACAGAAAAGTTAGTTTCTCTCTCTTTTCTTTCTTTCTTTCTTTTTTCCTTCCTTCCTTCCTTCCTTCCTTCTTTTTTCTTTTCTTTTTTTTTTTTTTTTTAAAGAACATTCATCTGCTAAGAGGCATGGGTAGGGTCCAGAGCCAGCTTCAGCTTTTGGTCGCTGAAGTTCTCTTGCATCTCAGTTGGGACTGAAGCAACCTAAGGACACAGGCAAGAGGACTGCAACAAGGTCCAGATGAGAAGTCTCTCATCTGCTGCTACTCATCTTGAGACTCTAGCTTTGTGGGAGGCCACAACCTTGTGGCCTACCTCATGCCTTCCCTCTAGGCAAGCGAGAGCCTTTGTGATAATCACTGAAAGTTTCTAGAATATGCTTCAAGACTCAAGTGTTTCTAGGGGAAAGTGAAGTTTCTTTTTCACAAGTGTGCCATATGTGTCTAGTGTAACTTCTTAGAAATAGCCAATATTTACAGCACTTCTGTCTTCCAGAGGTATCTGAGAGTTAATTGTATATATATATTTCTTGCTCTTTTATCCTGGGTGCAAAGGATTTATGCAACACAAATTAATGAATCTCTTTACTATTAATGGACAGTCTTCTAGTCCCAAATAATATTGCATTGCTATTCATGTTATTCTCTGTGCATGCAGACATTTGTGGATAAATTAATTTGCTACCCATAATATTGTAATCAATTGCCAAATTCTTCTCCCTTAAGGTTGAAAAAAATACTGCCTGACTTTTTCATTCCAATACTTCATCTGATTAAATGCTTTAAACTTTCACTTAAATACGGTTTCTGTATACACATGCTGAAGCATGTGGCTCTGGTTCGTGTCTTTTTCTTTATTACAGAGTGGCATTCAATTGTGTGACTGCACTACAGTTTGTCCACAGACCTCCTGTGGGTTTATGCTCCACAACGTGTTTCAAGAGCTCTGTCCGGACTTGAAAGAGGTGAACAAGGCAGACTCCAGAGTCCCGGGTATGCTATGAGGAGAGGCACAGCATGCACCTTAGCTGTAATTAGTTCTACAAAGACACCTGTTAGACTGTCTGATCTCCCACAGGTATTTGCTGCTGAGTGAACCAACCATGAATCAGTAAGACTCTGTCTGAGGGCAGGGAATGCAGAATATCAGTGTGGACACTTCACAGTCTGCTGTTGATAGTCTTAGGAACTGCAGCGCTGAAGGGGATCCACAGACACAGCTGGTCTCGGGAAAGCTCAACTGTCTGGCGCAGGTATTTTAAGGTGGAAATGTTTAGGTTGAGAGGGAATAGGCTTTTTGTGAGGGCCTCATATTTGCTATACCACTGAGACGAATCCCCAAGCCCCATATAACCTTTTATTGCTTTTAGAGTCTGGTCACTCTTTTTTTTTGTTTTTTTTGGTTTTTTGAGACAGGGTTTCTCTGTAGCTTTGGAGCCTGTCCTGGAGCTAGCTTTTGTAGACCAGGCTGGCCTCAAACTCACAGAGATCCGCCTGTTTCTGCCTCTTGAGTGCTGGGATTAAAGGTGTGCACCACCACCGCCCTGCTGGTCACTCTTTCAATTTATTAATTGAAGAAAACATGTCACTAGTTAGCTAAAGAAACTACATCAGGACTGGTTTTTCTACTCTAATGTAAATAGTGCCTTATGAGTCATTTTTAGAGTAGAAGTAGTTCCAGCTCCTGAATGGCCATCGCACCCAGCTGTATTTAGAGTTAATTCGTAAGTTTGCTCTGCGAAAGGGACGCACCGGTTCTCAGTTCAAGTTCAACTCTACACATCACGACAAAGAGGCAGCTTCATCTAAGAACTGTATAACTACACGCTGGCAGTCTTTAATATTGTGTCATGATGGGTTTTGTGGGTAGGGCAACAGAACATATCATGTATTAGAAATCCTGAAGGAAAGTGGTCCCTACACCCCCACCCCCGCCATCGCCATCACCAGAGTCAATACATTTCAAGACTTCCTCAGCTGTGTATTTAAAGAACACACAGCTTTACAAAAGCAAAGATTTTGTTTATTTGTTTCTAGTTTGGCTTGCTGTATGGACTCAGAATCAAGCACTATTGGTTCTTGAAGCATCAACTCATGAGGGCTGCCGGTGTAGCTCAGAATACACCACTCTGTGTGTGTGTGTGGGAAACACTAGGTTTTACTACCTCCACACCCTTGCCATCATTAATTAGAAACTTGCATTTCAAATGTATGGTTTAAAGTAAATTGCTTACAAATCTCAGGCCACTGCCAGAATACACACCAAGGAAGTAAAAGCAGGTCATGATAAACACAACCAGTTAATTCCATGGTTTGGAAGTTAGCAGCTTCCCCTTGTGGTCTTAGCCTCTCATTTTCACCTTTTATCTTAAATTCACAAGTTTCTACCCACCTCTCAACTATTCTTTTTCATTTGAAAATGCTCTTTTTGTCTTCTCTTTCCCTGACCTATGGGGGTGTGCCCAAAATGGACCATTATTTAGCACTTCCCTCTCTATAGAAGAACATTATTGTTAATTGTTAATATTCATTATTATTATTAATTTTAACCACAGGGTCTTACTGTGTAACCTAGGTTGAACTGAAACTTTTTTCCTACCTTAGTCTTCCAGAGGCTGTAATGGTAGGTGTCTTAGGGTTTCTATTGCTGCCACAAAACACCATGATCAAAACTTTAAGTTGGGGTGGAAAGGGTTTATTTGGTTTATACTTCCAGATCTGTTGGGAGCAGTGAGACCCCAGATCTTGAATTTCTTGTAATCCCCTGATCTGAGTGCCTATAGCTGTGCTGAGTGCAAGACCTTCAGGAGTTCCCGATGGCAGAGTGGTTTCTGGTGGGTTTGGCTGGGGTGTGGCTATCTCTATATAATCTGCCCCTGAACACAATAAAGGGGGCATTCTTGGGGAATTTAAGGATGACCCATGTCGCTGTCTCTCTGTCTGTATGTGTTTGTGTATTTTAACCTCCTGCCCCTTGCCCGAAGCTCAGTAACTGGGTAAAAGCACGCCGAATGCAGACACGGGGGCGCAGTGCTTGGCACAGATCATAGTTGGAGGTAGTCTGAACAAGAACTCAAGCAGGGCTGGAACCTGGAGGCAGGAGCTGCTTACTGCCTTGCTCCCCCTGACTTGCTCAGCCTGCTTTCTTACAGAACCCAGGACCACCCAGTCCAGGACAGCAACACACACAATGGGATGAGCCCTGCCCTCCGTCGCTATGAGAAAAATGCCTTAAAGATGGATCTCATGGAGGCACTTTTTCAACTGAAGTTCCTTCCTCTCTAATGACTCATTTCTTGTCAAGTTGACACAAAACCAGCCAGAACAGTAGGCTTTCCCATCACACCAAACAGGTATGGCTAGTTTTTTACTGTGGGGAGTGAAACGTGAGTCCTCAAGCAAAGTTAGCACGCCCTCAATCATTGGGCTATATCCCTAGTCTAAGACAATTAGACAGGGTTTTTACCCTCAACTCATATTCAGCTCCCAGGTAGATAAAGTTGGCCTTGAACTTCTGAGCACCCTGCTTTCACCACCGGAGTGCTGGAACACACAACAGCAAGCGTAAGACAATTATTTTTATATTCATGAAACAAAATGTAAAATAATGTGAATCAGTAATATTTTATTGGTTTTGATTTTTATTATTATACAATTCAAACTTTCCCCCAATACATTTAAACACAGTGCAAAAAAAAAAAAAAAAAAAGGAAAACGTAATAGGTCAGTAGGCTTCTACAATGTGAACAGATATGCTGAAGCTAGGCTGAAGAGGTCACAGATGTTTAGAAAAACGCTGTAGTTGTGAAGAGCACGGACACACGGAATGATCGGACCGGACTTGCTTCATATTTCTTGGCTATTTTACAGTCATGGCGCTATTATTATTCTGAATATGCTGACAAACTCTAGGGTTTAAAGTACTCAGGAGCTGAAGGCATGAACTGTGCTCAACCCAACTTACAACCTTGTGAGTGTACTCCATATACCACCACACGGGAAGCTGGGTCCTTGTATGTGGGGGGCAGCTATGCAAGACCAGATAAACTCATCAAGGGTGAAACAAGGCAGGGCATGGTGGCCCAGTCGCCGGATCTCTGAGCTCAAGGCAAGCCAGGGCCGCACAGAAACCTTTTCTCAAAAAATAAGTAACAGTAACAAAATAGTAGAAAATAAAAAAGTGAGCCGGGCGGTGGTGGCGCACGCCTTTAATCCCAGCACTCGGGAGGCACACACAGGCAGATCTCTGTGATTTTGAGGTCAGCCTGGTCTACAGAGTGAGTTCCAGGACAGCCAAGGCTACAGAGCAAAACTCTGTCTCGAAAGAAAAAAAAAAAGAATATGTATGCGTGTGTGTGTGTGTGTGTGTGTAGAGAATTAATTAAAATGATTTTTAATTTTTTATAATGTACTCTCAGATAATTAAATTTGAAAACTATGAGACATTGCTGAAATAAGTTGAAACCAATAAAATTATCCAGGTACAAGGACTGGAAGAATTAATTTCATCAAATTAACGATTCATACTACCCAACAGAATGCAATGCAGTGTTTTTAAAAAGCCCAACACAATTTCTATAGATATAGGAAAAAAAATCTGAAACTTCACTAAGCTAACAGACATCACATTTTCTGATTTCAAACTGTATCATATCACAAAGCTAAAATAATTAAATGTACAAGATGCTGGGCATAAAAGTAGACAATGGATCAAAATAGAAGACAGAGGCGCACACCTTTAGTACCAGCACTTAGGAAGCAGAGGCAGGCGGATCTCTGTGAATTCAAGGCCTGCCTGGCCTAAAAACTAAGTTCCAGGAAAATCAGGGCTACACAGAGAAACCCTGTCTCAAAAAGCCAAAAGCAAACAAAAAATAATAAATAAATATGTGTAAAATATTTAATAGGAGATGATAAAGCAGGCAATACAGCTCACTACCAAAAACAAAGATAAGAATGTGCTAGATCAAAGCTTGGCCACTTACTAATATTTAATAGAAAACTAGACTACTGATTTATCAACTAGCCCAGTGGGTCTCAATCTTGTCACTTTTGAATCCGTTGAGACGTTTGTCAATATCTGGAGTCTCTAATGGCTGTTAGCAGAAGGGAAGCGTTAGGGGCCCAAAGCACACTCGAGGGCACTGTCCAGTAAAGGACTACTTGGCCTAAGCACAGAAAAGGAATGAGATCTTGTCTTCAGCTCCCAGAGTATTTTTTCAGGGATTCCTGCTTTGCTACCATGTTGGGATCGCTCCCACACATTCATCATAAAAGCAGGCAGATTCGTCTGTAGAGTATTTGAGAAAAGGTCTTATTCACTACCTATTTCAGCCTGGCCTGTAACTGGTTTAGCTCCTAAATGCTGGGATTTATAAGCATCGACCACTACGCCAGCCTCTTCCTGACAGTTCAACAACTTTAGACAATGTGTACCTTGCTGGCCACATTAGGGGTAACCATCCCCGTACAAGTCCAGAGCTCCAGTCACCATTCTGTTTTGCTTTCCTTAATGTAGTAGATGCAAGGAGGGTTAAATCAGTTCTGTCTTAAACACCACTCAATGGTGGTTAAATAACAGAGCCAATTTAGCAGAGTGGTCACTGAGAGCTAATAAATTTCTTGCTTCTCTTTTTTCAAAGCAACTGACCACATTTACCATCATCAGTTGATGTTTTGATTGTTTCTATTCTAAAATGCTCTCAACATTTTGTTTTGATGCATTTGTGTTGATATGTTTGGCTTTGTTGTAACTATTTATTTTAGTTTGTGTTTATAATCTGATTGTGCCACAGTATGTATGCAGAAATCAAATGACAGAGTTCAGGGGTCAGTTCTCACTTTCTGCTATGTGGATTCTTGAGGTCACAGTCAGGTCATCAGGCTGAGTGGCTGAATCATCCCAATACTCCTTTTTTAAAAATTGTATGTATAGCCAGGCAGTGGTGGCACACACCTTTAATCCCAGCACCCAGGAAGCAGAGGTTGGTAGATTTCCTTGAATTCGAAGTCAGCCTTGTTCTACGAGTGAGTTCCAGGGCAGTCATGCCTACACAGAGAAACCCTGTCTTGAAAGACAAAAGTTAACACTTATTTATTTCAGGTGCACGTGTAGAGGTCAGAGTTAGTTCTTTCCACTATGTCTCAGGATTAAACGTTGGTTCTGCATTTCATCTGCTCCACTCTCGGTGTTTTACCAAAGTAACTGCTTTGCCACAAGGCAAGCAAACTCCATATGGAGATTCTTCAGTGCCCATCATCCTGTTATGAAGCAGATTGGTGCTGCCAGGAGCACATGTGTCTCACTGTCATGAAAAGCCTTAGGTTATTAAAGATCTTAAAAGTCATATAATATAGGTCTCTGAAACGTTTGAAGATCATCTATCTATCAAAAATATGTCTGTTTAACTTTGAAACATATTTAACATGACTACAAGTTTGAATGCTGAAGATGACTAACTACTAATCTGCATTTTAAAAATTATCCTAACCAGTTTTAATAATAGCTTTCAAAGACTAGAACTTTATATTACATTTTAAAATGAGCTGCACAGGTATAATACTTTGTACATATTCATATAAAAATAACCTTAAGTTTGTGCCAATATACAAAATACATATGAATGTAAAATACTTGAGATGAATACTTGTCTTTTTATCTCATATTCCTATATTCCCACTAAACAATGACAAACATTCATAACCCACCAAATAACCAAAAACCACCCTCCCCACCCTTGAGAAGGTGGACATTGTGTTTTCTAGACTGCTTCCTCAGTCTGGGAGTGACAGCATCCCCAGAGGATGCTAAGAAAATTGAGATAATGGTCAAGTCCTAAGAAAACTAGCTCTAAATCTTTGTGTAATGGAAAAGTGCAAGACTTATCTGAAGTCCTGGGTAGAATTGTCTGTGAGGCTGGACCATCTTAACCAGCAGCCCTGAAGCTGTTCTGAATACAGAACTCTGAGGAGACTGCAATAGAGGCATCTGAAAGGTTGTAACACCAGGACCACCCATTTTCATTCGTGTCTGGTCCCCTTGCTCTGAAAACACACAAACTTTCAAAGGTAACACGCACATCTGCATTAACATAAATATGGGCTGTGTATTCTACACAAGCCAGCCAAAGATAAGTCTTTTTTGCTTTACATATGGGCAGGTAAAAGACATCTGTCAACTTTTAAGTTTGCTTGGATTGTATAACCAAACTTCTATCCATGCCATATGAAATGATGGCATGTAGTAAAAATAAGTCAAGAGGATTCTGTAACCGACAAGAATTATCTTGTCTCACCCGGGCTCAGAGCCGTTCCATGTCAAGGGATCAGCATGTATGCCTCCTGTTTTGCAGATTTTCTTGGTTTATTTCTTTATGTTTGTAGTCAAGATTTTCAGATTTTCATTCTTCCCCAATCAAATCTGGTCTCTATTAATTTTGAAGAACCCACAACCTTCACTTTCTGTGGAAACAAAAGCATGAGCTGTCCCCCAACACAAAACATCTCTGAATTCCATTTTAAAGTTAAGACATCCCTAAAATATCTAGGCTAGTTTAATCCATCAGCTCCTTTTATAATCCCATGTCTCTCTCAGCAGCTGTCATTTGTGCATCAGCATTCAAAACAATTCAAAGTCAACAAAGCACCATACAGGATCCAGACTCCCTGTGTATTCCCCATCTTTACGTGGCTTTTATTTATTTATTTGCATTCAATAATTATACATAGTAATACGTTTCATCATGCCATTTTTTAAAATTTTATGTGCATTGATGTTTTGCCTGCATATCTGTGTGAGGATGCCGGGTCCCCTGGAAATGGAGTTACAGACAGTTGTGAATGGCCAAGTGGGTGTTGGGAATTGAACCCAGATCCTCTGGAAGACCAGTCAGTGCTCTTAACTGCTGATCCATCTCTCCAGCCCTACATTATGCCATTTTTATACATGATTACAATGTGACTACAATGTTTTTGATAACATTCACCCCATTATGTCTTCCTGTTGACCTCCTTCTCCCATTGATCACTTCTCTTTCCAGTATAAGCTTGTGTTTTTATTCTGCCCACCCCAGTGGTGACTCAGTGAGTTTCAAAGGAATGTATCTTACAGGAGCATAGATGAAAGGTTATTTACATGAGCAGAGGCATCTTACCAGTGGCTACACCTGTTGGAAGAGGGCGCTAGTTAGTTCTTGGCTCCTTAGCCCCTAAATAATCACACAGAAACTATTATTAATTAAATCACCACCTGGCCCATTAGCTCTAGCTTCTTATTGGCTAACTCTTATATATTAACCCATTTCTAGTAATCTGTAAATCGCCACGTGGCTGTGGCTTACTGGCTGAAGTTCTGGTGTCTGTCTCTGGTGGGGCTACCTCTATTCCCTGAGCAGTCCAAAGACAGTTTCTTTATTAACCAATGGTATTTACAGCACACAGAGGGGAATCCCACATCATACACCACTGAAGAAAGCATCTCTCCCTTCATGATTTATCACTACTTGCCGGTAAATACTCAAGGAAGGGTCTTCACAAGTCTTTAATATTCATGACAGAATGTTGATGGTCCCTATTTTGTGCAGGTCTTGTGCACACAATTACAGGAACTGGGAGCTGAAGAGTGCCACATCCACTTCATGCCTAGATGATAGCAGTTCACAACACCCTCTGTCTCCCAGTCCTCTGGCTCTTTCCGTCCTTTACTCTGAATATTCCATCCTCTATTCTTAACCTTGGAGGGGGTGACACAGATGTACCACTTATGGCTGAGCATCCACTAATCATTTATTCTTAGCACTTTGGTCCACTGTGAGTCCATAGACAGCATTGATCACTGCGAAAAGCATCTACTCTGATCAAAGCTGACAACAGTATTAATCTATGGGGCATAAACGCAATTATTTAAAAAGCAGTTTGTCAAGTACTTCATCTTCATTTAGCAGAACAGCTATAGTTTCCATGTTAGGGTATATGGCCTCCCTCGTCAGGTGCTTTGACCAGGTTTATGATGTTGGATGTGGATTCCCTCCTGTGGAGTAAGCCTGAAAACTAATCAGGAAGTCATTGGTTACACTCAGCAGAGTTGCCACTGCTATACAAGTGGGCACATGTTGCCTGGCCGGTCAGTATTGTACCCTGCAGGACCCACAGCTGAGGAAGACCGCTGATGACTTTTCTTCCTCGGCAGCCTGCACAGCACTTCACAGGACTATGAGGACCAAGCGGGAGTAGGGAATCTTCCATGTCAGTTCCAGCTTGGTTTTTCTGTGTTCTATTATTACAGCACATTATATACCAAAACTTAAAACCAAAATCTGTAACTTAACAAAAGCTGGCTGAGATTATTTCTTGGTGGCATTCATTGTTTTAAAATCTTAAAATGGGATGGTAACATTGTTATTGGGAACATCAATATATGGAAAGAAAATGCGCATTCACACAACACTCGTCTTTGGTCAGCTCCCAGACCCTGGGATATGGATTAAAAAATAGGAGGTGGCAACAGGCTCCAACACATGAATGTAAGTGGATTTTAAAAAAGTTAAGAGATATTTTGAAAGAGTTCTTTATTTAAATATTGTTTTAAATGTAAGTCAGTGTTTAAACTCAAATACACACAAACATTATAGATTTCAAAAACTGCTGGGGTTAGTTTCATTGTCCAAGGAGTGCATTCTAGGGTGTATTGGGGAATGTATACTTAGGCTTCTAGAAAAAAAGATACCACATGTTAAAAGTTCTACAAGGCTTGCTGATTGATTATAACTTTTGTGATTATGAAGAGTGGAAATGTTGCAGGTCCAGAGCCAAATTATCTAGGGCAATTTTACTTTACTTAGTAGACATTCATTGCCCCCTGGCTCCCACTAACCCAAAAGTTAAGGGCGTCAACAGGTAACATTTGAGACCTACAGTAGAGATTTCCCCACTTTCCTGTAACCCATCTGACCTGATGTTACTACCAATTTTTTGGGGAAAAATGCCTTGATTTAGGACTTTCTTTTGTTCTAGAATTAAATACTTAATCATTTTCATAAACCAACCTGAATCCATGTTCTTTGGGTCATGGTTACTTGACCTTTTTGAGTTGAGAACTGTGTTTGTATAGTGAATACAGTCAGTACTGTATAATCTTACATGTAATGTACAGAATAGGGTGACAAACAAAGTTAGGTGTTCCCAGTATGATTTTAAGAAGAATTTGCTGGACAAGGTAGTACAAACCTCCAATCTCAGCAATCAAGAGACTGAGGTAGAAAATCATGAGTTTGAGGTCAGTCTACATAGCCACTCAGTTGTTCTCAAATGCACATACATAATATATAAATGCTTTGTTTTTGTTTTGAGACAGTCACACTATGCAGCCTTGGCTGGCTTGGAGCCTCTATGCAGACCACAGAGGCTAGCCTCAATTCACAGAGATCACCTGCACCTGCCTCCCAGATTAAAGGTGTTCACCACCACACCTGGCATTTGAAAAATTTTAATACAAAAAAAACAACTAAAACAAAAAAGGAATCTGATTACCATTCAAATGTTAATTAATTGATTTTCCTGCTCCTACATGTCATCTAACCTATTAGCTATGTATGTGTAAACTACAAACCTAATTTTTTTTCAAGACAGGGTTTCTCTGTGTATCTCCAGTTGCCCTGGAACTCACTCTGTAGACCAGGATGGCCTTGAAGTTAAAAGATCCTCCTACCTCTGCCTCCCTAAATGCTTTGGATTAATGGTGTGTGCCATACATACCCATTTTTTAAAAAGACCAAGGCAGATTTGAGAATGATAAATTCAAATTAATCTTAGATCCAATATAAAAAACCAGAAAGCTTTTCAAGTAGATTTAGGTTTACTTGAGGTATGCATTTCGAGAGGGTGTGACCCACCCATGCCCAGAGGTTGGGAGATTCCCAGAACTATTTGCATTAATTTCCCTGAGGGGAGTTGAGGGTGTAGCTCAGTGGAAAGGTTAGTTAAGCAGGTGAATGACCCTGGATTTCATTCCTAGGACTACACAAAATACACACAGAAAGACAGGTCTCCCTAGACTTACTGTTTGGTTAGTGGTGTAATTAGTGTATGACACTCAGAATGGATACATTTTAATACTTTTGTTCTAGTATGTTCAAACAATAACCATAGAAAAATTGAATTTTTAAACAATTGAAACTTTGTAAGTCAACCAATATTTAAAGAGAGTTTAAAACAAATTACAAAACAAAAATATTAAACTATTCAATATTTTTGTTGTTGTTGTTAATTTTTCACTATGTAGTCCTATAGGCTAGGGTGACCACACCCTTACTATTTATTTAGGATGTTTGATTCAGGGTCGATGTAGTCCTGGCTGTCCTGGGATTCCCTGTGTGTATACCAGCCTGGATTTGAATTCACAAATTCATCTGCTTCTGCCACCTGAGTGCTGGTATTAAAGTTGTACACCAACACTGCCAGTTACAGAGGGTTATGAGCCACTATATAGGTGCTGTGAACTAAACCCACAAGTGCCTTTAACTGCTAAGTCATTTTTCCAGCCTCTATTCAAGTCTTTATGTAAACCTAAAAGTTATAACTAATCATATCATTTGTTAGTCTTCAGCATCTACTAATTTTGTTTTATAAAACTAGAGATTGAATCCAGTGGTTTATGCTCTATTACTGAGCAACATCCTCAGCATCAACTACTAATTTTAACAAAACATCTGCAAAGGATACAATAATGTATTAATTCATACTTATAAAAACAAACAAACCTGCAGCCAGGCAGTGGTGGCGCAAGTCTTTAATCCTAGCACTCAAGAGACAGAGCCTGGTTTACAGAGCGAGTTCCAGGACAGGCTCCAAAACTACACAAAGAAACCATCTCAAAAAACAAACAAAAGAAAATTGTAGGTAGTCAAATATGTACCCACTAGTCATTCTTTTTACCCTAAATAACATGTTCTAACACAGTTTTACAAAGTTTTTGTAGTTTAAGAATGTCATAAACCAGGTGTGGTAGCACACGCCTTTAATCCCAGCACTCTGTAGCTAGAGGAAGGAGGATCTCTGCATTTAAGGCCAATCTGGTCAACTTATGAAGTTCCTGGACGGCGGGGACTACATAGAGACACTGTCTGTACGAAAAGAAGAGCCACAAATCAAGGTACCTTTCAAATGGGTGGAAACACTGGTATTACAGCACAGGGGGAGCAGTCTCAGCTATGGGTCTGAGTTGTGTGTCATCTGACGACATTCTGTTTCTGGGTTGGAGGAAGTGAGCCATCAATACATTCCTAAACAAGTCACAGGACTGGTAAGTTATACCAAGGTAGGCACTGCGTAGCTCCTAAGAGGGCTGTTAGTCTCAGACAATTTAGCTCTGAAGCTGCACTATTCCAGCTTTCCACAATCAGTAAGTTCTAATCAATACCTCACACCTTTAACAAAGATATGGCTTTTCTCTGGGAAATTCAATGCATAGCACTTAAGTGGTTTTACAGAAAAACAGAAAGAGCTGCAAGATGAGCTACATTTAAAGCCAACAACCAGAAACACAAGGAACAGAATTATGACTGGCATGATAATAGATTCAATTAGGATTGAAGATTTCACGGCAGAGAAGTGAGGAAGTTCTCCTACAAATTAAGAGAGATTATTCACCAATGAGAGAATTGGGAAGGTGTTGGGAGTAGGGATTTCAGGAATAGTAGTTAGGAGGGTAGGGAGAAAGTGTAAAGCCGGGAATCCAGATTTGCAAATATTCGCTTCAATATTCCTTTTACAGTAAGTTGTAATTGGACATTTCTCTCTCACCAGGACCCAAATACCCAGGGCTGCTTTCCAAATAATTGACTCAGAGGCTTAATATAAATTATAAACGCTCGACCAAAAGCTCAGGCTTATTAGCTAGCTCTTACTTTTTTGTTGTTGTTGTTGTTTCGAGACAGGGTTTCTCTGCAGCTTTGGAGCCTGTCCTGGAACTAGCTCTTGTAGACCAGGCTGGCCTCAAACTCCCAGAGATCCGCCTGCCTCTGCCTCCCGAGTGCTGGAATTAAAGGCGAGCGCCACACCGCTCAGCTTAGCTCTTATATTTTAAGGCAACCCAAATTTCTTTTTACGCTCTGCCATGTGGCAGTACCTTTCTTCAGTACAGCGTGTTGGTCTTGCTCTCTCGAGTCTGGTCGGCATCCCCTGACTCTGCCCTTCTTCCCATCATCCTTAGTTTGGCCACTCCTGGCTACTTACCTGTCAGCATTTTATTAAACCGATCGAGGGAGAAATGTTTACCTTGTACAAAGGACTGTTCCACAGCAGTAAGTCACACTAAAAATGAATGAGAAGCTTGTGAGATGGCTCACAGAGGAAATATGCCTGCTGCTGAGCTTGAGGACCTGAGCGCATCAGGAAACTGTACGATTGAAGGAGAGAATTGACTCCTGCAAGGTGTCTTCTCACCTCCACGTGTGTGCTATTGCACAACGTGTGTGTGCGTATGTGTGTTAAAAATGAATGACTCCTGAAAAAGTATTTTATATGTACAGAGAGCAAATTGATTAAAACTGAAGGATCACTGGAGGACATAAGCTTGAAAACAAATGTTAATTAAATAGAGTTTTGGAAACTAGAAAGAAACATTTTAGGTTACAAAAGGCATGCAGTTTACAAAATATATAAAAGGTACAAATAAGACAAAAATCACTTTGTATTTTAAAGAGTTTTGACTGTTGTGTGGTGGTGCACACCTTTAATCCCAACATTCAGCAGATACCTGAGTTTGGGGCCAGCCTGGACTACAGAACAAGTTCCAAGCCAGCCAGAGCTATACAGAGAATATAAACAAAACAATGGTATAGGACAGCTTTAAGGTCTATAAACAGCTGAAAACAGAAAATCCTCATCATCAGTGCCCATGGCACTTTCAATAGTGACTGACAACAGCTGAGTTACAATTTAAAAAATATTGACTTTATGTTTATGAGTGTTTTGCCTATACTATATATGCCTGGTACCCAAAGATGTCAGAAGTGGGTGTCAGATACACTAGAACTGGAGTTGTGGGTGTTTGTGAGCCACCAACTGGGTATAGTAATCCAAATGCAAGTGCTCTCAATCATTAAGCATGCTCTTAAAAGCAAAATTTCAATCAGTATTTTAACTTGCTCAAAACAGACATAATTTTGATATACAATGAATAAAACCAAATATACAAATATAACTGATAAATCTATACATTGAGTGATTGCTATTGAATATACCTTAAATTAGGGGCAACGTTTGTTATATTGCTTGGAATTTCAAATCAGGTTGAGCTGACAAAATTAAGGTGTTGTGCCACAATTTCCCCAACACTGTTAAGGGATTTTTTGTAAAATATTAATGACATAGAAATTTGCCATTGCAATTTGTTTTACAGGGTCTCGTAGCACAGGCTGGTCTCCCATAGCTAAGAATGTCCTTGAACTTCTGATCCTCCTGCCCCTGCCACCAAGGGCTCAGCAATCCCTGCAGTTTTGTTTGAGAGGCCCTTGTATTACTACTAGTGGCCTCTGAGACATGTGAGGCGAGAATTTTCACAGAAACTTACTTGGCCTTTAATGCATTTAAAGAATTTATTACATTGTATAAATACCTTATAATGATTTGTGTCATTCTCTCCAGAATCCTATGAATTTAAAAAATTCATCCTATTTAAAGATTCACTGAAAGGGGAACGAATTTAATCAGGTATAGTGTGAGATAAGTTGGTACCTAGTCCTACTCCCAGTAAAATTTGTTGTGCTATGTTAAAAGGCTCAAATTGTGTCATATAGAAAACAACCACTGAAAATTCTTAGGAAGGGGAAGACATAATTACACAGTTTCTGATAGAATAATAATGGAGGCCAGCACAGGGCCAGTCAGAAAGAGAGGGCCTGAACAAGTTGTGAGGTGCTGCCAAGGAAAGTTAGTACCGAGTGTACATCATTCTGTGGGGGAAGAGTTAATATTTAAACAGGAGCTTACAATCAACATGTTAGACACTTAAGACATATCAGAGTTACAGATGTGTCAGGTAAAGACTAGGAGACACTGAAGTTAAAGCTGAGAAGAACGGGATTTAACAGTTTGAATGATATGAAGCACGCAGTAGACTGTACAATCCCTTCACACTCCTAAAGAGAATCACTTCAAACGTCACATCTACGCCTGGAGATGGTGGCACATGGCTGTGATCCCAACACGCAAGAGGCAAAGGCAGGCAGATCTCTTGTGAGTTTGGTCTATAGAGTGAGTTCTAGGACAGGCTCCAAAGAGACAGAGAAACCCTGTCTCAATAAACAAAAAAACAAAACAAACTTCTATCCTGTGAGTATTGGGGATGAAACTCAGGCTGTTATTAGGCTTGGTTTTTTGTTTGTTTGTTTTTTGTTTTTGAAAAAGCACCTTTACTTAATCTCTACCAAAAGTGCACTGACACATTGGCAGACATTTTTTTCAAAATGAGTTGAGGTCAAGAGTAAGTTTCCTTCATCTCATACAGCACCTAATCCATAGTGTTTTCTAATTACTTGACACTTGGGGAAATAATCAAGTAATGGACAGGGGTTTCGAAGCAGCAGAAAGGAGACAACACAAGCATGGCCAATGCATTAGTAAATTCAAATAAAAAAAGCTTCAGCATTGTCCGCGCAACATAATTTAAAGGTCCCTGCAAATCTGTTTGCAGTTTCATTGAGAAAAGCCCAGAAGGCAAAACTACGACTGGATGAAGATGTTTCAAGTGGTGCTGCAGGAGACTTCAGTCTTGTTTACTGCAGAGAGTAGAGTGTTGAAGAGAATGGGGGGAAATGGCTTATGAAGAGAAAACTTACAGGTACACATGATTAGCAACGTGTATCTCCTAGGTACTCAAAAGTATATTTAACAGAACTCAGGTAACAAGCTTTCACTTTCGTCTTAGTAAAGAATTTGAGATGCATGTAAACTCTAACCATGTCCATTGGAGTATAAAGTGGCAATGAGACATTTGTAATAATAGTTCTCCAAACAAGTCAGGGTCAAGAACATCATATTGCTTTTTAGTAGATGGCCACGAGGGTATGTGGTGCTCTAACATCTGAAACTGGACTGCATCTGTATGGATGAAGGTCACTGATTAACTGTGAGAAACACAGGGTAAAAACCCTGGTGTGCTAGTGTGTGGGAACTCCAAAGAGCTGGTTCTCTCCTCCCACAATGTGGGCCCTAGGATGGAGACCTGACTGTTGTAAATTCAGTGTGTGAGAGACCTTGGCTTACCCTCTGGTCATCTCACCAGCCCCGTTTTCAGTCAGTTTCTAGCTAGACTTTTCGTATATATGTTAATTGATGTTCTAGTAAAACAATTTTTTCTGTAGTCTTGCCAATTCCTTACCCTGGTGCATAATAATTTTGTGCTTATTTTCTTCACTCTTGCTTTACTTTGCCGGGGTAATATACTAAAAGTCTAGGTTAAAAATACCCAATATGTATAATAGCATGTCAAAAACTCATAAAGACAAGATTTCTCTGGGATATGGTGCAAAGTTCCAAACAAAGTGATATAAACAAGCTCCCCTCCAGAACAACTCTGAAACGCAGCTAATGCTAACCAGTCCATGCTTTCCAGTCTTTACTACAATTAATGAAGGACTGCATATTTGGCTTAGTTTATACCCCTTGTGTTTCATTTGGTTGTGAACCACTTTTTTTTTTCTTTTTTACTTTGAGATAGCAGTCCTGAACTTTTAGTTCAACCAGAAATTCCTGGAGACAGCAATTTAAAAAGTGTCTGTGTCACACAATTAGTCTGCGTGTAACATTTGCTCTTCAGATTTTAAATTTGTAGCTTCAAGTCCTTGCCTGAGCCCGATTACCTTTCCAAATTTAATATTCTCCCAAACGGACTTCTTCGTCCCTAGTCTTGACGTTGTTGACTCTTTAGAGACCTCGGTATTGCACGGTCGTGCCGCTTACAGTCCAGTGCACTCGACTTCGGTTCTCCTCTGCTGGACATGCTCTCGGCCTACCTGGTCCGCCTGATTCTGTGCCGCCCTACCCTTACAAAGATGCCAGGCATACTTTCCGAGTTGCCTGCCGCCCAGGCGGTCAGGGTATGAGTGCCCCAGGTGACAGTCGGCTGACCCAGTCACCGACCCAAGTGCTGCCCTGGCACTCAGGGCGGCCAAGAAGGCCCCGGAGCTGGACAGCGCTCGCTTCCGCCTCCGGTTCCTCGCCTGGGGCTGCTCCAGCTTTGCCGGGGTCGCTCCGCCGCGCCCAGAAGGTCGAGCTCACCTTGGGGGATCGCAATACCTCTCCGTGTCGGGGAAGAACAGACAAGCCGCCAGGCAGGCAGCGACGCCGGCGGACCGAACCGCGCCCGTCCCGGCTGCTCAGCGACTTCCGGATCTGCGCAGACGCCCTGGCGGCGCCGCCGTCCGGAGCGCCCCTCCCCCGGCTGGCTGTTTCCCGGCGTGCTCTGCGGCGGAAGGGCCGAGTTGACAATAACAAACCCCGCGGCGGCCGCGACCCGGTGTCACCGAGCTCGGGCTGCCTTGGGTCCCAGTGCCTCGGCGGGTTGACTCCGGTCCCGCGCGGTGTCAAGAGGTCTGAGCAGCGGCTACGGCCGACCGCGCAATCGCCGAACCTCCGGGCCGCGCCGGGCACTCGGCGGCCGGGCGCCGACGGTTGTGTCGGTTGGCGGCGCCGCTGGGGCGGTTGGTGGCCGCCGCCGAGGCCAGGGCGGCGGCAGAAGATGGTGCCGGGGGCCTCCGGCTGTGCTGCTGCCGCGGGCGGAGGAGGCACTGCCGCCGGGTGAGTGCCGCCCCTGCCCCCATTTGGTGGAGGGCTCGGGGAGGGCCGATTGGCCCCTGACAGGATTGTGGGAGCGGTCGTCGGCTTGGGTTGTCAGGGTCGCCGCGCCGGTCTTCACCGGGGACGGTGGGATCCGCCGGCCGCTGACAGCACCGCGGGAGCGGCGGGGCGCCCCGTGCCCGCCGGAGGTCTGGAGCGCGCGGCCTCCGCCACCTGGGCTCGGCGCAGCGGTGTGTCGGGCTCTGGAAACCCGAGAAGGTTTGGACCGCGGCCGAACGGGAGTGCACTGAGGGGTGGAACCCCAGAGGTGATGCCTTTGTCCCGACCCCGGAGTGCGAGCATCGGTGTAAAGTTACTCCTCGGAATGACTCAGCCTCCGCTCGCCCCACTGATGAATTTGGGGTGAGGGTGTATGCTGGTTCCAAAACTTGGTAAAAAAAAAAATGACAGCTTCCGAACGTTGTGTCTGTAGTTTCTCTACAGGCTGGTGGATGTGTGGTGGTGACTGTTTATGGTTTCGTAATTCTGCCCTTTCCGTCATGAGTCTTAGAATGTGATCATTCTGTAAACTGTATAGGCCTGGTGCCACAGCACTCATGCACTCACTTATTGATAAAGTCCCTGTAAGACATTCAGTTGGGTGGGGATGTTGTCATGTCTTTTATAACCGTTAACATTTGCCCATTTTGGTTAGCATTTTCTGTAAAAGAACTTTAGTCTGATGAGACTTATTTATCTGAGGGCTTGCAAGGCTAGCAGTTTAGAGGCAGTCTAAGCAGACAAGCATGTGTGCTTAACCAAATGTTGTTACTGAATTTCAATAGGTGATTTTTTTATAATTGGATCTATAAATAGGCCGCTATTATTGTGTGTGGGAATATCTTTTATTTAGTGTTAATACAAAATATGGCATGGATCTACCATTTTCTAGCTAATTTTTGTCATGTGTTTAGCATTTACAACTGTGCTTAAAACTTTATCTAGAATCTAGGGTTAGAATCTTGCTGCGAAATTTATCTCAGCATTCCGGGAGGCTGAGGCAGGAGGATAGCTTTAGGCGATTTGGGTTACATAGTGAGTTACAGTGCTTTTGGGAAACAGTGAGACCAAGTCTTGAAAAAAGAAAAACAACAAAAATGGTATCTAGGTAGCTGTGTCACGAGGCACAGAATGTATTATTTCCATTGATTAATCTATTGCTGTAACTAGTTAGTGGACGGGCCACATTTTAAAAATAACTTAGTTTGTTTTGAGTTAAACTGTGAGGTATTTTGGATCTGATTCTCCCGGTGTTACTGGCAGTCCGGGAAAACAATAAAGCAGTCAGCCTTCATTGCCCAGAGACTAGAGCTGTTTGGTTCTCTTTGACAAACATCAGGGTGTGGTGGGGGCACACCTTTAATCTTATCATTTGGGAGGAAGAGGCAGGCAGGTCTCTGAGTTTAAGGCCAGCTTGGTTTACACAGTGAATTCCAGGCCGGGCGGGTCTCCATACTCAATTAAAAATCAAAGGCTAGCAAAATTTTATTTTTCAGTTTATCCCTAACCCTATGTACACTTTTTTTTTTTGAGAGACAAGAGTTTCACAATGTAGCCTCAGCTGGCTTACAGCTTACTATGTAGCATACACTAGCTCTGACCTTCCATCAGCAGACCTGTGTCAGCCTTCTAGTCCTGGGATGGTAGACTCAAGCCACTGCAGCCTGCTGTGCTTTCAGGAGATGCAAGGGAGTATCTGACAATATTTTTCCATTATTCCATTTTCCATATATCCATTAGTTCATTCACTTTATACTTGCTACATTGAGACCATTGAACTAAGGAATAAAAGTAACGTAAGAATATCTTTAGAGGCAGGTTCTCAAGTGCCCAGGCTGGCCATGTACTCACTGTGCAACTGAGGCTGGTCTTTGAATTCTGGTCTTTCTGCTGCCTCTACCTCCTAAGTGCTAGTGTTACAGGTGTATGCTATCATGTCCTGCTATGAAATAGAATTGGATGTTCATATAAAATAATTGACTCTATTAGAAATTGACTCAAGTTTAAGGAATGTAGAATTAGCATGGGAGGAGAGAAGTGATATTTATAAGTTCCTTTTTCTTTAACACCCTAGACATCTTAGTTTTATAATGTTTTGTTTGGAGAAAGGGTCTCACTCTAATCCTTACTCGCCTTAGATTAAGTGTGTAGCTCAGATTGGCCTCCAGCTCTTGTCCCCTTTGCTTGAGCTGTCATCTGACACACCTTGGAGTTTTGATAAGTTTTCAGAAGGAAAATAAGAAACCAGTGGAAGGTTGTAAAGTCTGTCTATGTGGGATTGAAACTTTACGTAAACCCTCCTTATAAAGTGGAGCATGTGGGCCCTGCATGTGTAAGGTAGAGAGTGGAGTGCGAGTAGAGCCAAGTGTCAGGGGCACTTGGACTTGAGTCCAGCCCTTAAAGTGAACCTATGCAATAGTACACTTGTATTCAGTAATGCGCCAGTGAAATATAGTAACACGTTTTGTATGTGTGTGTTCGTGTGTGGGCATTTTAAAGAAGGCAAATTGACAAATATCAATTGCTGGGAAAAGGTGTTTGAGAAGCAGACTGGAGTGGTGGTTTGTAATTATGAAAACAGTGATCTATTTTCATATTATTATTAATTTAAAACTGTCCACATCAGTTTTTCCTTCGCTATCTATACACAAACATTGGTTAGTAACTTCCCAGAATATATATCAAGATAATAATTCAGTACTATACTGTTATTTCTGTGTATGGGTTTGGGTGACTTTGACTGCAGATATCATTTGAGCAAGTTTTTTTTAATTTCCTATGTTTATAGTCTTGGTTTAATAGAGTAAAGCTATTTCAGTATTATATAGGTAATTTGGGTTTCATATTTAGTATACACTGTAAATAAAATAGCAACTAGAAATTTTTCTCTAAAGTCATGGATTTTATAAAGTAATGAGTAATCTATTAATGTCCTGCTGTGGAATGATTTCTGTATATGCAGTCCAGGCAAAGTACACTGACATGTATGTCATGGTGGAAAGAAAGAACTGAATATCATTACTTGATCTATGATCTTCACATGCACTGTGGGAAATGCAGTCACAAAATAAATAAATGTAATCTTTAAATTTTGGGGGCTGGAAATTTATCAGCAGTAAAGAGCACTTACTCCTGCAAGGGACTCCAGTTCAGTCCCAGCACTCACACTGCCTGTAGGGGAGTTTCAGTACCATCTTTTGTTCTATTTGAGTACATGCACGTGTGTTCACATACATAATTGTGTATGTGTGTGTGCGCGCATGTGTGCATGTGTGTAGAGGAGGAAGGAGACAGTCTTAAGTATGTAGCCATGGCTGGCCCAGAACTCATCAGCTTTAGAAAACCAAGTTATTTTGTATATCCATGTGCCTTCTGTATGCTGAAGGAATAAATCGTTCGATATACTCCCAAATTCCATTCCTGGTTTAAAAGTATTTCTTTTCTGGTTTTGGTCACGAGCTTTTCATCTGTTACCCCCATTTGATGTTTATCTGAGCATGCTTGTCTTGTGTCAGAGAAGGCACACATTTAACACTATGTACCTTTACGAAAAGGTTTTCTTTTGTAGAATGTTAAGAAGATACCTGTCGTTTTCTTTTACTCTTGGCAGATAAGGAGTGGTATTATAGGGGGACGGTGCATCTGATTTGCAGAGGCTGACCCCCAGTTCTTGGTCTGGGTCACCTATCTGTTCTTGGTGGTGGATGTTATTTTCATTGATGCAGGAACCAGTGAAGACTCGGTGTGGTAGAATTGGTAATAATTGCAGTTTGCAGAATTAGAAATGAGACAAAATGATTTCAAAATTTTTCTTCCTGAGGCCTTCAGTTTGCTTTCTTTGGTAACATTCATTTCTCGTGGTCTGTTAAACCTGAAAGCAACTTTATTTCTATTCCTATTTAAATCATACATACCCTATACCCTAGTATTGGATTTTAATAAGTGTGTTTAGTTTTGAAGATCAAAGTTTCTTGTATGGGGTTTCTCACTTTCTTTCCCCATATAAGAAAGCTAGTTCTGATGTTTTAGTATTTTAGAAAGTTAGTGGTAAGGATAGACTGGACCTTGTTTGTCATCATAGTGATTTTTCTTTGTTTTTGTTTTTTGTTTTCAAAGATTTATTAATTATCTATGGAGTGTTCTGCCTGCATGTATCTCTGCAGGCCAGAAGAAGGCACCAGCTCTTATTACAATGGCTGTGAGCCGTCATGTGGTTGCTGGAAAGTAAACTCAGTACCTCTGGAAGAACAGTCGGTGTTCTTAACCTCTGAGCCATCTCTCCAGCCTCAACACAGTGATGATTTTTCAAGAGGAAAATTAGAATTATTCCAGTTGAAAAGTAGGCTAGACATTTAATAAATTAATTTTGAGGTAAGTTCACACTATGTAGCTCTGGCTGGCCTGGAACTTGTTATGGGGACCAGGCTGGCCTCCAACTCGGAGATTTGACTACTTGTCTGTCCTCAATGCTGGGATTACAACAGTAGGCCTGACAGACAAGTCAAGATAATTTTTTTAGTTGATTTCTGATTACTTTATATAGAGACAAGTCAAGCATTATCCATATATTCTGTATAAATATAGTAAGCTCATTTTTATTTTTTAATTTTTATTATTTTAGATTATTTTATGTGACATCGGGTACCCTGGAACTGGAGTAGTAGAGTTAGGAGCTGCCATATAGCTGGGAATTGAACCTGGGCCCTCTGAAAGAACAAGTGTTCTTAACTGCTAAGACATCTATCCAGCTCTTCCCTTCATGTATAGCCACGTACAGATTCAAAGGATCTAAGGAGAAGCAAATTGTCCTTTTTTCCCTCCTACTTTAGTTCATCCATATTGCTTATGTAGCTAGTTAGAGTTCCGTATCTTGAGGAGAAAATAATTCTGAGTGTCACTTGGAGCTGGGGACAGCGATAATAGGGCCGTACTTAGACTTTAAAATTCAGATAAGCAGAGATTGGTGGAGGAAGGATTTTTACCTGGCCTGAAAAATGTTTAAAGTGTTGGTATGGCTTTTTGTTTTTTTGTTTTTTATGTATGGGATCCTTTGACAGTCCCGGAAAAAGGAAATAGGGTTAATTTTGAAGCTATTAATATTGAAGCTTAATATCCATCACTTTTAGTGATTTTTATTATACTCTTGGGTACTGTAAAGGATTCGGATGTGCATTATTACCAACTCTACTGTACCAACGCTCTAAAATATATCATTTCAGTTTGTGTAGATCATAAACTCAAATGTTGAAGTTACTGAGTCCCGGTAATCTGGATGGAAATAAGTCTTTTTTCAAGCACTATCTTTCCAGGTTAATTATGTGTCAGTATTGTCAAGTTCACATGCAGTGGGGGTGCCAGCTAAATAAAGGAAGTAAGGGGTATCAGGTGGGTGCTTAGCTAGATGTAACAGCATACAAAAGATAGCTTCAGATAAGATAGGAGAAGATACTGAGAATCAGAATTTGATGACATTTGTTAGAAATATTGAAGGGGGATTGGAGTGAACCAGAAAGTTAAAAAAAATTGCGAACTCTAAAGGTTATGCCAGGGAAGATTAGGTGTTAGATTCTAAAAGAAAATCAGTGAAAGATTTAAAGGAAAAATATTAAATTAAAATTTGGAGTTGTTAGCCAGGTATGGATATGTACCTCAGCAGTTAATGTGGTTTTGGTTTGTTGTTGTTGTTTGTTGGTTTGTTTTAGGTGGGGTCTCATGTAGCTCAGCTTTGCCTTAAGTTTACTATGTAGATAAGGATACCTGTGAGGTTATAGTCATCTTGCATCCACCTTTCCAACTGTTAGGATTACTGGGATACTCATTACCATACCTGTGTTGGAGAGTGAGCCCTAGGCTTCCTCTGTGCACATACAGGGCAATCTCTTTATATCACTAACCCCCTTTTTGAGCTAAATCAACAACCCCCTGTGAGGCCCATGCTTACTCCTGTGCTTTACCTGAGTCCCAGTGCTAAGATTCCTGACTTTACCAACCATCCCTACCAGTGGTAGAACTATCCCTTAGCAGATACTGTGTTCAATCCTTACAACCAGGAAAGAAAAATGGAAAAAGAAATTTTGACATGTTTAACAGTAGGATTTGTAGTTGGAAATATTTTGCACCAGTCAGTACTCTCTCTGAGTTGAGGATGAGTCTGAATTTGTTATTAACGTTAACTGAGGTTGTTTTTGTACACATGTCGAAGAGTTTGCACAATTCTGTCACATACATGAAGATCGTTCTTTAGCTCCTCAGAACCATCTTGGGAAATAAATGTTTTCTATTTTTTTAATTAAATGAAAGAAAATTGATAGATGAAGCCAGTCAAGATCACAGAGTAGGACAGGGCTTAATATAGGTTTTCTGTTGTTATTCTTCTGTCTCCCTATAGGTAATAATTAGAGGAATAAATATAAGTGTCATTTAGGGGAACCAACATAGACCAGGGCTGCATATGGTCTACATAGTGAGTTCCAAGACAGCCAGGGCTATGTAGAGACCTTGTCTCAAAAAGAAAACAGCAGAAGACCATGAGAAGGTGAAGGATCAGAATTGATGTTGAGGCTACGCCGAGTTACCGGAAACTCTATCTAAAAACAAACTTGTTTTGTTTTGTTTTTTTCCAAGACAGCATTTCTCTGTAGTCTTAGTTGTCATGGAATTTGCTCTGTAAACCTGGCTGGCCTTGAGTTCAGAGATTCCGCCTACCTCCCTCAAATACCTGGATCAGAGGTGTGAGCAGTATCACCTGGCTCAGAGAAACAATTCTTAGTTTGTATATTTTTAGTACACATTGCCGGTTAAGTCTCCTTAAAAGTTCCACCAACTTATATTCCTTCCAGAAATGTGCTAGTAGAGCCAGGTTTGGTGGGTGGCCCACATCAGAGACAGATCAACTTCTGCTACCTAGGAAGTTTTAGGCTACTTGGGCTACATGTAATTCCTTTTTGTCTCAGGACAAAAAGGGAAGAGAAAGGGAGGAGAAAGAAAAAAAGTAGGAAGGAAAAAGGAACAGCAAGAGAGCAATTATGTGAACTGTTTATTACCTTTTCAACATAGAATAAGTCATTTCCATCTTTAGTGGCATTGTGAATGCTAAAAATGGTCTTGTCACCATCTTAGCTACTATTTCTTAGTTTAGTATGTCCAGCCAGAGTTTATTTTCCTTACTGTCTTTGTTTTGACATGGTTTGGCTATACAGTTGAGGTTATTCCTATACTTCAGGGTATTTAGGTCATACAGGTGCTACATCATGATGTAGATGGATTTTTTCTTTGGGCCACCAGCTCAAATAATGACACAGACTTGTTATGAAAATCATGAAAGCTCTGCTTTAACTTAAGCTTGTCCTACTAGCTCTTATACTAGTTAAGTTTGAGTATGACTGACATGTTTTGATATTTCTCTCAAGTGTTGTCCCAATGAAATGTACTGTTTTGTCTTATTGGACAGAAACTAATAACAATACTTAGACACGTAGTCAAAAAATAATAGGAGTTGGGAGTCTGGGGTGATGAAAAGATGGCTCATCAGTAAGAACACTTGGTACGTATTCAGAGGACCCAGGTTTGATCCCTCGTACCCATATGAGGCTCACATCATCTCTGATTCCAATTACAGGGCATCCGACACAGCTGCCTTTACAGGCACCAGGCTTGAATGTGATGCACTCACATACGTGCAAGCAAAACACTTATACACATAAAATAAAAATAAGTCTTAAGATATTGTGAGTAGGTATGATGATACATACTTGAACTCCCAGAACTCAGGCCCAGGCAGGAGTACTGAGAGTACCCATAGTTGCGAGCCTCAGAAAGTGTAGGCATATAATTGCAATTACTGTACATACATGTACAGACTTTCTAGTTATGATTCCCTCAGCAATTCACTCTAACAAGTATTTACAGACATTTAGACACTGTAGTAGATTAAAATGCATAGCCTGTGTGTCAGGTAAACACTACAACGTTTAGATAAGGACTTGCTACTGCAGATTTAGTTATAATAATTTGGGTATCCATGGGATCAGTTCCCCAAGAATAAAGGAAAAAACATGACCGTATTTGTAATGTTGTGCATAAACCCACAGTCAATTTTTTAAGCTTTCTGTTTTACCAGATGACTTGTTTAAAACAGACATTACTTTCTGTTTGTGTGTTGTTACTCATCTAAACACTGCCTCAAACACCATACAATGAGTGAAAATTTAAAAATCGGATGAGTTGAAAACGCACCCATACAGTGAAAGGAGAGCAGGGAGATAGTTATTGAAGTACATTTTTCGCAGAAGGGATCTTGACTCATGTTTTCAACAAAATTCTAAAGTTGGAAAAATATTTACCATAGCCACAGTCAATTTTTATGCTAATACTGAAAATTAAATGCAACAAGCAAATTTAGATCATATAAGAATATCATGAAGTTTAAAAGTTTACATAAGGGCAAATGTACATAATTAACAATCCCAAAGTTATAAGTTGATAAGAGCACTAGATCTTAGTTCTTTTGTTTGTTTATTTATTGTGTGTAGAGGTACTGCGTGGAGGTCAGAGGAGAGTTAGATCTTTCTCTCTTACCGTGGGGTCGGGTGCTGAGCTCCTATATGTGTGGTTGCAGGTGCTTTACCTTCTGAGCCATCTTACTAGCCTAGAATTGTTTAAGCAGTTAGCTTTGTAAGCTGAAGTTTTAGTAATGTGCTCAATTAGGGTAAACTTAGTTTTTATTTTGAACTTGATTTTATATATGCAGGTTTTTTTTTAATAGAAGAACGAGTTTCTTGCGGGCTGACAGTCTGAGAGGGTGACTCTGATCATCGTGACAGAGAGCATGACAATTGGCAGGCAAGCATGGCACTAGAGCTTACATTCTGGTCCACAAGCAGGAGGCAGACAATTGCCATTTTTAAATTTTGTTTAGTTATGCCTTCATTGTATGAATTTTTGACTGTTCTTTTTACTGTAGCATTTGCATACCTCCCTTCTTGATATTAGGTCATTTTATATATTGAGATTTTAAAAGATACTTTTTGTTTTTTTTTTTTTTTTTGGTTTTTCGAGACAGGGTTTCTCTGTAGCTTTGGAGCCTGTCCTGGAACTAGCTCTTGTAGACCAGGCTGGTCTTGAACTCACAGAGATCCGCCTGCCTCTGCCTCCCGAGTGCTGGGATTAAAGGCGTGCGCCACCACCGCCCGGCTTAAAAGATACTTAATATCAAACTTTGGCACTACAAACAAAAAAAGATTAAATTTGTTGAATGACTGTGAAGATTGGGTTTTATGAATAGTCTGATGATGTAGCAGTTTTTAGAACATTGGTGGAGTGAACTCATGTATCTCTTGACTTTTGCAAAAACACAGACTTGGAAAAACTAGGTAGGATACTAAGTCAGGACTGTAATTATATATGTATTGGGTTACTTAGTTCTTTTGTTTTTGCTCTTGTTTTTTAATGTATAAGGGTATTTTGCCTGCTTGTATGTCTGTGCACTAGCCACCTAAGTGAGTGTCTGCTCTCCTTGAAGGCCAGAAGAGGGCATTGGAACTGGGGTTACAGATGGTTATGAGCCTCTTGGATGCTGGAAATCAAACACAGGCCTTCAACAAGAGTAGCTAGTGTTCTAACCTGCTGAGCCATCTCTCCATTGATACTTTAAAAAATATTTTTATTTTGAAATTAGTATCTGTAATTCTAACAGGCCTGGAACAAATGTTTAACTGTCTTCCTGTACCTGCTGCTTCTTGGGTACTGAGATTACAGACATATGCCACCATGTCCACTTTAAACAGACAGTTCAACTTTGGATCATCTTATTTTGACAAATAGTATCGTATGAATTCTCTTTGAGCCATTTGAGTTTTTTATTACATAGTTTAGATATTTAGTCCTCACATCATTTATGCTTCAAAAATCATTGACATCATGTGTGTTCGGTGTTACTGTAGTATCTAAAGGACAGTATTACCCAAATGTGTTGACTATCATCTTTTATCCTACCACTTAGAAAGGTAGAGGCACAGAAGATTGTGAGTTTGAGGCTACCTGTGCTACAGGTAAGACCTGGTTTCAAACATTCAAAAAAAGTTTGACAATTTTCTACTGTCATTTGTTACACAGTTTGTGCCATGGAAAGAAAGTATTTGGCAAAACAAAACACCCTAACAAAACAAGGTATAGCAGGGCATTACTCTGGGCTACAAATATAACTGTTAGAACCTGAAGTTTGGCCTGTAAGTGGCTGTGAAACAGAATATTGACTGCAAAGATTACCAGAATGTTCGTGAGTTCTTGGCTATAAAACAGAAGCATAGAATGACATGAAGAATCAGGGATTATTCCTCTTATCAATTTAAATGCCATGTAGGAAGCCATGGTGGTACTGGTGGAATGTCCATCTAAATATATGTGCTTCCGTGTCTGAGTAAATTTAATGAAATTTGTTTTGGTTTTGAGAAGTATGGCATTAAAACAGGACCCACGCTTTCCTGCTATCATATTGTCAGGTTCAGGTATATGAGACTAGACAAAAATAGAATGGAAGACAGGAGACTTAATGACTTTTAGTTATGGGCTCAGGGAAGAAGTACTTAATCACATGATAGGCAACCAAGTAGATTTTTAAAAGTTTACATGTCTTGTAATACATTGGCTAATAAAGAAGTTTCCAAAAATTAGCTACCTGGATGTACTCTCATTTTTTGTAGTGCTAGACGTTGAACCTTGCGACTTGTGCCTGTTAAGCAAGGACTCTTTAACAGTGAGGCACATCCCTAGCCTCTCAGTTATTTTTTTAACTCTACTTTGTCTATTGTAAGACTTCTAGTAAGAGTGGAGTCAGCAGGTGCTTTGGGGGTGAGTTTTTATGTTAGAACAGTCAATTTTTATCTCTAGATAACATTTTTGGAATAGTTACTGTGAAGTTGGTATTGTACAAAATCTTTTACTAAAACTTGACTTTCTTCTATAATATCTATGTGAAGTAGACATTATTAGCATCCCCATTTATATACTGAGAGTTAGAAATTTAATTTTTAAAAAAATAGAAATTTAACAGATTGTGTATTGTAGGTGTAAATTTCTGTTCCACAAGCCACTCCCAAATATCTGACACAGAATTAATATAAATAATAAGTGCTTGACCAATAGCTCAGGCTTGTTACTAACTAGCTAATGCTTGCATTTTAAATTAATACATATTATCTATGTTTTGCCATGTGGGTTGGTACCTTTTCTCAGTACACCATGCCCATCTCACTTTTCTCTGTCTGCTCGTGACTCCTGACTCCATCTTTTCCCCATCATTTTCAGCTTGTCTTTCCTTCCTAGCTTTATCCTGTTCAGCTATTGGCCAGTCAGCTTCTTTATTAAATCAATCACAGCAGCATATATTCACACAGTGTTGTATAGGAATATTCCACCCCCCCCCCTTTTCAAAGCTTCACAGTGTACAAAAGGATTATTCCATAGCAGTGTATTGATAAGTTTCTTTCTTCCTCCCCAGAACCTATTAATAAAGCTATTTACTTCAGGGACAAGCTGGAGAAGAACCATCTCAGTGATTTTTAAAACTTTGAGTTAGAATACCAAATTGAGCTTTGTAAAGTTTTACTAAGACAATATTAAACACAATAAGTAAATTTTTTAAGAATTGAAACTTGCCCAAGGGCCTTGTGCATGCTAAGCAAGTATTCCACTAATAAGCTTCATTTCCTGCCTACTAAATGTACGTGAATTTAGATGACAAACTTTTATTTTGTTTGCACAGAATTTTATATTTGCCGTACTGTGTCTAGTCTAAACTGTGGGGTGGAGAGAATGAAATGAAATGAAACCTTTCCATTTCCAGACACAACTGTGGTGTTCTAAAGCTGTGTCATGGCCACCAAAAAAATAGCATCCAGGCTTCGGGTTGAGATAGAGACAGCTTGTCTCTTGTGCTGGAGTGTGAACTCAAGACCTTGAACATATTAGATGAACTATCTACCACTATATTACATACCCAGCCCAGAGATATTTTTAAAAGAGTCAGTAGTATGAGCACCAAGGTAGAGAGAAGGGGTCTGTAGAAATGGCAGCTTTAGGAAGAGGTTCTATGATGGAAGAGAATGACAGTGGCAGAAGCTGAGTAATCTTGATTACTTATACAGCAGTCCCCTCACAGTATTACTGCTGTAGAACTGACCTCCCATATTCCTTTTTAAACCAAAGATGGTAAACCCCTTCAGTCAGATAGTCTTGAGTTTTGTCTATCTACTTCCCTATGGCTGACTTGAGAATACATGTACTTTGCCTTGTTGACTCTTGAGTAGGTACCAGATACCAACCAGTGAGAATAATTTTTTTTTTTATTTTCTTTCTGATTTTTTTTAAACTAGAAGACTGGGTATTACTTGAGATTAAGAGAATCTTGAATAACGCTTACGTTGGTTGGTTGGGTGTTGATGCACAGTGGAAGTTTGATTTCTACGTTTCTGTACATATGTACTTGCTAGGAAGCTGGTATTTTTCTTTCAGTGACTACCATTTTACATGCTTTTAGTAAAGTGTATTGTTTATATGCTGCCTTGGATACAAGGTGGTGACAGCACTTTTGTATTAGGCATTACTAGATATTATTTGTATTTCTGCTTATGTTCATGGATTGGCTACATATGGTTTGCTAAGAGCTGATACATGATTTAAGAACATGTTGATTCTCCTTGAGATCTTACAGGGAAAAAAAACTTGTAAGATCCATTTTAAAGAATTAAAAGATGTTTATTTTGAAATGGGGTTTTCCTGTGTAGTCCTAGCTAACTTGAAATTGCTCTCTTACTATGTAGACCTCAAAGCTGTCCTCAAACCTGCCTGTGCTATGATTAAAGATAGTATCACCACACCTGGCTTTTATTAGTGTGTTCTGTACATTAGCATGAGTAAAGATGGCCAGTAAGTGTTGCCAGAGGTTTCTGTCCCACCAGGTCCCACAGCCATTTAGTCCCAAATAAATCACACAGATGTCTACATTAATTATAAACTGATTGGCCTAGTATCTCAGGCTTCTTATTAGCTCTTATAACTTATATTAGCCCATAATTCTTGTCTGTGTTAGTCACTTGGCTTGGTACCTTTTTCGGCGAGGCAGTCACATCTTGCTTTCTTGCTTTGTTTATGGCTGGGTCTGATTGCAGACTGAAACTTATCTCTTCCCAGAATTCTCGTTGCCCTGCCTCTACTTCCTGCCTGGTCACCCCACCTATACTTCCTACCTGGCTACTGTCCAATCATCATTTTATTAAAAATAATACAAGTGACAAAATAAAAGACCATTGGCCCATAGCAAGTTAAGTGTGGGAAAGAATTGTTTTTATTATGAATAGCAGGGTATTATGTAGTACATATTTAATATATGTACATAAAGTACAGACACTGTACCAGCTCATGTAGACCCAGTTCTTTCCTGTATGCTTTTAGGAGATGAGTTTGCTTTTGAGAAATCATTCTTTTAGCTCTTTTAAAAAAACAAGTAAATAGACAAGCCAATTTATTGATGAAAACAACTCCCTCTAAGGAGTTTTTGCATGCTTGTTGCTGCTGTCTGTTATGCGATCTTTGCTGGGGGGTGGGTAGACGGAGGGTGAGAAGACCCAGAGACTAAGACACAGACTCAGATTCCCTTGCAGAAGCTCTTTATTGTAAAATGGTCAGGCGTTTTTTTTTTTTTATGGGCTTAGGGAAATTACATGGCTGCAGGAACGTTTCTGGTTGGTCCTTTTTGAAACTGGCTATCACTACTAGTGTATTGTGATTGGCTAGGAGCACAAGTCTTTAGTCTATGCTTTTGGGCCAATTTTGCATACTTATTGTGAGTTTGCATGTGCTTGCTTGTGCTTGCACTATTGCCCTACCTCACCGATACCATTTTTTTGTCCTGTAGGTAGGAACCTGGAATTGTTAATAAACTTTGCTTTTATGTTGCAAATATTGTATTTTTCAGAAACAAGAAACAAAAACCTGACAATAAACCACTGTGCCTAGTATACCCACACTATGTCTCAGTAGCTTCCTTCAGTTCCCACCTTGTTTCCGCTAGACTTCTGCCTTCCCTTTTTCTTATTTGGCACTACAAGGGATATATTATCTAAATTTGAGAAGAGGGCTGGAAGTCAAAATACTTTCCTCATCGTCCAGCCTGGGATGACAGAAGAGGGATATGTTACCCTTAGCCTAAGTCAGTTGTTTTTGTGTCTTTCTGGGACAAATTATAGCCAGGGAGGTGACAGGCACAGTGGCACTTTTCTGTAATTTTAACATTCCTCAGGCTGAGACTGGGACAGATCACAAGTTCAAGGTCAGACCCTGTCTCAGACAACAAAAAATGTAAACATAACAAGAAATATGTTCCAATAGAAGCTGTTGCTAATCCAGTACTTTGAGATACTTGTCATTTTTGCGTTGTTTTCCCTCTAAACAGCTCCTCAACATTTTCACTGCCCATCTGTGATTGTGTTATTTATTGGGAGATGGCAGGAGACCAAGATTGTCTAAGGCTGGCCTGGAGCTTAGCATAGTCCTCCTGGTTCAGTCTGCCCAGTGTTGAGATTATGGGCACGAGTCGTCACGTGTCTGTACTTGTGTTCTGTGTATTGTTCCGTTACAGCATTATTAGCCTTACTAATCACTATCCCATGTTTTCTTACAGTATCTACACTAGGAAATGAATAACCACAGGTTTATTAATTATAATAGTAAACTATCTTAAATACTTTAAACAAATTGTTTTATTTTGCAGAGAGGGATTGAGACAGAGTGTGTATGCCTAGATGTTTTGGACTTACTAAGTAGACCAGATTGACCTTGAATTTTAAGAGAATTTGCTGAGATTAAAGGCAAGTACCCACTTGCCTGTCCACGATTTTCTTAACATGGGTCTTTATTGAACTGCATGGGTATCTGTGCTCATGGTGTGTTCAAATGATGGTGCAATATCTGGCTTTGTAGGCTTCTTGGATTTGCAGGTTTTTCTTGGTTTTTTGTTTGTTAAACCTGGTAATTCTATTGATGCAGTTTTAAAGGAAAAGGGGTGGGTTTTCTAGTAGTATTACTGAATTAAGTAAGATTTGAATTTATAAAATCTTTGCTTACCCTCACAGATACCAATTCTTTTCTAGAAAGGTTATAATTATTCGTATCTTCATTATGAATGATGAAAATTACTAAAAATTGTTTTTTTTATGTTTTTGGGAAATTTTAAAATATACAAAGCTAGAATATTTAGTGAGCCTTCTGTATCCTTCTGCCTTGTTGGTGTACCATTCAACATTAAATTTATCTACCTTTCATGAACAAAATTCATTTCTGCTAATCTTTCTTGTTTTTTTTTTTTTTTTTTTTTTGGTTTTTCGAGACAGGGTTTCTCTGTAGCTTTGGAGCCTGTCCTGGAACTAGCTCTTGTAGACCAGGCTGGTCTTGAACTCACAGAGATCCACCTGCCTCTGCCTCCTGAGTGCTGGGATTAAAGGCGTGCGCCACCACCACCCGGCTTCTTGGTTTTTTTTAATCAATTGTTTTCATTAGACTAATAGTTTAAATCAAATATCATCTTACACATTAGTTTTTTGAAGCTTATTTTGTCCTAACTACAATGCCAGCCATTATCAACCAAACAAAAGTGGGTTTATAAATATTATTAATTATATGTGTGTCAGGTAAGCGTACTGGTGACTGTGGAGTTCAGAGGCAGATGATTCCTTGTGAGCTTGAGTTAGGGGCCACTACCCAATGTAGTGCTGGGAACTGAGCTCAGGTCTCCTGGAAGAACATCAGTAGGAGAACCCTGAGCAACCCCTCTCTAGTCTCCACTCTCACAAAATTTTAAATATTTTTTGGATAATGGAGGTTTGTGCTGGAAATCAAACTATGCATGCACACAGGACATGCATTTCATAGTGTCAAACTTCCAGCTTGAAAATTTTTAATTTCTAGCTCAGGATTAAATTTCTGTATTTATCTAAAATTTGGCTTTTATTAGTTGCTTTGATTATTTCATCCCCCCCCAACAGGTCTATACATGCATTATTTTTTAATTTATTTTAACTTATTATAAGCTTCCCTTTCTGAGGAAATAACTTGTTGAAGAAAGTAAGTTGATGTTCTAGGGAATGGTTATCATTCTATGTTCAGCTAATTGTTTTCTTACAAGCCTATTTTCTATTCTGCATTTACTGTATTGCTCATAGGTGTGAAATCTTTATTTTGTGGACTAAGCCAGAAACTATCGATAACTATCCAGTTAAATCATATGAAATGTTTATATTAGCATGTTATGCTTAGAGTGAGTGCCAAGTAATCTCTGTGGTCATCTCTCAGCCTTCTTTACCCATCAGAAGTATCTGTCAACATTTTCCTGATTGTTTCTATTAATTTGCATGTTATTGCATTTACAGTACATGTAGAAGTCAAAGGACAACTTTGGAGTTGGTTCTCGCCTACCTTTACATTGTTCCAGGCATTGAACCATGTTGTAAGATCTGTTGATGTATAGATGTGTTATTTCAGTTTGAAATGACCATCCCTGTGTTTCATCTGCACTGTTGTTGCTGCTTTTCGATGTGTTTTGTGGTTATCAGCTGCTTAATGTTTCTTTCTCTAGTTTTTATAATGAGTTCTGAAACCAGTTCACCAAGTTGTTTGATTTTTAAATTACATGTATTGATTTTGTATATATGGTCATAGCACACACATCCTAATGTCAGAGGACAACTTGATCTCTCAAATCTATTCTCTCCAACATGTGGATACTGGGATTGATCTTAGGTTTTCACGTTTGGTGGTAGGTGCCTTTACTTGTTGCTTAGCTACCTCTCTTGTCTCAGAGTTTTTGTTTGTTTGCTTACTTGCTTGTTGTGTGGAGTGGTGGGCTGTGTTCCCACCTGGCTCCTGCATGGCTAGCTTTATACCCGAAATAACAACACACAAATTGTATTCATTTAAACACTGCCTGGCCCATTAGTTTCAGCCTCTTCTTGGCTAACTCTCACATCTTGATTAACCCATTTCTATTAATGTGTGTAACACCACGAGGTGGTGGCTTACCGGGAATATCCTAACCTGCATCCATCTCAGAGAGGAGAGCTATGGCATCTGCCTGAGGCGTCTGCCTCACTGCCATCTTCCTTCCAGCATTCTGTTCTGTCTTCCCTGCCTACCTATGTTTTGACCTATCAGGCCAAGCAGTTTTCTTTATTAATTAACCAATGAGAGTAACACATAGACAGATGACCCTCCATCACTTGCTTGCTTGTTTCCTAAGGTATTGTTAGACACAGATGAGTTCTTATGGATTTGAGGCTATTCAGTTTTTGTAATTTTTTTTAATGATTAGACTGTGCCAATGAAAGTCATTGTAATGTTGACTTCTTTGCCATTTTAGCATGGCTGTACTAGTTTTTCTTGCCCCATGGTGCACTAAGATGTTCTAAACATATATGATTGGTACATTTTCTGCTCTGCTTTAGATAGATTCAACCCCTTTTAATAGCCCATTTAGAAACCACCATGTGAATGTTCAGTGAGGTTACCCAGAAAATTTTCTAGCTAGAAAAGTCTCTGAAAGTCTTTTCTGTGGAGACTAACTGAAAACATGGTGGGTGATTCACATACCCTCGATTTACATCAACAGACAAACAGCTTCTAATGAATACTATCCCCACTTCTATGAATAGCTCACAAACTAAAAGAACACTATATGTATTTGCAACTTTTACTGTATCAAAAGATGCAAGTTAAAAATCAGGCTTTGCTTACAGAGATATGGCCCAGAAACTTCAGAAGTCTGCCTGCTCACTTTTCTGCATTACTCAGAAAACTTTCCCCTCTCTTCTTTCTGTGTGTTTTAAGCATGCATTTCCTATCATTTTAACACTATTCTAAAACTTGCTACCCTGTTCTATAATTGCTAATCTGCCATGTGACTGACCATCACACTAACTTAGTTTAAATGGCATGACCTTTTTCTTTCCTTTGTCTTCCCCCTCCAGGCAGCTCCTGAGATTTACTTGCTGCCCTGAAATTTTTTTCCCTCCTTTTCAAATCAGGGAAGATAAGCAGATAGTAGAATCCGGAAAGGATTGGGGCTGAGTCTCTTTTTGGCTGTCTTCTGGTGTCACAAAGTCTCATTTCCTTTAGAAACACTGGTTACTTGAAGCCCATTTGGTGTGAAATCCCAGGAACTTGGAGATGATTTGATAGATGTTGAGGATAGATCAGATCTCTTTTCAGATGAGATTGGTTCTTCACAGCAGTGGGTGCTGTGGATGCTAAAGTTGTTTTTGCTGCCTTGCTTTTTTGATGCTGCGAGAAATACATACCCTGGAAAGGATTATTCCCTGTGGATACTATCATTTTCAAAATAATCATGCCCCATCTTCCCGTGGTTGGAGCAGGACCTTGAGCAAGTACCCTGCTGCTGAACTACATTTCTAGCCCCGCCCTTTTACTTCTTTATGCATTCCATAGTTCTGCCCCCCGAAAATGTTGAGTTTGTTTTGTGTTTTTGTTGTTGTTTTTTATTTGTTAATTTTAATAGCTTTAGATATTGAACATGGGATCTTACAGTGCAGGCATCGCAAGTGTGTGCCAGTTTTTCCAGTTCTGGCTGCTATTTTTTAACTGAAATTATATAGAAAACTTGAACTCGGCCCCTGGGATTTTTATTTTCTGCATTTCTAACTCTAAGCAGGCTATGTAACTTCTGAATCTTTTTTCATTTGCAAATAGAAACAAGAATAATACTGTGTTACGTGTTGTGATAAATGAGGCAGTGTATATATATCTGTTTAGTATAGTGATTTTAATTAACAGTCTCTTGGTGAGAGTAATGATTGTTAACTTTATGTATTGCATTTTTGGATGTGTAGAAAATTAAAAAGCGTTTGTGGCCAAAACCCATATACTGACATTTTTTAGACTACAGATAAGGGTGGAGCCATATTATGTGACTTGGTTTCTCCTTGCTCTTGGGTGGAACTTTGTTACCTTCAGTTAATGGGTATATAAAGAATGAGGGTGTAGATTCAAAAGGGAACTTCTCAGTAAAGCTGCCAGTCTTGCAATTCACAGCAGTCATCCCACATCAGCCTACTCAAAGTGCCAATCTTGTATCTGTAAAACAGTGGATGAAACCATAGGCTTCCATATCTGAGTAGATTAGGGGTTGCTTCTCAACATATCGTTAGGTGCTCAACTTGAGCACCTATATGTATAAAATATGAGGTGTGTGTGTGTGTGGCCTTGCCTAACCTTTAAGTAAGATGGCCCTATATAATGGAGTGTGTGTGTATGTGTGTGTGTATGTGTGTGTGTGTGTGTGTATTTTTTCTGGTGATTGAAGTTTATAGTAGTTTAGAGATTATCACTGCAGTGTTATACTCTGCCTTTTAGAGTATATATAGTAGAGAATTGTTAATGAGTAACAACCTTATTGGCAGCCAAATATGGCATGTAAATATAAAGTAGTGAACTGTTACTGGCAAAGATATTGTAACCTTATAAACAAGATATATGGCCTGAGGAGTATGAGTGGGTAAAAGCAAGTTTATAGCATACTCTGATAGCTATGAAGTTGAATTTTTTAGTTAGAATTGAGATGTGTGCCTGTAATCCCAGTACTTGGAGCTTGAGCCACACTTAGGGCCAGTTTGGACTACATAGTGAGGCCATTTCTCAACATCAAAGAAACCAACAAAAATTACATGTTTTGATACAGGAGTTTGACTTCTGAAACAAAATATTTCTGTTAAAAATAATCCTATATAGAAGTATTTATTGTGAGATTAAACCCTAAGGGGTAATAAGTAAATATAGTGTAATCTTTAGGGTAATGCTTTGTTTGGCATTATTAGTATTGCTGATTATGAAGCATTTATAATAATATAAAAATGATTAAGTGAAGGGAAATGATTCTGAGACCCATGATGGACTTCTTAATTCTGTGATAGCCTACATGAAACTTTGTTCGTTGTTACAGACCCAAGTATGTTACTTGCAGACAGCAATTTGCCATTCCTACTTTTTTTCATCATCCCTCAAAAGACATGTTACTATAATCACATTTTAGTCAATGTTAATGTGTTAACTTTTCTGTGCCTGTGATAAAATACCATACCTCCCAAAAACTTACATATGAAAGTGTTTATTTTGGATTAGTCTATCATGATGATGAAACATAGAGGAACAAGAAGCTGAGATCATATTTTCAAGAGCAACCTGTAATTTGCTCTTGAGATATAGATTCTCAAAGTCCTCTTCCAGTAATGGACTTCTCTAGCAAGGCTCCACCTCCTAAAAGTTCTATAACCTCCCCAAATAGTTCCACCAAACAGAGACCGAATGTTCAAATATGTGAACCTATGGGACATTTCTCATTTAGATTCCCACATTCCATTCTCTGACCCCATATGCTCATGGCTGTGTCTTAATTAAAAACGCCTTTACTCCAACTCCAAAGATCCTTATCGTCTTTCTTAGTCTCAACAGTTTGCAAGCCCAAAGTCTTTTCTCAGACTTAGATGGCTTAGCCCTTCTAGCTTTGCTTTGTCTGTAACAGGTAGGTATGTAGGTAGTTACATGTTTATGTTGGGCCAGGCCAAGTTCAAGTCTTGACTTTGAAAAGCTTCCTTTCTAATAAATGTAAAGAATACATGAGAAACATTGTAATGTATATAGAATATATAGCATAACTAATGAAGTGATGAATATCATGTGATTGTCTATCAAAATGGGTGTATGTGAAGGTATGGCAGAAGGAAAGATAATCAGAGTAGAATGAGTAATCACAGGGACTGGGAAAATTGTAACCAGGGAAAACTACCCTCCTGAATACTCAGAGATGAGAGTTAGGAACTTGTCTGCTTCAAAGAATTTGACCAGTATTGTATTTAAGCTTAGAAGGGTGAAGATAGAGAGTTTGCTGTTTTTAATAGTACCATAATTATTGAAGGCAAAATAAAGTGGAAGCCTTGGATTATGTAACTCTGAGCCAACACTCATTAACTTATGACATCAACTCCTTAGTCTTCTTACCATAAAATAACAATGACCATCTTTATAGGATTGTTTTTCTGAAGAGCAAATGAAAGTATTTATGGAAACGCATAGAAAACTAGGCATAGTAAAGCCTGCTTATAATCCCAACATTGAAAATGCGAGACAGAAGGATAAAGACTTTGAGGGCAGTCTGGACTATCTCCTGAAAACCTATTTAAAAAATATGGAAGTATATACAATGATGGCTGCTGCTGTCAACTGATAGAGTAACAATTACATAGTAGGAGAACCTGGGCTTACTTAGCATTTACAGCTAGGGTCCTTCTTTTTTCTTTGAACCTATGTGCCTGCCTTAGGAGTCCTTGTAACTTGCAGTTCTGATGCTCTGCTCTGGGTCCTGAGTGTTTGTAGTCTACACTACTACAAACTTAGACCAGAGTTTCTGAAGGCAGTGAAGATCTGGTATACTAGAGATGAAAAATAAGAGCCAGATCAAGATTGTTGTAAACAAGGAGAAACTGAATTATCTCAGTAAATAGGAGTACATAATCTGTGACTATTTAAGTATTAGAATTAATGGATAGATGTGCTAATGTCTGCCTGGTAGGAGCGCTGGACAGCGTGCGATAGACTAGGTAAATGCAGATTCAGTAAGCAGAGAGAAATGAAAAAATAAAGCAAAGTGAATTAGGAGATAGCCAGATGAAGATATGCACAGTATGAAATAAATTGGAAATGTTGAGTTTCAGAAGTTTTTTAAAGAAGGATTTTATATTCAATCTTGGGCCAGGTTTGAGAGTTGGTAGTCAGCAGTATTAGAATCTACACACAGCCATAGGGGTGGCCACATTCCAGTCTACACTGGAAGGAGGCCTCGCATTTCAAGTAGACATTGGTGACCCACATTATTATCTGCTTCATACTGTTCTCTTACATTTTTTTCTTTCCTTTAGTCATAACATCCCTCTGAGGTGGTTGTACTGTATTAATTATCTCTTGCTGAGTAAAAACTTACTATAAACCTGTTTATTTGAAGCAACCTGAATATTGTATCTAGGGATTGTATCTTGTAGGTTGATCAGCTGGGAAAAGGTCTGTTCAGAGTCATGTAGTGTCAATATTCAATTCATTAAGAATTGTCAGACTGAAGTTCCTGGCTTCTTGCTGTTTGTTAGCAAGCCGCCATCTTTTTAAAGGTGTAGCTCTCTATATGGCCACTTGCCAAGCAAGGCTGATAAGGAAGTCAACTATAAGATGGAAGGTTTAATTTTAATAACCACAGACCTAATCCTGTCACCTTTTCTTATATTTTATTTATTAGAACCATAGGCTTTGCTTGCATCTTACGGCAGTGGAAGGGTACGTGTTGACTAATGAAAACCAGGACGTGGGGGTCCCCGAGAAAACAGGCTTATTTTATGGAGCTTGCCTGCTATTTTTATTCTTATGAATGTGGGTATGTGCATGCCACAGTTCCTGTGGTGGGGGTCACAGGATAATTTGAGGGAGCTGGTTCTCTTCCACCATCGACCAACAAACAGGCTTGGCAACAAGTGGTCTATGTAACTGTGGAGCCATCTAGCCCAAACTAGGTACTGAAATGGTTCAATAATATTTATAAGTGTCTTAAAGTAATGAGGGTATATAAAGAGATGGGTCCATCAGGAGTTTGTACTACTCATACAGAGTTGGTTCCCAGCACCCATTTTGAGTGGCTCACTGCTGCCATACCTATAGGTACAGCTCCAGTGGGATCCCAGTGCCTTTAGCCTTAGTGGTCACCTGCCTTTACATGCATGTATACAAGTATGTGAGCACACATACACAAATACACCTTAAATAATGAAAAAGATCTTTAAAAAGTTATGGGGTATTCCCAACCTAAAACCATCTGACTCTACAGCCTGGGCTCTTCCTTGCAGTTGTTGCTCTGACAATACTTTCATGGTTTATTTAACTTTATTTTATGTCCACTGGTGTGAAGGTATCAGATTCCCTGGAACTAGATCTTCAGACAATTGTGAGCTGCCATGTGGGTGCTAAGAATTGAACCCAGGTCCTCTTGAAGAGCAGTCAGTGCTCTTAACCACTGAGTCATCTCTCTAGCCCCTCTGACTTTGTCTTTAGTGAACCCCAACATGATATTGAATGATTCCTGATCCTCCTCCTGTAACCATGCCTGTCTGATCATTATATTTAAAGTGTGAAAAATGGCTGTAGAAATAGCAGTTGTTTGTCTTTATGGGTCTGTATCCTAGTTGTGCTATGCATTCAGTGAATATGCAGGTGAGAACATGTACCGAGGTTCTGGACCAGGTAGAAAAGTACTGTAATTGGCAGCTTTAAAGGAAGAGAATGCTTAACTGCATGTTGTTTTGTCATTGAATTATTTCTCTATAGTGACTCTGAAATTTGTCTTTTCCAGTTCTCTGAGGTTCACCAGTAGTGCCACTCAGTTGCCAATATCAAGCAAGCCCATATAAACCATTCGTAATCTTTTAAGAAAAGCAGTGATATTCTTCACGGAAGCAGGGTAAGTCACACACCTTCACTGCAGTTTTGATCCACTCGCTTGCCCATGAACTCCCTTGATATTTATTTTATTTAATTTTTTTAAAGATGTATTTATTTATTGTATACACAATGTTAAGCCCCCTTGTATGCATGCAGGCCAGAAGAGGGCACCAGATCATATTACAGATGGTTGTGAGCCACCATGTGGTTGCTGGGAATTGAACTCAGGGCCTCTGGAAGATCAGCCAGTACTCTTAACCTCTGAGCCATCTCTCCAGCCCCTCCCTTGATATTTATTATAGGTGCTTGGGATTTGAATTCAGATCCTGTTGCTTAAGCTGAAAGTGTCTTTACCTGATGAGCCATCTTCCTAGCCTAGTAATGGCTAATTCTAGTTTTTATTTACACATTGAAATAGGAAAAATAATGAGCAGTGCCTTTGGGGGTTAAGTGTTAATTTGTTTTGAGATCAGAATCACTGCTTCCTAGGTTGGTCTGGAACTTAATTTGTATCCGAGGCTGGCTTTGAATACAAAGCCATCTTTTTGCCTTAGCCTCCTGATTGCTGGGATTACAAGTATATAACCCCCACTCTACACACACACACACACACACACACACACACACACACACACACACACACACACTCTATCATTTCAGTCTTCAATAATGAATTAAATCTAGACCTTTTGCATACATGTCAATTACTCTGTTGAACTGCACCTCTAGGCGCCCAAATTTTTTATTCTGAATATAGAAAGCAAGGAAAATTAATACACATTGTTTTTCTAGTGATGGGCTTTTTCCTCATGCAAACAAGCCAACTGTGCAATGTAGAAATGTTAGGCTTTTCACTAGTCTCATTAAAAAAAATTGAGTTGACTGCTTTGTCCAATTCACTTCTGAAAATCAACGTACATTTTAAATTTTTGTTGTATAGTAATATTGTTCTATTGTAGTGATGAAAGTGTTTGAACTTACTCTTATTTTTTCCACTTAGGAAGTGCACCAGAGTGTGAGGTACGGCTCACAGACTCCAGAAAGATCATCATGAAGTTATATGTGTTTCTGGTTAACACTGGGACCACTCTGACATTTGACACTGAGCTAACTGTGCAGACGTGAGTTCTGTTTCACTTCTCTCTGGTTTTTCGTCCGAATTCATACCATAATTGAACAAAATATCCTATTGCGGTGTAGGGATGGCACAGTCAATAAGAATGCCTACCTTGCAAGCACAACATGACTTTAATGCCCAGAGCCCACATAGGAAGGTCAGCTGTCACGGTGTGTGGTTGTTATCACAGTTTTGGAAGTCCCGTGGGACTCACTGGTTAGACAGTTTAGCCTAATGCAAGACAGTAAGAGATGCTGTTTCCAAGGAGGTAAATCATCTTCCTGTGGATAGCATGAAATTGTAACTTCCTGTGCATGTGCATATATACCCAACACCTGTGCGTATACATACAAACATTTAAAAAGAAACCTACTAAAACAGCTAGAGAGTTGGCTTAGTGGCTAAGAGCGTGCGTTCTTGAAGAGAGCTAGGTTCAGTCTCAGCACTCATAGCAGTAGATCCACTTACAGGATTCCAGTGGTCTCTTCGACCTCTACAGGCAACGGGCACATGTGCAATGCCCAATACACACAAATACACACACAAAAAAGAAAAATTTTCTTTGTAACCAATCTGTACTGAAACTCACCAACTGGACATGGTGAACACACTTTTTGCCCCAGCAGTTGACCCTGGAGATCGGCAGATATCTGCATTCCACATCAGCCAAAGAGACCCAATGAGATCTTATCTTAAACAAAAACAAAAACAAAAACAAAAAAAAACCAAAAAGCGCCAGTGGCCTTCCAGCATATCTCAAGGATTTTCCTTACACATCATGCACAGTTGTTAGCATTCTGAAGTGATAGGCTCAGTGTTCTTAAATTGTGCTTTGTGACATTTTCGTGACTATATTAGTAGTTATAATGAACAAAAGGCAATTCCAAACTGAAAGTTTATTAGAGCAATATGCATCTCTTTGCAGTTTTCAGTAATTTGTGTGTTTTAAAACTTTGTGTTGTGCCAGGCGGTGGTGTCACATGCCATCAATCCCAACACTTGGGAGGCAATGAGACCAACCTGGTTTACAGAAAGAGGTCCTAGACAGGCTCCAAAGCTACACAGGGAAACCCTGTCTCAAAAAGCCAAAACAAAAACAAGAATTTAAAAAAAAAAAAACCAACAACAAAATACCCCGAACAAACCCCAAAACTGTGTTGCATTTTATTTCTTACTGTGTGTATTTATGTGTATACATGCATGTGTCAATGAGTTCATTTGGCTTATTAATAAGAGAATAAAACAAATGGAATATATAAATTAATGCAGCTCATTTTTAATCATTTCTGTTTTGTCACCTTCTACTTTTTTTTCCCCGCCTTGAGATGAGGGATTTCATCTGGAGCTTTCTGATTTGGCTAGACTGGCTAGCCAGTGTATCCAGGCATCTGCCTGTCTCCTCCCTACCCTAGTGTTGGGGTTATAGATACGGACTATCACTTACTCCCCTTTTTATATGATTTCCAGAGATTCAAACTCTGTGCCTTTTGCTTGTGCAATAGGCATGGAATTTTACCCACAGAGCTATCATCTCTGGCCTTATTTATTTTTTAAATACATACATTTTTCATCAGTTTAGTTTTATTTCTCTAGGGATGACTTTGCTCATTATTTAAGTCCAGGTTGGACTTGAACTTGCTCTTCCTTCTGGGATTGCAGATTACACCCGTGGCTGTGGATTATTATGAATTTTTCTGAAAGGAAAGCATTTTCACTTGGTTTAGACTTAATGTATTTTCTAGAGTGTATTGTGAAAAACACAAATTATAGGTTCTGAGGCGGTCGACCAAACTAGATGTCACATGTATGTCCATTTATACCTTTGACAATTATATAAAAACCCAGAAAAGTAATCATAAGTGTTGCCTGTATTTTATGGGTTCACTTTTAGATGTGACAGAGTAGGCATTTAATTCACTGACAGCCAGTTGATTGTGGTATCTAATTTAAAATATAAGAAACTTGCTACCTTTTTTATTTTTGAGATAAATATTAAAATGAAATTCAGTAGCATATTATGGTATGTGTGTTTTATGGAGTGCTGCTTTTATAAAAGCACTAGGCATATGTAAATAACTGGATTTTGTTTTCTAAGTGTGGCTGACCTTAAACACGCCATTCAAAGCAAATACAAGATTGCTATTCAGCACCAGGTGCTAGTGGTCAATGGAGGAGAATGCATGGCTGCAGATCGAAGAGTGTGCACCTACAGTGCTGGAACGGTAGGTGTCTAAACTGCACATTCTGCCTTCTCACAAGATGGGGAGCAGGGTGCAAGATCATCAGTTATAACATTCCTATCATTTCTGCATTTTTTAAATACAGGACACAAATCCAATTTTTCTCTTTAATAAAGAAATGATCTTATGTGACCGTGCACCTGCTATTCCTAAAACTACCTTTTCAACAGAAAATGACATGGAAATAAAAGTTGAGGAGTCTCTTATGATGCCTGCAGTTTTTCACACTGTAGCTTCAAGGACACAACTTGCAGTGGTAAGATCTAAAGACCTCTTTTTAATGAATTGCTTCGCAAAGCATTCAAGTCTAGTTAGCAGAGAAGTCAGAATTACACAGATAACATTAAAAATACCCAACTTACATTTTTTATCTTATGTTTTAGTGGGTGTGTGTGTATGTGTGTCTATGAGTTTGTGTACATGTGCATGTGTGCATGATCTAGTGTGAAAACCATAGAGGTCAGAAAACATCTATCTAGTGGTAGTAGGACCTTTTTCCCGCACATGCTCCTGGGATTAACTCAGCTACTTGGCAGTGAGGCCTTCTGATAATGGTTTCACAAGCCTCTTAAAGTCAGGCTTTCTTTATAACGCTACAGAAGTGCAGGGTTGAGAGTTGGGGCTAAAGTTAGGTAGAAGTCAGGTGGCACACAACCACCTAAAGCTCCAGTGCTAGGGTATCTGAGGCCTCTAACTTCCACAGGAACCTCCACTCGTCTGGCATGCACACATATGTATAATTCAAATTAATAAAAATAAATCTTTGAAAATTATTCCTTTATATTTTATAATTAATATACCTAGATTTAAAATTTTAGTCCTCTGCATTACTAATAGTGTGAGAAGGTTGTCTTAAACATGACTTAACCAGCATCTCACCAAATGGGGATGGTCAGATAATTACTTTAGAACATTCTTTAGTTGATTAGGTACCCATGTTAGAATAGACAAGAGGCTCAGATAACTTATAACGCAGTTCTTTTTCCTTACTCATTTCTAGTTATCAGAAAAGGACCACATTCCTTTTTCATCTGTATTATTTACCGATACTTTCAATCCCCATATATTGTTGATAATTATTTGATTTTCCTGTTTTGTTATAGTATTTTTTTTTTTTAGATAGGGTCTATGTGTGTAACTCCTATCCTCAAACTGTCAATCCTCCTGTCTTAGCTTTCAGTCCTAGAATCACAACAGGCATGCCCAATGCCTTGTTTTCTCTTCTAGTTTACTCTTACTTAACTGTAGTGGCATTGACTCTAAGCTGTCAAGAGGTGCCTATGTTTTTCTTTGAGATAAAGAATGTGTCTTAGAACATGTGAAGTAATAGTTTATATTGTAATTTTTAGAAGGTAAATATTTAGTAAAGTTTCAGTGTTGGTTAACAGAAGGTTCCTGTGGCAGGGAAACAGAGATGAGAATTCACACATTCCAATCAAAGTGGCAACCTAAAGCAGAAGGGAATATGAGCTGATGAAGCTGCTGTGTAGCCTAATAGTGAGCAGCAAGCTCTTATTTGATTTTTTTTTTGTCAGTGGGGGGAGCGTCGCTTAACATCTTGATATTTGTCTATTCATTAGTCATAGATTTTAAAATATTTTTTTTCTTGTGCAGAAACATTCAGATTTTGTGATTGACTGATAGTAGGAAGTGACCTTACTCAGAACTTGATAGTACTTGATTCGGGATGAGGTCAGGACCAATTGATGGTGGTGTCATCTTCTTGCATAAACCTTTTGGTCTTCTAAGAAAATATAATATTGAATATTTAATATATTTTAACTGATTAAAGGGAAAGGTGATAAAATGTAAATCAACAAAAGCACGATAAAGGTTTTATACAAGGAAAACGTATGGCAGGATTATACTCGGGCATTTAGAATAATGCTGTCATGAAATTGGTCCTAATACCTCCACCAGCTTTGCCAGAACACCCTTGTCTTCCAAGATAACCTGTGTGAAGGCAATAGCAGTGTAAGAACTCACAAGTAGACAGCGTTAAATGTGCATTGCTAAGTTTTCTGCACATAAATATAATAACAGACTTTAAAAAGAAGAATAATGCTGCATATCAGGAGAGATGATTTTTTACTATAGATGAAAAAATATTAAAAATTTAATAGTTGAAATGAGAGTGAGGAACATCGGTATTGAGATTCAAGTGAATCAAAATGCCAGTTATTGTTTTATAGGCAGTTTGGAAATTACTTGGTTATTTAGGGCCTTGTGTACTTTTAAATAAAGGGAAATTTTCAGTTGGTTTTAAAGTCTTTCTAACAATAGTTTTAGACATCTTAATAACTTACCTTTGTTTAAAGGAAATTGGTCTGCTGATTTTTTTTTTCTTATAGAACTGAGTTTTTCTATACTCTGTGCCTGTAGTTATTTTCTGGATATTTTTTGTGCTTTTGTATTTCCTCATTTCTCATTTTCATATATGTATGTACACACACACATATACACACACATACATACATACACGACTCAGCTAAGAGTGAATGTCATGGGTGATCCATGAACCTCCTGGTTGACTGACACATACTTTCTGCGTTTTGCATAGTAGTACTAGGTTCACCTAGGTCCTTTGAGTTTCCAATCATGGCTTTTTGACCAGATTTAAGATACAAGGTATGCATGTGTTTCTTCCTGTGGAATAGGCCTTAAAACAGAAAGAAGTTGATTATCCTAATATTTTGCACCTATGGGCATATATTCAATATTCTTATCCAGTCATCATTACAGTTCAAGGAGTTTACAACTGAGTAAGAATAGTGATGACTATTCTCTACTCCCCACCCCCACACACCAGTTGTGTAGAAAGCAACTGCCAGTTCTGTGAGAGCTAGCTGACTGGGAAGAAGGTTCCTGATCAGTACCAGCTTCTTTTTTTTTTCCTGTGGTGAATGTGTGTGCTGTCTTCAGCAGTAGGATCCTAGGGTCCTAACCACAAATTCTGATGGAAAATAAGAACGATAGGTAGCCTGTATTTTGTGAGATGGGGATCCTCTGGCACAAACCTCCCCTTACATCTTAATGTTTATATTCTATATACAGTTTCCTAGTATTAACTGTTTGCTTGCTTCATTTCTGTCACCTCCTCTGGAAACATGCCGAGTGTGTCGGTCTAATTATCTATGTGTTCTTCATACTTAATGTGTAGTATGACAAGCTGCGGTCTGTGTCCGGTCGTCCAGCTAGCTTAACCCCGAAATAATTACACAGAAACTGTATTCATTTAAACACTGCCTGGCACATTAGCTCAAGCCTCTTATTGGCTAACTCTCACATCTTGATTAACCCATTTCTATTAAATCTGTATCACCACATGGCTGTGGCTTACTGGGAGAGATTCAGCATGTCTGACCTGGCAGCTGGCTCCATGGCGGCAGTCTCTTCCTGCCTTCTTCCCAGCATCCTGTTCTGTCTACTCCACCCACCTAATTTTCTGCCCTATCAAAAGGCCAAGGCAGTCTCTTTATTTATTTAACCAGTGAAAGTAACACATAGACGGAAGACCCTCTTACACCAGGTACTACAGGTATGTACCACTGTGCTGGCCCACAGTAAAATATGATTCCTTTTTTGGTATCATTTTGTGGGTCTTTAGACTTGTGGCCCTCTCTTTTCCTTTTCCTGTAGACTGTTTGTTGCTAACCAGTTTTATTTACTTTTTCTTTTCCAGCATTTGGAATTTTCATTCCTAATTTATGTCAGCATTTTCTTTGAACCTCCATAAGTGACCCAAGCTTCTAAATGTCTTTACTTGTCCTCTCCCCCCCCCTTTTTTTTTCTTTTTTAAAGTGGCTAAGACGGAGTGATACTTATTTTCTACAGGTCCAGAATTTTTTGTGGCGGGGTATGAAATCTCTCACATCGGTCTTTACCAGTTTACAATTGATACTTCATTCTATGTAACTGACTTCCAGTCATCTGTTCTTAAGTCATTTGACTCTTAGGGCTGCAGAATGGTTCAGATGGTAAAAATACTTGCTGGGCTAGAATGACGACTTGAGTCCCCAACACTTATATAGAAATCTGGGAATAATTGCATGTGCTAGTCCCAGTAATTGGGGGTCAGTAGAAAGAATTGTCACTAGGGCTTGTTGGCTACCAGCCCAGCTCCAGGCTCAGACTTTGTCTCAGAAGAATAAAGTGGAAGTGATAGGACACCTCGTATCCTCTTTAGGCTTCCATGCTTATACTATTGCACAGGTACCATATACATATATACCACAGCATGTACATTGTGTGTGCGCACACAGACACAACTATAGTTTGAGGACTCTGACAAGTTCAACATGTGTTTGTGTTACTCTAGAATTGATAATGAATTTTTAATCTTTTATGTTTGGCACAAATATTTGAAAATAATGTATGTATGTATGTGCAAACATGTACACACACATCATTGATTTCTTTTATTTTTTTCCATTGTAAAACAGGAAATGTATGAAGTTGCAAAGAAGCTTTGCTCTTTCTGTGAAGGTCTTGTCCACGATGAACATCTACAGCACCAAGGCTGGGCTGCAATCATGGCCAATCTGGAGGACTGTTCAAATTCATACCAAAAGCTCCTTTTCAAGTTTGAAAGTATTTATTCAGATTATCTGCAATCCATAGAAGACATCAAGTTAAAACTTACTCAGTATGTTTATCATTAAGCGGATTTTTATAATGCCTTTGAAATTTATCAGTAATTTTCAGTCACTGGATATTTGCTCCTTAGAGGCCATATGTTTATTTAAATGAGTCTTAAAACATTTGATATTATTATAATAATTGTTATTATGTGCAAGTACAGACCTGTGTGCTTCATGGTGCTTATGTTGAAGTCAGAGAACAAATTTTACATGTTGATTTTTCTCTTTCTCCCTTGAGTGTTTTAGTCATGAAAAACTTGGATTGATATGTAAAACTAATAATCTTTCTTTATAATTTGCCCAATAGAGAAAATGTAAAGTGGAGGAGAGGAAAAAAAAGGACCAAACCTCACATCTCATAAATAAAAAGCCATCAGACAGAAACAATTTAATATTGCCCTCCTAGTATAAGTTCTTTACATATTAGATGTCTAATGCCATTGGATTTTGGAAGAAAAGTACTACAAAACTATAATTAATATTTAAATGAGCATTAATTCAACCTTAAAATAACTGTTGTCAATTCATGCTCATATATGTACTTTCCAGATTTTGTATTCTAGTTTCTTATTTTCCTTTGCATTTTTATTAGAGGTGATAGCATGTTATCTTATTTTTCTTCTCTTCCTTAATCTATACTTTTTTTTTTTTTTTAGTGATGTTGGGGACTCAATTCAATTCCCTGTATTAGACAAACATTTTTGCTGGCCACATGGCTCCTTTCTCTCAGTTTTCTCGGCATTATAGGTTGACTATTTATTGAAAAGTTTTGGTCTTCATTGATACTGAAAGAAATATTGATAGGAAAGAGAATGAATAGTCAACATTAACGGATCATTTTTTATTGTTCATTACAATAACTTTTCTAAGTAACTATTTTGGAGGGACTCTGACTAACCAGATCAATTTAATTGCTTTAAGAACCTGCCTGAATCTTTTAATATACAATATAGCTTTATGAAATCTCAGAGATTTCATATTTTCCCCTATTTTCTTTTAACAGTTCATGTCTTAATCCATTTTCCTGATGCAGTGAGTTATGAGTTATTTGAAGACTAAATTTTTATCTTGTGCTTTCAGCACATTAAATTTATTTGATTGTGTTAACGGTAGTGTTGTAGTCTGAGGGGCTATTCTGGCCAACCTTTGTTTTATTATATTTTTTCTAATAAAAAAATTTTCTTTAAAAAGTTTGATTAAAAAGTCAATATCTACATGTTTAGTATAATCTAGATAGCTTTCTTATAAATTTATATTTTGATGATAGCGATCACCTCTCTACTAAACTGTACTTTTAGCTGATGAAAGGGCTCATATGTGTATTGCAAATGGAACAGTGGTAGGGCTGGTGTTTTGAAGTTTTGTGATTTCATTGCATGGTACTAGAACACACTTGATTTATTGACTCATGTTTTGTATATTAAGTTTAGGAACTGCGGTTGCAGTAATGGCCAAGATTCCTCTCTTGGAGTGCCTAACCAGACATAGTTACAGGGAATGTTTGGGAAGACTGGATTCTTTAAATGAACATGAAGACTCAGAGAAAACTGAGATGAAAAGATCCACTGAACTGGTGCTCTCTCCTGCTATGCCTAGAACAACTAACACATCCTTGTTAACCTCATTTCACAAGTCAGTGGAGCATGTACCTCCAGATCCCACCGATGCTGAACGGGGCAAAGGACTTAGGGAATCTTGTCAAAGTACTGTCCAGCAAGAAGAAGCTTCAGTAGATGAGAAAGACAGTGATCTTCCTTTTTTTAATGTGTCCTTGTTAGACTGGATAAATGTTCAAGATAGACCTAATGATGTGGAATCTTTGGTCAGGAAGTGCTTTGATTCTATGAGCAGGGTAAGTACTGTGTGTGTGTCACGGGTGGGCTTTAAAGTTATAGTTGAAGTAGTATACCTTGGATTGGAATTTGTAGATTAGATCAAATTACTTGTAATCATGCTTTTGATTAAGTGAGAAGGGTTTATGTAATTTTTGAGTAGTTGAAAGATAAATCACTACCTGGTGAACACCTCCCTACATGAGAAATTATAACTAGTCTATCTAAATTGGTCAGTAAGGCGTTACAGTTACAGTTCTAGAGGTAAACCTGGGACAAATGTCACTTTATATTTACTCTGTGAGCTGACGCGAAACATTTGCATCACGAAATTGTTTTATTGACACAGAATACTAAGGTTTTGAAGATTTCAGTTAACAGAATATGAAGACTGGAATAGTTAGGCTTTGCTTAAAGGGGCACTTAGTGAGAAAATAGATTTGGTTCTTGATTCATTCATTCTTTTAAAAAGAAAAAAAAAAAAACTTGGTCTAAGTGTTGTAGGATGCCTGGAACAGCACTGCCTACCTTAAGTTGTAAGTCAAGTGAATGCCTCTAAGATCTTGGTTTCCTAAATGTGTTGAGCATCTGTATCATTGATAACATCTGATCTGATAGGTAGGTATTTCATTCAGTTAGGCATTCGCTCCAGCAAACAGTGTACAGTTGTCAAAATGCATGAAAGCTACACTAATACATCTGCTTTAATTTTACTTTTTTGTTGTTGTTGTTGTTTTGTTTGACACAAGGCTTCTCTGTAGCTCTGGTAGAGCAGGCTGGCCTCGAACTCACAGAGAACCACTTGCTTCTGCCTTCCGAGTGCTGACATTAAAGGTGTACGCCACCACTGCCTGATAGTGTTCATAAGTTTCTTAGCAATTATGTTAAGTTTCTTAGAAATTATGTTAAAGAAACTCAAAATAAATTTATTGTTTTCTCTTTCTGACCATTGTTCACATCTTGGATTGTCATTCTGTTTCACCTTCTCTCTAGCCCCACTTAAAGGGCCCCATCAAATATTTCCTTTACAGATCAGAAGGACAGTCCAAAGACATTGGTCAGTGAGATGACTCAGTGGGTAAAGGATGGTGGAGGGAGGGAATTGACTTCCACTGGTTGCTTTTTGACCTCCACATGTATGTCATGGCTTTGGAGAGCTCACACTCATACCCACACATGTACATGTGCTTACACACACACACTTTGTTGATACCTTCATGTTGATAGTAGCAGACACTGAAGATCACATCTGAGGCTTGAAAAACTGTGTTAGGTTTCTTTCATTAAAGTTGAGCTTAGGATCTGGCAGTATGACCTAGTGGGTATAGCTGGAAAACCTTATTTCAACCCCCAGGACTTGCCTTGTGAAAGGAGAGAGCTAATTCTCAGAAATCTTCTGATCCTATGTGCAGGCAATGGAGTATCTTTTGCTCAGAAGTAGAACACTTTCTACCAAGGCTCCAGGCTCAATCTCCAGTACTGCAATCAAAGTAATGATTGAACAACTTGCTGTTGGCAGTATCCCAACACTGAAAATTTGAAACTAACTTAGGCGATATAGTTTGAATCTCTGAGTGAGACTATAACGTAAATGGAGTAGTTAGATTCTGAGAAGAAATCTGTGAAGGAACCAGCAGGACCTGAAGAGATTGGCAAAGGTTGTCTGCTATGACAAAGTTCAAGAGCCTTTAATAACAAGAAAATAGTTACCATCATACCTGTAGAATTAAAGCCAGATAACAGGTAAAATTAAAAATTAAGAAAGCATATTGATCAAGCTGTTTCCTTTCAGTAAAGATTAAAATTAAGAAAGCACACTGATTAAGCTATTTCCTTGCAGTAAGTTTTCTGTCTTACTCAGGAAGAAAAAAAATCTTGCCTTTTTAAAGATGGGGACGAGTTGCTTGTGCGGGCTCGAACTCTCATTCTGCATTGCTTCCTAATCTCTAAATTGCAAGCATATGCCAAGATGCCTGGCTGTGGAAGATGCTTTGAGAGAAGTTGAACTGATCAAGTTACTGCCCAAGAATGAGTTTGTCATTATTGGCTCAATTGAAAAATAGCATTTTCTTATGGATATTGAGAATTGATTAAATTATAGCATTGATTGAGATATGTGATTACTGGATTATGCACTTGAATTTTTATTGTAGTTGTTTAGCACCAGATTTTTAGGATGAGACGAGTCTTAGTTACCTTACTTTGGAAGTGTAACTTGATTTCCTGCGCACGATTTTTCTGTGTCATTTTCTGTCACTTTCATATCTGACTCTGTTCAATTAGTGTGAAATATAGTTGAAACTATTTCCAGATTTTACTCCTATATGTTTTTTTCTCATTTAGCTTGACCCAAAGATTATTCAACCATTTATATTAGAATGCCATCAAACTATTGCCAAACTTGATAATCAGAATATGAAAGCCATTAAAGGACTTGAAGATCGTCTGTATGCCCTGGACCAGATGATTGCTAGCTGTGGCCGACTGGTAAATGAACAGAAAGAGCTTGCTCAGGTATTATGCTTGGCTTTTTTTTTGTATACTTTAGGTACAGTGTCTACTTAGTGCACACATTTATTCATGCTTCCCATCACTGTTGGTAATGCATTATTATTCTCATGTGTATTAATTATAGGTTTGCCTGTTCTGTGACTATATAACTGACACTATGGTTAGTTTAAGGGGGAAAAAAAGGGTATAGTCGCAATGATGATAAATGTAGGGCACCAGGAGCAGATTCAGGAGGAGCAGCTTCAGGAGGAGCAGAGGTACAACTTACCTCTTTGCAAGACAAGAAGAAAATAGGATACAGAAGCAAAGGATGGAGCAGGCTGGGCCCATACCACAGTGATTCATTTTTGCTTAAGTCTTATATCCCAAGGGTTCCATATCTTCTCAGAACAGCACCAAGGGAGGGCCATCACTCAAAAAGTGAGCTTGTGGGCACAAATCATATTTATAACAGTATACCACATAATAGAGGGGAAACAAAAGATATATTCTGTGTTGTTATTCAGTCTGAGGCAGGATCTCACTCTGTTACCCAGCCTGAGGTGCATCTACCTCCTTTTCTGTGTTGTGAATACAGGTGACTGCCATCACACACAGCCAACGCATGCTCCTAGTGGCTGAACTTGCTAAAGTGAGGTCAGGTACTATGAATGAAAACTGAAATACAAACCAGGAAAGTACTTTCCACAGCTGGTGTGGAAAAGATTATTGTTAAGGTGTTAAAAAAAATGAAAAAGGAAGCTGAACTATAATTAGTACCTTGTATTCTCCCTCAAAAAAAAAAAAAAAAAGGAAAAGAAGAAATCTTGAAAATCGATTACTTCACATTTATGACCACTTGTTTTCCAGTCCCCTAGCAGAATAGTTGAATTTCATCTCGTGCTGCTGTATCTCCTTCTTCCATTTCCTTCTTCCTCTCTTTCCTGCCCTCTGTAGCTCATGGAATGTGTAGCCCATGTTGTCTTCCTTCCTGTCTCTGGTTTTAAAGTGCTGTGGCTTTTATTCCCTTTTAAATTTTTATTCCTGGTGATATTGATATTTCATGTTTTTGTTTTTAATAAGAAAAAACAAAGAAATATAAAAAAATCTAATGTAGCTTAAATTTAATGTTAAAAAATAAATGTTTTACTGACATTTTAAAAAGAATTTGCCTGTCTCGAACCCCCCCCCCCAAAAAAAAAAGAATTTGCTTTGGGCTTATGTTTGGAATAGTTATTTTAGTACAGCTTTCAAGATAGAGATTATTTTAAGTTGGCTTTTGGTCCTTCAACTGTCCATTTATATGTTTCCCCTTTAGGGTGATACGGATTTTAGAGGACAAAATAGAGAGCACACCATTGTCTGTTTTTCTCTTGAGTGCTTATGTCATTTATTTAACAAAATTAAATACTTATTTCTCAAAGGGATTTTTAGCTAATCAGATGAGAGCTGAAAACTTGAAGGATGCATCTGTGTTACCTGATCTGTGCCTGAGTCATGCAAATCAGCTGATGATTATGTTGCAAAACCACAGAAAATTGTTGGATATTAAACAAAAGTGTACCACTGCCAAACAAGAGCTAGCAAACAACCTACATGTCAGACTGAAGTAAGAGATTTTGTCATATTTTAATTTAGATTCTTGAGAGTTTATGCCTTTTTATCTCCCAGTAATGAGTAATTTCCCCTTATGATTTCATTGGAATTGATTAACCCTGAGATTAGATGTCATAGTCTTGATCCTCACAGCTTACCTACAAGATAATTTTTAGCAAGTGTTGGGACTGTTGAAAACAGTGAGTTACAGAATAACAACCTGTATTCTGTAGGTGGTGTTGCTTTGTGATGCTTCATGCTGATCAAGATGGAGAAAAACTGCAAGCACTGCTCCGCCTTGTCATAGAGCTATTAGAGCGAGTCAGAATTGTCGAGGCTCTTAGCACAGTCCCTCAGATGTACTGCCTAGCCGTGGTTGAGGTCGTACGGAGAAAAATGTTCATTAAACACTACAGAGAGGTAAGCAGTTCTAGCTGTGTAATTGTATATATGAAGATTAATAATTGGCATATGTCATTAACATAAACTTTTTTCAGTGGGCTGGTGCTTTAGTCAAAGATGGAAAACAATTGTATGAAGCTGAGAAGTCCAAAAGGGAATCCTTTGGGAAATTATTTAGTAAGTGTTAATGTATTTACCCTTCTCCTTTCTTATTTTTTAACCTCTTAAATAATTTCGAGAATAACCATGTTTCTAATTCTTCATGCAGGGAAATCCTTTTTAAGAAATCGTCTGTTTAAGGGACTGGACTCCTGGCCCCCCTCATTTTGTGTATGTATTTTCTCATGGTGACTAAATTTGTGTCTTATAAAACTTCTTTTTTCAGGATTAGCATTTATCAGCAACAGAATAGGATTAAATCAACGTATAATGGTTTTGGTTTTAGGGGTTACCTGGTGTAAGCCTTGATATGTGTAAATGGTTATTTTTCGTTGTTTTTGGAGATTCAAAGTACAGTGTTTTTTCCTCTCCTCCTGTCTCCTCCCTCTCCTCTCTCCAAAACTACTTCTAAACCCTTCCTGCTCTCCTTCAAATTCATGGCCATTTTTCATCAGTTGTTACTGTATATGTCATATATTCCTAAATATATCCTCATTAGTCCATAGAATGCTACTTGTATGTATATTTCAGAGTTGACAGTTTGGCACTGGACAGTTGATAAGTGGGCTCATCCCTGGGGAAGGCCACCTATCCGGCTCCTATCTTTTATTAAGTTGCCTGTAGTACTTTGTGTGGGATTGAGGCCTTTCCCCCATGTAGGTTGGGGTCTTGTTTAGCTCACATCTGAGTGGTTTGTTGGTGAAACTTCGCAGATGTAACTTGTACTGTTACTAAAAGGCAAATTCCCCAGTCCTCTCATAGTTTCCACTCTCTTCACAGTTGTCCTAAATTTCCTACAATCATGATTTCACTAGCACTGAGTGTTTAGCTAGGTTTCCAGTACCAGACATGGCCTCTTTCTTGTTGAACAGCTCTTTAGTTCAATTAGAGAGCTGTTGGTTGCTGCAAAGTATGTGTGCCGCTCCTTCATCACCCAGCAGCCCACATTAGGCTGTCGAGTAGTGGGAATGCCGTTTTTAGATGTTTTGTTTTTCCGTTTATTTTTTGTATTCTGTTGTCTGTTGCCCTTTCATCCTTTTGTCCCCATATCGTTATTTGATAAGTGAGAGTAACTTGGGTCTGCAGTAGATGTTTATTAAAATTAAACATGAAAATATCATTTGTTATATTTTAAGGACAGTTAGCTGGATCTACTCATTTTTCAATGAGGTATTTTTAATAAAAAATTTGGGAAATGCTTTGTATCCTTCCCCCATATTAGGATTTCAGGGTGTTTTTTGTTTTGTTTTGTGTTTTTTTTTTTTTTGTTTTTTTGTTCTTTTCGAGACAGGGCTTTTCTGTCACTTTGGAGCCTATGCTGGAACTAAATGTTGTAGATCAGGTTGGCCTTGAACTCACAGAGATTCTCTGCCTCAGCCTCCTGAGTGCTGGGATTAAAGGCGTGCACCACCACCTCCCAGCAAGGATTTCACTTTTAAACATGTTTCTGCAAGGCAATATTTTAAGAGTGTATACAGATAATATAATTGGAATTCACGTATATACTCATTTATCTATGTTTTATGTAGAGTGTCCTGACATAGTTACATCTTCTTGACTAGTAACCAAGATAATTGAAGTTATTTTTAAAATATACCACTCTTGCCAGTATTATAAAAAAAACTAGTAGGACTTTACAATTAATACTTTTAGTTTAGAGTTATAAAAGTTGACCCATAGTATTTTTTAAAATGTGAAGAGCAAAGAGAGAAATATTCCTAGGTACAGCAACGGAGTTTACTATAGGGAGACATTTTATGTTCATTCTGTGGGTCATGGAAATAACCTATGCACAGTCCAACACATAGTGTTGATGGGATTCTAGAATTTCTATAAAGTGGTGCAAGAACAAAAGAGAAAGAATAAGTGTATTGGTTATCACCAAACAATTCATTGTCCAGACTATTAAAGGTTCACAGAGCTAGTGTGTCCTTTAATCTTTGCATGGTCTTTTGATTTTAATTCTGTTGTGATTTTTGTCAGTCTCTTATGTTAGATTCAATTATAGCAAGAAATATCTAAATTTATCTGTTTTTTTATTTTATTTGGTAAAGTTTTTTTTCCTTTTATAGACTCAGAAGCCTCGAAAATTTGACTGTGAACTTCCAGACATATCATTAAAAGATTTACAGTTTCTCCAATCATTTTGTCCTTCAGAAGTGCAGCCGTTCCTCAGGTAAAGGCCATAAGTATTTTTAGTTTAGTTGATCTTGAAGTGGTAAAAGTTATTTGCTTTCTTTTGGCTTTCCTGACTTGGCATACATGTTTTTGTAGGATACAGTCTTCTTCCAGCTTGCCCATCCTTGCCTAAGTACCGGTCATGCTGTTGTATTGTTTTTGAAAGAATGAAATTGTTTATAGTTCTTGTAAGAAACCAAAAGTTCAGTTTAGTTTATTTGCATTCTTTTCCAGGGTTCCCTTGCTTTGTGACTTTGAACCTCTACACCAGCATGTACTTGCCCTACATAATTTGGTTAAAGCAGCACAAAGTTTGGATGAAATGTCACAGACCATTACAGATCTGCTGAATGAACAAAAGGCAAATGAATTTTAAATAATTTTATTAATATAAGATGTTTGCCTTATTACAGATCTTTAGAAGTCTCATTCTGTGTTCCAGGTTTCTGCAAGTCAGGCATCCCCACAGTCAGCTGCTTCTCCAAGGATAGAAAGTACAACGACTACCTCACCAAAAACTCCTCCTCCACTAACTGTTCAGGATCCCTCATATCCAGCAGTGTGTCCCTTAGAAGAATTGTCTCCAGACAGCATTGATGCTCATACATTTGACTTTGAAACCATCTCCCATCCGAATGCAGAACAAACAATTCACCAAGCTTCGTTAGACTTGGATTCATTAGCAGAAAGTCCTGAGTCTGATTTTATGTCTGCTGTGAATGAGTTTGTGATTGAAGAAAACTTGTCATCTCCAAATCCTATAAGTGATCCACAAAGTCCAGAAATGATGGTGGAGTCACTTTATTCATCAGTCATCAATGCCATAGATAGTAGGCGCTTGCAGGACACGAGTGCACATGGAAAAGAAGGATTTGGAGAGCGTGCTGCTCTGCATGTCCAGCTGGAGAAATGCAAAGTTGCTGCCCAAGACTCTCACATCGGCATACAAACCATCAAGGAGGATCTGTGCCACCTCAGAACATTCGTACAAAAAGAACAGTGTGATTTATCAAGTTCTTTAAAATGTATAGCAATAGAAATAAGAAATATTATTGAAAAAGTCAAATGCTCCCTAGAAATAACACTAAAGGAAAAACATCAGAAAGAACTCCAGTCTTTAAAAAGTGAGTATGAATGTAAACTTGATGCTCTAGTAAAAGACAGTGAAGAAAATGCAAATAAAATTAAAAAATTGAAAGGAGATTTAATATCCCTTGAGGAAGTTTTACAAAGTAAAGACAGTGAATTTGCATTGATTAAACATGAAAAGGATGCCGTCGTCGTCTTACAGCGCGAAAAGGACCAGAAGTTGGTAGAGATGGAAAATATTATGCGTACGCAAAATTGTGAAATTGAAGAATTAAAGCAGTCACGAGAGATGGCGTTAGAAGACCTGAAAAAGCTACATGTTGAAAATGATAAGAAAATAGAGTCACTGAAAGCTGAATTTCGGTGCTTAGAGCAAAGCCACCTAAAGGAATTAGAGGACACAATGCATGTCAGACACACACATGAGTTTGAGAAAGCTATGACAGAGTACAAAGTGTCTTTGGAGAGATTGAAAAAGGAAAATCAACAAAGAATTGACCATATACTAGAATCTCATGCCTCAACTCTCCAGGAAAAAGAACAACAGTTGCAGGAATTGAAACTCAAGGTTTCTGATTTGTCAGACATGAGGTGTAAATTGGAGGTTGAACTTGCATTAAAGGAAGCAGAGACTGATGAGATAAAGATCTTGTTGGAAGAGAGCAGAACACAGCAGAAGGAAACTTTGAAGACTCTCCTTGATCAAGAGACAGAAAACTTGAGGACAGAAATAAGTAAACTAAACCAAAAGATTCATGAAAATAATGAGAATTATCAGGTGGGCTTAGCAGAGTTAAGAGCTTTAATGACAATTGAAAAAGATCAGTGCATTTCTGAATTAATTAGTAGACATGAAGAAGAATCTAATATACTTAAGACTGAATTAGACAGTGTAACATCATTGCATCATCAAGCATTTGAAATAGAAAAAACCTTGAAAGAACAAATAGTTGAACTGCAGAGTAAATTGAACTCAGAACTGAGTGCACTTGAAAGAAACAAAGATGAAAAACTAAGCCGGCAAGAAGAGAAGTATGAGGCTCTCATTCAGAACCTAGAGAAAGACAAGGAGAAATTGGTCATGAGCCACGAACACGACAAAGAACAGTTGATTCAGAGGCTTAATTGCGAGAAAGACCAAGCTATTCAAACTGCACTAAATGAATTTAAGTTGGAGAGAGAACTTGTTGAGAAAGCATTATTAGAAAAAGTTAAACATCTTGAGAATCAAATAGCTAAAAGGTAAGTATTAAGCTTAGTGCATGAGCTCGGTATGGTAGCTTGTGCCTGTAATCCAAGTACTTTGGAAGGCCAAAGCATGAGGATTGCTATCAGCCCAATCGTGGGATACAGAGTGAACTTGTGCTAGGCCATACCTTGTCTTGAGAAGTAAACAAGCCACAAAATAGATCAGTATTTTGAAAAATGTATATAAGAAATTAATTGTTCAAAAATTTCTTTTAGGTTTGTTGCTTATACTGAATTCTTTAGTTGAAATTAATTTTGTTCTCTTCCCATATTTGTATGAGAGTTTAAGTTTCCTGTGCCTGTGCTTTAGCTGAGGCTAAATCAGGTGGGAATATGCAGAATGTTCCTCACTATTCGTTTCTTGATATTACAGTTTCCTTGTTTTCTCTGGTTGGAAAGATCTTTTTAAATTCCAGACTTAGGGATTTTTTTCATTATATTTTATTTTTGCCATCTGTTAATATGTTTCAACTACCACAGATTGGTATAGAAACGTTGTATTCGAATTTTGTCCATTTTGTAGAGTACGGTTAGTGCATCATTTAGTACTGTCATTAGTCTCATACTGAACATTTTAAAGGGCATACGTGTAATATATATGTGTATGCTTGTGTGTATATGCGTTTGTTTTTAATTCCCGCCTCTCGCGTCACCACTTTTAAACACTCTTAATTATCTGCCTGCAATATAATGCTAATTTCAAAATAGCTTTTTGTATTTTTAAGAGATAAAAGGGTTTAATAGAGAAATAAGCATTGTGGAGAATGGTTATAGTACTATGGGAGACTAAAGTTAAAACAGTTAAAAAAAATTAAAACAGAAAAGCTCAGGACCAGAACTGATAATAGCCTGATAATATAATATTAAGGAATTATTCCAGGAGGCAACATAAATTGTCACTGTAGAACTGAGCTTAGTTCTAAGTACAGCATGGACTAGTTCAAGGTTATTCTAGGTACGAGGGTCAGGATCAGTAGTAGATGGAGCCTTATAAGGAGAAAGCAATCAAACAAAAGGAAATTTAGCAAACCTGACCTGCCAAGATTCTGGCAAGCTAGAGTGATGAGAAACCAAGGTAGGAGAATAAGAATTTGATCCAGTATTGAGAGAGATCAGAATACAGGAGTGGGGAATTTTCTCCACACTGACTCAGCACACTTGTTGCTACAATTGAGCAGTGCAAGCTAGACAAGAGCAGTTGTCAAGGTTGACTATGATTAGTGAGTGTATCCAGCTCTAAGTGAAATGCCATGAAGATAGACTCTGATGCCCTCATCATACTGACAAGCTATGGCAGTACTCAGGAATCTCTTAAAGCATCAAATGTTGGTTTAATCTGCAGCATAAATTAATAGTTTTCAGTTACTTGTGAGGAAGTTACTGACAACTGGCTACAACCACTTTTGGAGAATAGGACTTTCTTCTGTCTTCCAAACCATGCGGCTGTAGTAGAAGAGAGCAGTCTAACATTGTGCCCTGTTTTAGAATCAATTCTCAGATGTACATATTTCTTTACCCATACTGTATGTCCAAATATCATATTTGTTTTGTGTGATGCAACTTCTGTCCCACATATGCCTGAGATTTTGGTATCCTCTCTCTTTTCAAAGGTAAGACTAAAATTGATGTTATTCTGTCTTTCCTCAATGAAACATCTGTTCTTTCCCCTTTTTGTTCTGTTACAATCACTGAAATTTTGTAAGATAAGTTGAAAAGAACTCAGGGTAACCACCATTTTCATACTATACTTCATAAATTGGGGGAATGAGAGTGGTTAAAAAACAAATGCCTTAATGTGGATAGACTTAATTGCTAGGTAATTTCTGTAATTACCCTTGCAACTCTGATAAATAGTTGAAGCTTTCTTCTATTACCCACTCCAGTCATTACCTTATCTGATTGTAATTCTTCACCTGACAGGCATGACTCATGTCTTTGTATGTGTACACACCAGAGTTTTGTACATGGTGGGATTTCCATCTTCAGAGATACATCTATGGTCATTTTCCACGAAGTGCCCTCATTTCCACCCCCCAGTCCCTTCAGTACTGAGAATTGAACTAATGCTAAAAGATATCAGGCAGCTGTTATAATACTGAACTAGCCACAGCTTTCACAAATTTCTTGTCACTAGCTTTTTTTATTTGGTGGGTAAGAGGACTATGGTTTCATTTCACATTCCAGGTTATCCTTGAACTCAGAACCCCACCTTAGCTTCTTTTGTGCTTGAATTATAGTCCTGTACCACTATAAATAGCCTTGTTACCAAATTTAATCTAAATCTCTTTTAAGTCTACTGCCTGAAAAATTCTTTCACCCACCCTTAATGAATCATAGGTCCATACTTCTTCCTTTTCTTTCTCTTATGTAACTTCAAATGCTCTGCATGATTTTACAGCTTTTCCTTTGAGAAGGTTACCCTTCCCGCCTGCTCTGCTGCCCATTGGTGTGGCTTTGGTGCTTCACCTGTGCTTTTGAAGGGTGTCCGCATTTAGGAAGAATCGTTAGGAACCAAGCTTGCCTATGCAAAAAAACAACAGAATAAGTGCTGTGTGTCACCCTCTGGATGAGCTACGACAGCACAGCGGTTTGAGTAAGGAATGAATCCCACAATCTTGGGCTTTTGAACACTTGGTGTCCAATTTGTATCACTGTTTGGGGCCTTGCTGGAGAAAGTACATCACTGGGAGCTAGTTTTGAGACGAAAAGCCTTGTGCATTTCCACTTAATCCTGCATCATGCTTGTGATTAAGAATGAGTTTTCAACTTTGCCTGCTATTTGCTGCCACAGCTTCCCTCTAGTCATGAAAGACTTATCCTCTCAAGCAAAAGGAAAATACTCCCAAACTCTAGGTCTTAATTATGATTATCCTATAGTATCCGACATATTTTTTTCTTTATTTCACCCATACCCCCACTACGCCCCTCTCCAAGCCAAAGAGCCATCAGGGTTCCCTCCACTATGTTAAGTCCAAGGTCCTCCCAGCTCCCCCTAAGTCCAGGAAGGTGAGCAACCAAACTGACAAGGCTCACAGTGAGCCCGTCCATGCTGTAGAGTTCATGTTCATTGCCATTGTCCTTGGTTTCTCAGTCCTCCTCCACCCTCAGCCACATTCAGAGAGTCCGGTTTGGTCCCCTGTTCCATCAGTCTCATTCCAACTGGACTTGGTGGTCTCCCGTTAGATCTGTCCCACCGTCTCAATCGGTAAACGCACTCCTCACGGTCCTGACTTCCTTGCTCATGATCTCCCTCCTTTTGCTCCTCATCAGGACCTTGGGAGCTCAGTCTGGTGCTCCTATGTGGGGCTCTGTTATTTTCTCAATCCAACGCCAGGTGAAGGTTCAATGGTGATATGCAAAATATTCATGAGTATGGCAATAGGATCTGGACATTTCTGGCATCCTCTCCTCAGCTGCCCAAGGAACTAGCTGGGGGCATCTTCCTGGACACCTGGGAACCCCTCTAGAGTCAAGTCTCTGCCAACCCTAGGAAAGCAGTGTGGAGGTTTCTCAGGAAATTTGGGATCGACCTACCCCAGGACCCAGCAATCCCACTATTGGGAATTTACCCAAGAGATGCCCAATCATATTACAAAAGCATTTGTTCAACTATGTTTATAGCAGCATTATTTGTAATAGCCAGAACCTGGAAACAACCTAGATGCCCTTCAGTGGAAGAATGGATGAAGAAAGTGTGGAATATATACATATTAGAGTACTACTCGGTGGTAAAAAACAATGACATCTTGAATTTTGCATGCAAATGGATGGAAATAGAAAACACCATCCTGAGTGAGGTAACCCAGGCCCAAAACGATGAACATGGGATGTGCTCACTCATAATTGGTTTCTAGCCATAAATAAAGGACATCAAGCCTATAATTCGTAAAAAATCCTAGAGAAGCTAAATAAGAAGGTGAATCCAAAGAAAAACATATAGTTATCCTCCTGGATATTGGAAGTAGACAAGATTGCCGGACAAAAAATGGGAACTTGGGAGTGGGGTGGGATGGGGGGACGAGGAGAGAAAAGTGTGAAGTGGAGGATGGGAAGAGCTTGGGGGAAGAGGATGGTTGGGATATAGGAAGGGTGGATATGGGAACAGGAATTTTATATCTCAAGGGAGTATCCGGCATATTTTTATGCGTCCTTCACCATGAATGAACAAACAAACGGATTTGTATCTGCTACAAATTGTGGGGTAGCTAGCTCAGGTGGGTGATTTACTGGTCCAGAGTCTTATCAACCTTTTTTTTCCCGAAGATCTCTTTATTTTTATGTGTATGGGTATTGTGCCCGCATGCATACCTGTGCCACATATGTGCCTATTGTGTCTTTACATCCTAAAAGAAGGTGTTATATCCCCTGGAACTGGGATTACAGAGGGTTTCTCTGCTGCCCTGTGTATCCTAGTAACTTGAAGTAGGTTCCTCTGCAGGAGCTGGAAGTACTCCGAGCCAAAGAGCTGTCATCTCTCCAGCCCGTAACAGGGGGTGTTGTAAGAGCTGTCCTCTCCCACCAGTGCCAGGGGGTGTTGTTCTTTGGGTTTTTTGTTGTTGCTTTTTAAACATTATTTTTTAAAGATTTACTCTTTTATGTGTCTGAGGGTTTTGGTTGCATGCATAAATATGTACCATATGTGTGACTGATGCCTACAGAGTTCAGTAGATCCCTTGGGACTGCAGTTAAAGGTGGTTATAAACTGCCACGTGGGTGCAAGCAATCAAAGCAGAATCCTCTATAGGAGCAGAGTGGCAATTGCTCTTACTACTTAGCCAGCTTTCCAACCCCATAGCACATAGTCTCAATACATAATGTCTTCCTCGTGAGTCACGGTAGGCTCAGGATGACCTGCAGTACGGTATCCTCCCAGATGTCTAAGGAAGGCAGTGTAGACGATTGCTGGCCCAGGTCTTGTTATTCAGTGCAAAATACGATTTTCTAGAGCTAATTAGATTCCCCAATTAAATACCCAATTAAAACTTTATTGTTATGTTTTTTCTATTTTAGTAAGCCTTTATCCAGCCCTTTCTGTGGGCTGACACTGACTGACCATTAGGAAAGATTGTCTAGGATGTTTTCTGATATCTGCTTTGGATCTGATGCCTGAAGAAGAGTCGTTTTGTCTCTATGGTTTGCCTTTAATTGTTCTCTGCCACTGCAGAATCCAGTTATTTTCATTAAATAGATTTGATTTCAGCTCTTATCTAACCTCGACAGGCTGTGGCCCACAGAAAGTTAGTCCTTTAATCCTAGGTTTTTTGAATAATTGGGGAAAAATTCCTTTAAACATTCTTAGAGTGTACTTAAGAAATGCTCTCTGATGCCTTCCAGTAGAGGCAGGATTTTTTTCAGACATTTTCTATTCAGTCCCCCTTTTACCTGAGAAATCTTTACTTGACCCTGAACATGTATATACTTATACAAATGAAAAACATAATACTAATAATATGTCAGATTTATTTTAAAACCTTTCTTGATATAAGTAGGATTTTACCATGGCTAACTTAGCAGTATATTTTGATTGAAATATAACATACTTAGTAGTCTTCCCATAATTTTGCATGTCCTTTGTTATGAAATTAAAATGCAGTGTTAATTTTCATTGGTTTCATTGTAGGACATGAAACTGCCAGTCTTGTACATTGAAAAGAAATCCTGTGTGATTTCTAGTTCACTAATTTATACAAATGTTGACATGTTGTAAAATGAAGCTGGCAATACATATCCAAAATATTTGTATAAGTATTTTAGCATAAGGTGCATTTATTACATATTTTGATTAGTTGCCAAAGAACTTGATAATATTTTCCATTTCACGGCACAGATTTTTTTAAGTTGTATGTGCATTGGTGTTTTATCTGCTTCTTGGTTGTGTGAGGTGTCAGATCCCCTGGAGCTGTGGCTACAGCTGTGAGCTGGGGTGTGGGTGCTGGGAATTGAACCCAGATTTTCTGGAAGAGCAGTCTTAACTGCTGAGCTATTTTTCAGGTCCCAGCATAGAATTTCACATACTTAAGGAAGAATTAATTCTTACTATATTAACAAGAAAAAAATACCATCCTTTTTTCACTATTATAATGAATGGTAAGATGTCAGACGTATAGTTCCGCAGTAGTTTTTAATCTGTTATGGTGCCTGGACTTCCGTCAATACAAGTAGCAGATGAAAAAGACAAATGATATCAAATTTTATGTTGAGGTCTTTGATCCATTTGGACTTGAGTTTTGTGCATGGTGATAGATATGGGTCTCTTTGCATTCTTCTACAGGTTGAAATTTCATTTCAGTTAGGTCATAATTGCCGTCATACCTAAGCTGAGTCTGATTGAGCTTAAACAGAACCACTTAAGCTTAAGGGTGGCAGCCAATTAGTGTTGGGTTTTCAGTGCCTCCTTTTACCACCACTACTTCTCCCAGAAGGCAGTTCGCTGCGCCATAGCAAGCCAGTGGTCGTGTGGAAAAGCAAAGCTCAACAAAGGGTGGTGTCAGCAGTTACTGTTTCTCTACCGTGTTAGTTAATTCATCTCGGGCCTTAGGGCAATATAAAATAAGATAAAATCACGTACCTGATAACCGTGTAAAATCATGTTCAGCACAAGGTATTGTAGAATATCTTTTGGCACGGGATGTGCTTTTTTGTTCTGAGACGGCTGGAGATGATGTCTTTTTCGTAGAATGCGTATCTAGTTGGAATAAGGCCCTGGGTTTAATTCCCACCACTCAGGAGGTGGAAGCAAAAAGAAGGCCAACAGCATATGTAAAGTAGAGGCCAGCCAGCGTAAAAAACATCAGTTCGCATCCCAGGATAATTATTGGTTGTTCTCTGTATCTTAGGCCTTTTTAGTTTTCATTGTGCAGTACACCCGTGCTAATCACAGGGAGTAAGTGTGGTGGCTGTATGTGCTTGCTTTACTAGAACCATGTCTTCCAGCTGTGCCCTCTCAGCCTAGCATTCATCCTGAAATGCAGTGCACCTGACAATACAAAGATAAAAAACATAGAATGATAAGTATTTGCCCCAGTGCATACATGCCCCCAGTGGCATAGTTTGTTTTATTCTTAATAATACAAACCTCTTTTTTAGACTGTTTGCTGTGTTCTGTTCTTTTATCAGAAGGCATTTTGTTACAGTAAAATTTGAATGTATCACTGTAAGTGGCTAGTTACAACCCCACTCTTTGAGCCCATTCTATACAGTCTGTCTTTGATTATCTAATGTGGCCAGTTACCCTCTAGCTCTAGGGAGAATTCTTCAGCTACTGTATTAGTATTACTGTATTATTCAGCTCTGTCCGTGCCTGGTTATCCATTGTTACAGTCCTGAGTCTTTCTTATATTCTGTTTTCTTATTAACATTTACTGCGTGCAGCCCTGCTAACTGCATACTAAAGCTTTAACTTTCACCATTCCATTTCTTTCAACTCAAAGGAAAACTAGAAATAAATCCTTTACCTTTTAATTGGTTTGTTACATTAATTAGAAAATACCAACCTTTCTGCACTAAGCCACAAATCAGACTTCTGTGTGTGTGTGTGTGTGTAAGATTTGCCTGAGTGTTGAGATTTGAGTCAGTTTTCTCTATAAATTTGGATGTATGGATAAAAGATTCCCAGTGGAGCCGGGCGGTGGTGGCGCACGCCTTTAATCCCAGCACTTGGGAGGCAGAGGCAGGCGGATCTCTGTGAGTTCGAGGCCAGCCTGGTCTACAAGAGCTAGTTCCAGGACAGGCTCTTAAAAAGCTGCAGAGAAACCCTGTCTCGAAAAACCAAAAAAAAAAAAAAAAAAAAAAAAAAAGATTCCCAGTGGTTTTTTTCCTACATTATTTCAGTTCCTAGTTGTACATTGCTACCATAATAGACAACTATTTAGGAGTGAGGAAACTAAAAATGCACCTCTATTCCAAAAAAAATTCTAGTGTCTTTTAAAATTAAGCAAAGACACACTGAAAATTAATTTTCTAATAATAACACAATAACCTCTATTTTGTTGTAGCATTTTTTTTTTTAAGAATTGCATAGAGAGGTATTGAGAAAGTATGGTCGTACAGACCAGGCTAACGTGATAATGTGTGAAGCCCAGGCTTGGGTAAAGTTGCCTAAAACTTGATTGCTGGGATTATAGACATGAACTACCATGCCTGGCTTGTCTCAACAGCTTTGAAGAATTTATGGAATCTTTTAAAGGTTGGAAGCAAATTAAGATTAATAACCAAGGTGTAATCATTTACTTAAGATTGCTTTTGTTTACTTGGCCATTCTTATCTCTGCTCCTTGTCAGCAACCCCTAAAAGATGAGCAAGTTTTGACTGAATGAAACAAGTCAGTTCAGAAATACATACATTTCCTTTGTCTGGAGAATTCATTTTAGCTTCACTTTTGTTCATTGAGTATCAAAATGAACTGAAAATCTATGTTATGGGAAGTAAAACTTTCCATCTAAGAAGTCAGCTGGTATGTGCTTCCTCTTCAGTTTTAGGGGTAGAAAAGCTGAATCTTAAGTGCTTGAGAAGAACATTGGTTTCATAGATGCCTGTGGAAGCCCTGATAATTCCACGTTCCTTGCTGTCATCAGCCATGTTACTTAAGATACCTGTAATTCATAGTTCATAGTTTACTTTTCAGTCATAAGGGTAGGATTCACATGGAAATACATTTCTCATTTTCATGGGTTTCTGGGAAGTAAATGGCCTAAGTATAATATTTGATATATTGTGATTATGTTTGTAATTGTTTTTTGAAATTCTCTTCAATTTTTAAGTTCTGCTTTTGAATCAGCCAGAGAAGATTCTTCAAGCTTAGTTGCTGAACTTCAGGAGAAGCTTCAGGAAGAAAAAGCTAAGTTTCTAGAACAGCTTGAAGAACAAGAAAAAAGAAAGAATGAAGAAATGCAGAATGTCCGAACTTCTTTGATTGCTGAACAACAGGTGTGTTTCAGACTTGAGGAAGCAGGATAGAAGCCAGCAAAGCTGTTCTCTGTGCAGCTGAGGAGCGTTCTTAGATGTTAATTTGTTTTCATTACTTGGTTTTCTTAATTTTTGTTTGATCTTCTTAATAATAAAAGAATTTATTTAAAAGGAATACTTAACAGTGATTTGTCACATGACTGTGGCTAGTAGCCCATGTAAGAATTTTCAACTCAGGCTGACATGGAATCTGTCCTTTTGAGCATGTGAACGTAGAGCATCTGTGGCACAACTCATTCTACATGTAATTAACTAGGCTTTTTCTCTGCAAATTCTCACTGTGTTCTTTCATAAGCACATACTCAAAAAAGAACATACTGGATAATGAATTCAGGCTGAATTAACTGATTTAACTGAAAAAATGTGAATTAACAACTATCTGAATTATCTTAAGTTAAAAATTGTGTTTTTTAAAAAATACTAGAGACATGACTTCTTTATTATTATTATTACAAATTTTCACCTCCTCCCATTTCCCTCCCCCTCCCCCATCCCTCCTCCGCCTCCCTCTCCAGTCCAAAGAGCAGTCAGGTTTCCCTGCCCTGTGGGAAGTCCAAGGTCCATCCTCCCCGCTCCATCCATTTCTAGGAAGGTGAGCATCCAAACAGACTAGGTTCCCACAAAGCCAGTACTTGCAGTAGAATCAAAACCCAGTGCCATTGTCCTTGGCTTCTCAGTCAGCCCTCCTTGATATGTTCTCTCTCTTTCTGCTCCTCATTTGGACCTTGGGAGCTTAGTCCAGTTAGAGGCATGACTTCTAAGATATCTTACAATTTCAAATAAAGGCCAATTGGTTTTTAATCTCACTATTCATTTTTATGCAATTTTGCTTATTATAAATTTTGATTACCATCTTAATCCATTTCATTTACAGAAATAGAAAAGTTTTCAAAATGAACAATGGTTAATATGCATATTAACAAATTTCATAGTACTAAGCTGCATCTTTTATTTTTAATTTTTATTTTTAGTTTTTTTCAGACAGGGTTTCTCTGTTTAACAACTCTGGCTATCCTGGAATTCACTGTAGACCAGGCTGGCCTCAAACTCACAAAGACCTGCTTGCCTCTGCCTCCCAAGTTTAATGCATCCTGCCATCTGGCCCCTAGGCTGCATTATTATTTCCTTATTAGAGTTTTGCCAGTGTGTTCCTAGCCTGAAATCATAATTTAGTTTGTTCTTTACTAATAGATTTTGTCTAAAACTATCAAACAGTTAAATCTCTCTGTTGCCATTAATGGATTCCTAAAAGTGTGGGGCGAGGAGGTCTGCTAAGCTGATATGATAAAAAGTTAGGATAGGCCGTTCTCATGTGTGTTTTCTATTTTAGGAAGATTGTAATGAACTCTTATAAATGAATTAATAAGTTTAGTCTCCTTTGTAAATGAAATTGTAATTAAAATTGCTAGTTATAAGATCCATCTAAGCAATTGGGTATGTGAACATCTTTGCAGTGAGAAATGGTGAAACCTTGGGATTAATAAGTCTAGTCACTGTACGGGTCCAGAGGCCATCACAAAAGTCCAAGTAAGACCGAGAGAGAGAGAATTGCATGCTAGTGTGGTAATCACAAGTTAGCCAGAGATCAAAGATATCAGACGAAGGAAAATCAACCAAAGAAACTGATGCATGCAGCAGCGCTCTAGTGTTTACAGCCCCGTCTGACTATCTCCCCAAATACCAAGCATTTGCTGATACCTTTCTTCTAATAGTACAGGCAAAATGAGAAAATAAAATGTGTTTTCAAAGATAAAATATAATCTTTATTGGAATACATACCACTAGCTTCACTGTGTGACTCCATAAATATACCTAAGAAAAGAGCAACCTTATTTTCATAGCAGTGGCTGCTAAGTATGTGCAGATTATTGACTCTTTCTGTTGTTTCAGACCAATTTTAACACTGTTTTAACAAGAGAGAAAATGAGGAAAGAAAACATAATAAATGATCTCAGTGATAAATTAAAAAGTACAATGCAGCAACAAGAGCGTGATAAAGGTTAGTGGTGTCTTATATGATTTTAAATTTTTTGTAAAGCGCTTATTTATTATTAATGCTTATTTAACTTGGGGTCTTAGATTTGATAGAGTCCCTTTCCGAAGACCGAGCTCGTTTGCTTGAAGAGAAGAAGAAGCTTGAAGAGGAAGTGAGCAAACTGCGCACCAGCAGTTTCCTTCCCTCAGCTTCTGCTGCTGCAGCCCCAGAGCTCTACGGGGCCTGCGCACCTGAGCTGCCCGGGGAGACGGAGAGAGCAGCCATGGAGATAGCTGATGAGGGAAGGGTGGACTCAGCGATGGAGACAAGCATGATGTCTGTCCAGTAAGTGGCTCTGTCTCCCACTGTGTTCATCAGGGCCACACTGGGCCTGAGCCTGCTGTCACAGGCAGCTAATCTCAGCCGTGAAGGATGCCAAGGCAGGCAGATCACAGGGGAAAGCTCTGTGTTCGAGGCCACAGTAAACAGTTTAGGTGAGGCTCTGTTTTAAAATTCAGAACATACTAAAAGGAAATACTAATTCTAATATTTTTTGTTTTGTAATAATGGGGTTTCTTTGTTTAAAAGCTCTGGCTCTTCTAGAACTAGCTTTGCAAACCAGGCTGGCCCCGAACTCAGAGAACCACCTGCCTCTTTACCTTACTAATTGTTCTCAGCCCAAGTAAAAGTGTGGTTTTAAAGGACAAAGTAAAACACGCTAAGATAATGTTGAAATTAGAAGTCGTAAATGATACAAATTAATCCAGAGTGGAAACATAACCTGTAGGGGGAAATAAACCTAACTATATTCTATATACAGGAGAAGAAGTTAAATCAAAACAATGTAGAAAGCTCAGTGTAAGGTCAGGCACATGAGAGCATTTATCGAATATTCCCAGTGTGAAGGTGGTGGCATGGGGGACAGAGACTGGCAGATCTGGAGCTCATTGGCCAGCAGAATTATTGAACTCCAGGGTCAATGAGAAAAGTCAAAGAATGGTAGCAAGCTCTCTCAATGAAGACTCTAATGCTGACCTTTGGTCTTCATACATATGCACACATATCCACACACACACATGCATAGACCACACATACACACTCCCAAAATAAATCAATTAATTAATGTCAGGTACACCATAACATTCGCAGAGAGCTATATTGCATCATATACATTTCTTTGGAAATGAATTGAGATGGGGAGAAAGATACTTAATATCTGGGAAAGCATGGATTTTGAAGAAATTATCTTTAGATAAAAAGGTATGCAAAGTTTTGCTTATTAGGAAGTATCTGAGTTTACATACAGATTAATAGCTATTCTGATCTATGGGTTACTTTTGAAAATTTAGTACAAGTTCTTATTCTACTAAAGTTAACTGAATTAATAGTAGCATTTAAACTTCTAAATGCTTTTATTTTTAGACTGGGTTACTCCAGACTGTCCTGGCACTGTGTAAACCAGGCTGGCCTTAAACTCAGAGAAATTCACCTGTTTGCCTCCTGCAATACCACACCTGGCTAAACTTCTAAAATTCTGTTGATGATTGTCTAATTCAAAGTTTTAAAGTTCTTAGACTTTATTAACAAACATCCTCCCACTTTCAGAGAAAATACGCTATCGGAAGAGAAGCAGAGGATCATGCTTCTAGAGCGGGTGAGCAGACATTCTGTGCAGTGCTCGTCTAATGTGACGACAAGTACAAAATAAAAACACTCAAATGCTTTTCTTTCTGAGACCAGTACATTTTCAGGTGCTGTATGAATTAAATATTTTTATTATTGTCTTTTGTCATTTGTTCTCCATTAATAGTTAGCAGTTGGGTCAGTGACTGGCACTATAGAGTCAAAAAAGAGCATATATTTTATTAATGACAGCCAAGATTTTTACCACATTTATTTAAAAATAAATAGATTTTCTTTTTTGAGATGAGCAAGAATATAAGAATTAATAAAGATTCAAGTAATAAAGTTTTTAATAAATATTAATTAAAGCGAAGAAGACAAGTTGGCAATAAGGGGCTTCCAGTTGCAAACAAAATTGTATACACAAACTCACAGAAACACATAGACATGAATACCATAAATAAAAAGATTAAAAAAATTGAAAATTTTATGAATCAAAAGTCCTTTGAAAAGAGAATGAACTCTTAAGACCATGGCTAGTTTCATTCTTTGCATCATAAAGTTTCTTACTAGTGTCTTCATTCTTCACAAGCTTACATGTGTGACAATAACCCAGAGTCAGACTGTCCCATCTTATTCAATCTTTTTCTTTGTTTAGCTTCGAGTCACACAGCATGCGATAATACACTGTAAATGCGACTCCAGGTCTGAGCTAGAGAATCTTCTCTGATAAGTGCGGATATTATTGTGTGTTTAAAATTCCACAGCTAATGACAAAATTTGAAAACTTGAGGAAGCATGTCTTGGGACAGTGTAGCCAGTGTTGTCATTCTCATAAAGGGATTAGTGATGAGAACAGTTAAACTCTCTGGACACGCACACAGTGTAAAGATGACAACCTTGCTAGCTGTTCCGAGGTAAACGTGGCGCTCTCTCTCTCTCTCTCTCTCTCTCTCTCTCTCTCTCTGCAGACGTTGCAGCTGAAAGAAGAAGAAAACAAGCGGTTAAATCAGAGGCTGGTAAGAGTTTCTGGTTATGTCTTTTTCAAAACTGTTCAGTTTCTATTTTTTTAAATGTATTTATTTATTATGTATACAGTGTTCTGCCTGGCTGTGTGCTTGTAGTTCAGAAGAGGGCACCAGATATTATTACAGATGGTTGTGAGTCACCATGTGAGTGCTGGGAATTGAACTCCATGGTATGAGTATGGAAATCAAGACAACTTCACAAAATAAGTTCCTGTGACCATTGGGCCTGGGGATTGAACTCAGTTCATCAGGCTTGGTGGCAAGTGCCTTCAATCTGATATGCCATCTTGCCAGCACAGAATGTATATGATAGATATATTTAATGTTTGTAAAGCCATTTGGACATTGGCCCTCAATGAAGTCAGGTCAGAGTTATGCTTGGTTGTTGAATTACTCCACAGATGTATGTATGTATCTTTTGTACAGATGTATGTATGAATGTTTTGCCCACATTTTTGTATGTATACCTTCTGTGTGCCTGTGGGTAGTGTGAACCAGCATGTAGATGTTGGCACTGAACTCACATCCTCTGGAAAAGCAATCAGTGCTCTTAACCACTGAGCAATCTCTCCAGACCCATCCTGTTTTTCTTGACTTGAAAATAATCCTCATGGAAATTTAACCAAGTAGACCTTACTAGAATATTTAGGGGGAAAAATGGAAAAGAATATAGTAATTTATTAAGAAAACTATATTTCTTGGGTTCCTTATTTATGTTTGTGATCTTTGTGTTTATCATTCAGTGAATTAGGTGTGCTTTTTAACGTTTATATTTAGTCTGATGAATTTTGTATGTGAAGACAGCTGGCTATGCCCTTGTGACAGCCCACTGCAGAGACGATCATATTTTAATGATTTTTTTAAATACAGCAAGTACTTAATTTCCCCCTAAATCAGATTGTTTTCCTTAAAATGATTATTTTCTGATTATTGCATATTTTAAAGGAAGCAAATAGTTTAGTCTTATGTTCCATGCTTTGGTGAGGGGGGAGATACTTTTATTTTACACATATCACAATACATACATGGATGTACAAGGTTAACTTTTAGAAGTTGGTTGTCTCCTTTCACCATGGTCCCAAGGCTTATGCGACAAGCACTTTTACCAATTAAGCATTTCTACTGGCCCCTGCAATTGATTATTTTAATAAGTAACAGTGAGCCAACTGTAGTGACACACACCATTAATTCCAGCACTCAGAAGACAGAGGGACGCAAATCTCTGCGTTCTGGGCCAGCCTAGCTTACATAGAAAGTGTCAGTTCACCTGAGCTATATAGAAAGAAGCTGTCTCAGAAACAATTAACTGGTCCATGTAATCCCTGCTCTCGGGAGGCAGAGAGAGGCAGGTGTATCTCTGAGTTCAACAGGCCAACCTGTTCTTCAGAGCAAGTTCCAGGAAAGCTAGGACTACGTAGAGAAACTCTGATATGTCAAGAAGCAAAAGTAAATGTAGTAGTGAAGCATCCCCTCTCTTTTTCCTTTGTTTTTGAGACAAGATCTCTTTCTAATTGCATGAAGTGCATAGTCCTAGCTCCGGAGTTTAGTAATTCCAGCAAGGTTTTTACCACCATTGCCAGCCTCTCTTTTTTTTCTTTTGCCATCACACAAACAACAAAAAGTAGATGTTTTATACATATAGACTACAAGTTAAGAAGGCTTTAAAGATGTTATCCAATACAGTGTCCCCAAGGGAAAATAAGCCCCAGTTGGCTGAGATTTTTACTAATATTTTGTTATTTTGTTTTCATAGGGCGATAGTTGTTAGCACGTAGGATAGTAGTAACAAAAGAAACAGAGATACTCCCACCTGACCCAGAGAGCTAGCACATGCATCCATACCTGGTTTCTAGAGAAGTGTGCTTTCCCACTTTCTTCACACAGAAATATTTTTATGTTGTTCTCCACACTTAGAGCCTTATTTATAGAGTGAACCTGTGTAAGACCGAACTTCACTGGTAAATGTATGTTATTTTTGTGTTTAATTTTATCAAATCTTTGCAAGCTGTTAGGCCTTCCTAGTCAGATAGTAAATTCTCTCATTCTCTAAGCCCTGCTCTGTATCAGATAGTATTTGGAAGGGAATGAATGAAGTTTAGATTTCATTGTTGAATTTTTCCTGAATGTAAATACTACTTTTCAGCTTGAACACAGATTGAAATGTGTCACCAGACATTTCTGGTGAGTATGGTATTTTAGATGTGTGCTGCTCATGCATGATTCCTTCTTTTGTCCCAGATGTCTCAGAGCATGTCCTCAGTGTCTTCAAGGCATTCTGAAAAAATAGCCATTCGAGAGTAAGTATTTAATTTTTATTTTGTGAATTTTGATTCAGATTATTAGTTAATGAAGACGTTGTCATCACAACGATCATTTAGACCATGCTGAGTGACTTGTGTAACAGCTCACTGGAAAACAAGGGTTTTCAGTTTTTTTTGGAGCCCCGCGCACTGTGTTCTAGGTCATTCCATTAGAGTTATGTCATTGACACAAAATGCTTGCAGCATTTCTTGTACTGGCTAATACCTGACCTGCCATCTACTCTGACTAACTTCCTTAGTCCTCATTTGACATTATAGCTTATCTGGTACAAGTTAACCTAACCAATTGAAGTAGTTGTTTCTCCTGTGGGTTGTCTTGCAGGAGCTTCAGAGTAATAAAGAAAAGCATCATAGCTGCTCATGAAGCCTGGCCTGTTGTTCAAGAATTGCTGAACTTTTAAACATTTATTTGGTTTTTTTTTTAATATATATATATATAGCCCAGGCTGGTCTGACACACACCATCTTCTTGAATGTTAGGATGAAAGGAGTGGATCCTAGTGCCCAGCTTCTGAATTAAATATTTGTGAAGACCTTTATTGTACTTATAATATTATAATTGTTGTTAATTGGTTTGAGATTTTTTTTTTTATGGTTCTTAGATATCTGTTCTGGCCCTAGCATCTCAGTTTTATTCTGTTAGTGATGAAATGTCAGAATGGTTCTCTGTGCTTAACTAGCTGTGCACCGAATCATTGGTATTTGGAAGATGAGAGATGAGCTTCATATAACTGGCTCAGAAGACCCTTTACCTCTGTTTAATGTATTAGCTTTTGCAGTTCACTCAAACAGTGCTTACCCCATCATCGCAGCAGTATTTCAGACTCTTCTTACAACATGCTTGTATCATCGCCTGTCACCTTAGCGCTAAGAAAGTGAAGGCCAGAGATAGTTGCTTGCAAGTCAAAGTCCAGCCTGGATCACATAGCAAGAGCCTGTCTCAAAAATAGGGAAGGGAGGACTGGAGAGATGGCTCAACCATAAAGGACTATGCTCACAACAAGAAAAGGGAAGGGAAAAAAGCTTGAGAACTGATTTTGTCAGGTAGAGAACCTAACACGTAAGATTACCCTTACAACTAACATCTGAGGCTCTCTCCAGAACCTGTTAATATTTTGAGCACAATTTGGGAGTTAGACACTAGTGAGTGCATGTAAGCAGTTGCAACTTCTTTTTCATATGTTCTTTAAAGTTTATACTGAGGCTTTCTTTAAGGTTTATACTCATTGAACACTTGGACTTAATTCAGTTGCTTTTTCTTTTAGAATGAAGAGTGTCAGAGTGTTTGTATAAAATGAAAGATTATGGAGGGAAAATTATCCCGTGGCTAAATATTTCCCCTACCTGGTACAATGTGGTTTTTCTTCTTTTCTTTAATTAGATAATAAAGATTTTATTAAGAAAATTTTTGGTTTTTAAAAGTTTCTGGCTGTTGATTTTAACATCTGTACCAATAAATGAAAGGGACTTATGGGGACCCTCAAGTCATCCCAGTGGGTGTGCATGACAGGATGCGTGTGAAGGTCAGGGAACAGTCTGCAGACTTCCCCCACCATTGTGTTCCGGGAATTGAACTCAGGACAACAAATCTGTGAAAAGATTCCTCTGCTTTTGTGACAGCTTCCCACCCTCTCCAGTCCCTTCTATTTTATTTTACAGTATTTGTGTGTGTCCTGTATGTGCATCCTATCTACTTTAATCATCTCTAGATTGCTTGTAACACCTAATGCAAATGCAGTACAAATAGTTTTAACCTGTACCACATGGTATATTGACAAAGGGAAATTGTGCGAGTATCTTCGTGGTCAGCAGAGACTGTGCTCTTTCCATAGCAGTTACACCTGGACAGCTGAAGCAGGTGGATCTAGAACCCAGATTCAGAGCCAGCTGGATACTAGCAAGTTTGTATCACATGTGATAAACTCTCTCTAGGACTGTAACCTTCCTCTCCTTAGTTTTCAGGTGGGAGATTTGGTTCTCATCATCCTAGATGAACGGCATGACAATTATGTGTTGTTTACTGTTAGTCCTACTTTGTATTTTCTGCACTCAGAGTCTCTTCCTGCCCTGGATCTCAAACCAGGTGAGGGAGGTAAGTGTCACATATAGTTCTAAAATATTAATCTTGAGTGGAGGATATATTCTCATGTTGTGTGTTATATACACAAATTAAGTCATTTGGAGGAAAAATTGCTCACTTTTTGTTACAAAAATCTACATTAGTTACATAAGTTTTATGGACTTAATAAATCTAAAATTGATTGTAGTGCTCTACAGTGGATCAACTGATCAAATGGTATACTTATTCAAACATGATAAAACTAAGAATTCACATATTCATGTCAATTCTGTTAACAATTAGCATGTGGTTAAATTATGTTATTTCTAAACATGTTAATCTGGAAATGTGCACAACTACTATAATTCTGAAAGAAAGGGCTTGCCTCCACCGTTCTTGGTCTCTCTGCACAGGAAGTCCACTTCAGGATTTAATTTGGTTTTTCATTATTAATTGCTTACTGAATCCCAATTGTCTTGACATTGCTGTGCTAGGCATTGTGGTTGCAGGTTCCAATCCACATTGAAGGACAGAAACCTGTTTTCACTTAGACCCTAGAATTGTATTTTACCACTTTGAGAAGTAGAGGTCATCATAATAGTTCCTTCAGTAGGTGGCAGTGTCGAGTTAATTATTTGCTCATGATGTTCACTTAGTTTGCTGGTGTTCCTTGAGGGAGTATCACTTTTTGAGGGAGTAGCACCTGCATAGTTGCATGTTGGAAAGTGCAACAGATTGTTTCAATGCTTTTTAGAATATTACATATTCTTGAGAACACCATTACTATTTTGATTCTGCAGTTCTTTTCTTCCCACGAACTTTGAAAATTAAATTAACAATTTATTTACTAGCTTCAGGTGCATCTCGAAGACCCTGGGTCCTTGGAAAAGTAATGGAAAAGGAATATTGTCAAGCCAAAAAGGTAAAAACTATGCCTTTTAACTATAATTATACCCTGTAACCTAGGGGTTTTATTGTATGGAAATAGTTACTAATATTTTGAGATTTTTTGCTAAGTTTAATTTTCTTGAGTTTTATTAAATTTAGTTTAAGCCAGAAATCTTGTAAGTATTGTTATTGTGTTTAGAGAGTCTGCAAATTTGAAGCCAGTCTAATGGGCATAGTGAATGCAGGGCATCAAGGGTATATAGTAAGACTGCATTAGAGAGAGGAGGGGTAGCTATAGCACCCTCCCACCCTCTATGCCAACGTTAGTTTCCGGGATATTCTCACTTGGTCAAGAGCATATCCTTTGTAGTCTGATACAAAGTAAAGATTCTACTTTATGCCCCTCTCCAATATTCTAGCAGTAAGCATTATGGTTGAGGGGACTTTTATAAGTTGATTTAGTCATTCAATGATTTCATTTTTTTTCTTTCCCTCCTAGGCACAAAACAGATTTAAAGTTCCTTTGGGGACAAAGTTTTACAGGGTGAAAGCTGTGTCATGGAATAAGAAAGTATAGCCACAGAAGAAATCTACATCTGATACCATTTTCTGATTTGTCCTCCAGTGCTAATAAATCACTCCAAAACAACTGGCCATCTTTTTTTTTTAATAACAAAAGTCAACACAACAGTATACTTCATTGGTGATCTGCACATTTAAGTGGATACATCTTAAGAACAATAAATTCATCAAAATTCTTGGCTGAATCGAAGTGGTTTTGTTTCCACCCAAATAACTAGAAATCGGACCAAACTAGTTAATGTTCTTCAAGGGCGGAGTCTGCACTGTGGTCTGTGACTAGCCTCATTAATTGCCTGTTAATAAACATTAGCTGAATAGAACCAGTGTTGTCGTTACCAGCATCTGTTCTCTTTGAACTCAAGAGTCCTTCCACTCTTTAACACGTACTTTATAAAATGTATAAATCCTTCCAAACTATTTAAAGAGGAGTGTTACTGCATGCAGATAATCGTAATTTTAAGTTTTCCTCAGAAGACTGCTAATGCAAATTCTTTAATTTTTTAAAATACCCTTTGATGTTTCAATAAAATAAATAACAGTGTAATTTGACTGACTTTAAGATCAGCCATAAATGATGAGCAATCTTCAGAAGCACTCTCCAGACAGTCCATCGTTCTTCTGGGGAAGGAGAGTCTGCACCACTAAGATTTTCAAGTGCAGGACTCAAACATCTCAGCATCTTAGAACTGTTTCAAATAATCATATTGATGAACTCGCAAAGCTATTCATTGTACATTAACATTTAGAGGTCATTTAAATAACAAAATACTGTATTGTAAAGGACCTGTACAATTTTAAGACAATAAAGAATTGAAAGTGTAAATGTGTGTGCCTTTTGAAGGTTACATTTCTAATCTATGTGTGATTGCTGGGAAGGGTAAAAAATGTTCTGTATCAAAGAGAAACGTGTTAATTATAAAATATTGTTTGTATCATGTAACAGTGAAGTGGTGCTCTCTGGAAAGGAACTCTGTAAAGTTGGGTGTTAGAAGCTGTTACTGCGCTAATTGTGCTGAAGCAGCTGGTTGATTGGAAAGAATGTCTTCAGGGTTATTGCTAGAGAGCAGTAATAGAATGATTCTTTTTCAGAAATATTTAATTTCTTCATAAAAATAAGTTGAATATTTTTATAAATATGTAATCTAATAGAACAAAAATAGAATAAACATAGTGTATAGAATACTGAATTTGACATTACTGAATAAATGAACAAATGATTTCATACGTTTCTATTCAATCCTTCGATGACATCTTTATGGAGTAACTACAAGTATATCAAACGACTATGTATTTTTTTTTTTTTAGCAATTGTGTTTGTGTCTGAGTCTCAGGCCTTTTTACTTAATGCTCTGCAGAGTTAATATATGGTTATTAATGCTGTAGAATTATTGGAATTATTGCTGTAACACTAAATCTCCTTAATACTGATCTTAATGTTAACTGTGGTTGTTGATTATTTTTGTTACATGGTTCATTTATATTCATCTTCTCAGAGTTCACACATCTCAAAAGAAAATGAAAGCTGAGATAATTTTGTAAGAAGAAAAAACATTCCCAAGAACCTAAATTTATTGAGTCTTAGTTTTGTACAATTAGAAACAATATGAGCTTTGGAACTAGAATGCATGGCTTTCAGTCTCAGATATGACTTCCATAAACTTACTCCTCATTTGTCCCATGTTTAAAACAGGGTGATGGAACCTACATAATATAGTTTTCACTTTTAATGCAAATTATAAATATTAGTGATTTAAGCAGTTTTAGGAATGTTCAGTACTCAACAAATGTTACCTATTATTAAAGTTTATACGGACAGTGCCATCCTGTGGTAAAAAGAAATATAGCTTTAGCGGGGCCAGATTCAGTCCCAGCATCTCAGGAGGCTGAGGTTGGAGTACTTGAGCAAAAGGAAAAGCCCATCTAAAGAGCAGGTGGGAAAAGCTTTTTACTGTAAACTTTTTGGTTTTCCCAGACAGGCTTTGCTTTCTCTGTGCAACACTGGCTGTCCAGGATCTTAGCTTTGTAGACAAGGATGCCAGATAGTGTTGGCACACACCTTTAATCGCAGTACTCGGAAGGAAGAAAGAGGCAGACAGACCTTTGAGTTCAAGACCAACTTGTCAAGATAGCCAGGGCTTCACAGAGAAAAATGCATATGTTATATGTGGCAGTAATTTGTAATAATAAAAGGACTATATTTGACTCGCCTATAAATCAAGCATCTTAACATCTGAAGAGGATCCAAAATTTAAAGCCAACCCACTTAGAGCCTACTAAGACCCCATCTCCGAGAAAAATAAATGCAGTTTATTTTACAATTCTTTACAATTGTACTGTTTTGAAGAAGTGAATAAGATCATCTGCAACTGATGAAAACATGCAAACCCACAGCCAAAAATTAGGATGAACCCAGCAAATCCTGCAGAAGAAGGGGAAGGACTGTAGGAGTCAGAGGGGTCAAGGACAACACAAAACCCACAGAATCAACTAACCTGGGCTCATAGGGGATCACAGCCTGAACCAACAACCTGCACTCTGTGGAGCCTGCAGGGGAATTGCCTAGACCCTTTGCATCTATGTTATAGTTGAGTACTTTGATCTTATGGGACTCCTAACAGTGGGAGCAGGGGCTGTCTCTGATGCTAAACTGGATTTAGGATCCTCTTTTATCATACTGTGTTGCCTTGCCCAACTTTAATATAAGGCAAGGTGCTTAGTCTTACTGCATCTTGATATGCCATATTCTGTCAGCCTTGAAAGGCCTGCCTGCTCTTTCCTGAACAGAAATGGAAGAGGAGTGGATTGGGATATGGGGAAGGGTGGAACTGAGAGGGAGGGAGGGAAAACTACAGCCAGGATGTAAAATAAATGACAAAAAAACAAGGTATAAAAGATTTTTTTTAAAAAAAATAGCCTCTAATGAATGTTTCATAGTTTACTTTTGCTTTTGAAACAGGAACTTTCTTTATATCCCTGGCTGTCCTGTAACTCACTGTGTAAACCAGGCTGGCCTCAAACTCACAGAGGTTCACCTGCCTTGCAAGTGCTGGGCTTAAGACATGTGCCACCATGCCTGGATAATGTGAATTTCTATGTCCCCTTCATTGTTTTCCTTGGTCTTTAACATAATTTTATATTGTAAGTGTTCCTTAAGAGTCTTGCTCCTTAAAATTTAAGAGTAAGATATTAAAATCTGATTGTGAACTATATTTACCTATCAGCTGTGGAAATGGGCATGACCAAGGCACCTTACAGAAGAAAGGGTGTTGGTGGTTTCTGGTTTCAGAATACTAGTCCATGATGACAGAGCGGAGGTGGCGAATGGCAGATAGCTAGCCAAGCAGCTTCTGAGAGTTCACATCGGAACTGTCTTATACATTACCAAGTTTAACTGCGTGAGGATAGCATTGGACCTTCTGGGTCACAGCTTCTGTCTTGATCCCGAGGAAACATTTTCTAGAAGTTTGCCTCCACGATGCTCTCCTCTTTTTAATCGCAACTGATTCTTCTGCCTCTACTGGCCAGAACTGTCTTGTTGCAGCAAAGCAAAGATTTCATGTTAGTGCTTCTGAGTCACAGCCTCAGCTGACCGAACACCACAGATTCTTAATATTGAGCTGCCCTGATAAAGTAAGGAACTCTTCAAACTTCCTCTGAAACTGAACAAGCCAAGACCACATTATCTGCCCTGTTCCCATCTTCTAAGCTCTCACAGCCCAGAGTCCCAAGGTGCTTCCACAAAACTACTCACACATGGGCAGGACTGTCAACGCAATATCCCACAAACCTGCTGATAATTTCTGCCTTCATTTTCTATTGCGTGGTTTCTATTACTGTGTTCAAACACTGTGACTGAAAGTAATGTGGTGAGCAAAGGATTTCATCTTAAATCTCACAGGTCATACATACTCCATAACTGAAAAAAGGTCAGGGCAGGAACTGAAACAGCCATAGAAGAGTGCTGCTCACTAGCTTGCTCCCCACAGCCTGTTCACCCTGTTTTCTGATAGAACTCAGGACTACCTACCCAAGGGTGGTATCCGGCCTCCTAATCTGGCCCTCCCACTTTAATCATTAATCCAGGAAAGGCCCTACATGCTTTCCTAAAGACAACCAATGGAAACTTCTCAATTGAAGTTCCTCCTCTTCACGTACAATTCTAGCTTGTGATAAACTTAGTTAACATTTTATTACATTTATTTGGTGGTGGTGGTGTGACCATTAGGATTTTGATAGAGATCACATTGAATATGTCAATCACCAGAGGAGTATTGCCCATTCGGTATATTGTATCTGTTAAACCATAAAGGAGGTTCTTTTTCTATCTTGTCGGTTCTCAGAATTTTACCATTTTGGTATATAAGCCCTTCCTTAGACCCTTGATTCTTAGATGTTTCAGTGTCGTCTAATGCCACTGTTTCGTCACGTTTCACTAATGTTCATCTGTTGCTCTGATATCCTGAAACTTAAGTGTTTGCTTTACTCTAAGAGAGGATGGGTTGTTAAGGCTTTTGTGGAGAGAAGGGGAGATGTTAAGGCTTTCGTGTCACCTGCCAGTATAGTTCCACTTCTTTGGTTGCCTTTCTAGAACATCCATCCATACTTTGTCATATAGATTTGAAAATGGGCACCCGTGACTCGTCTACGATGAAAAAGCATTGCCCATCACCATGTCACGTTATGTTAGAAAAGTCATAATTCGGGCCTCTCAGAGGTCTGGTGTGTTATGAGGAAACAGTTGTAGGGGTCACTTTCTCTAACTCAGCAAACTGATTTAACAGTGACATCTTAATAGATGTCTCACAAAGACTTTTATGTTGATCACTACCACACAACATCCATACTCCAAATCTTCAGCTTGTTGAGCACAGTTCTAAGTAGTACAATAACTCCTTTATTTTAGCCAAGTTACTCTCAATGAGACTGAACATTTTAGGGTCTGTTTCCTCTGTCTCATATTGCATCACCAAAACAGCTAAAAATAAGCCAGCTGACATGCTTCGAGCATGTCCTGACAACCTTAGCAAGCATGGCAGGCAGCTTTGCTAGTGCGGCCAATGGTTTTTGCTGTTTTTAGACATAAGTCTCCACATTTGTAGTCTCTAACAGCATTTTCTCTATTACAACATTAGGTTTGGATTTTTTGTTTGTTTCATCCGCTTCTTTCTGTTGAAACTTCTGTGTGTTGTGTGACTGATCATTTTAAGACTGGGGCCTAAGATAACAAAATTTATTTGCACATTTGGCTCTAGAAGTGTTTTGATGACTGGGGCTGAATAGTGTATATGGTGATGTCCTCACAGATAAGATTTAGGAATGCCTTGTGTAACCCCTTTGAAAACTGATGCTTCCAAAAAGGCATTCTAGTAAGGATGTCAACACAAATCAGAGGCTTGGTCACATTCTTGGTCAAAGTCAGACTCAACACGGTGTTAACATGAAGGGATAGCTTTGGGGGTCTAAAATTACATTCCTTTTTTAAAAATAGGTAAGCTTGAAATAGCTGTTGTCCTTTAATATTTAGACAAATTTACATATATCATTGGGCTTTTAAAAATATGCAGGTTGGGAATACATCTTAGTTGGACTGCTTGCTCATCTTAAGGTCTTAGGTTTGGTCTTCAGCACCACAAGAGCAAAAATCATGTGAGTGAATGTGAACTAAAATCAAGCGATGTTGGTAAAGCTTAATCGTCATGAATTTACCTATCTTAATTATTCAAAATTAGGAAGCATGACCTATTAATGCCTACTTATCGGTAGCTTGTGGTCATCATACACTCACTAAGTTGTCTTTAGCCAAAATTTTTAAGTAGGTTAATTTATAATCTTTATGGATGAGATGGAAATTCTTGCAAGCAGTTCTTAACATAGTGGTCAAGAGATGGAGCAGTCAGCTCTAAACTATGTGGTTTACATACTTCTTGGGTGTCTCACACTTGGCAGCCACATAGAGTAAGCAATGCCCCGTTCTTTCATTCCTACCTTAAAGTTTACTAGCAATGGTGTTTCCAGTGTTAAGAAAAGGTGGCACCCCTCAAGGTAAATGCAGGTTCCACCCTTCATTTAGTCTCAGATCTAAGCAGTAAAACACGTGTCCTGTTAGAGTGCAGCCCGGGGCTGTGTTGCTATAGAAAGGTTGCACCCCTGGAAACACTGCTGATTTTATTTTTCCTCGCCCATCACCACTTATGTCTGTACTGTTATTCCTTGAAGTTGCACTGAACTTTTCATTTTGACCATTTTAGGGGATCCCAGTGCTTTCCATAGCTCTTAACATCTTTTGTTTTTGTTTTGTTTTGTTTTGTTTTGCTTCACAAATGTTAGGGTATATTTCAGAACTCTGGTTTTGTGGTACCTAAAAAAGTAGCTTTTGACAATCTGATCTCAAAATGATGCTGTAATCCTTCTTAACTGCTTTAGAAATGTCATCATCCAATTCCAGTAGAGCTGGAGAGCTTGTGTTGTTGGTCTTACTTGTAATCTCTCTGGAATTCTGCTTTGCCAGTGAATGTGACCTTAACTAACCCAGAAGATGAACGTGAATGCTTATGTTTTAAGTTCTCTGAAAATGTATAGCCTGTCTCACAAGCATAAACTGTCTACATTCTCATCATATTCTGCCATCCTGGATTGTATATTTGTTTCCATATGCAACACCTTTCAGTATAGCTTCTGGAGGAGTATTACTGCCTTTAAAGCAGGCTTGAGTTTCCTAATAGAAATTTATATTTTTCCCTTCTGCCATCATCCACTTAATAGCTGTTTCACAGAAGTACCACATTCTCATGAGTGTTCCAATTTAGCCTCAGTCAAGGGGGTGGAGGTGAGAGCAGCATCATGTGGATCTTGACAGGGTTATTTCCTCTGAAAACTTCCAGCAGAGGGCTTGCGTTACAGTCATGAAAGCAATGCACATATTTGCAAATACAATGAGATCTGCAACTTGATATGGCACGACTGTCTAATACCCATGAGAGGCCTGCCTGTATCTGAAGAGAAACGGTGGAAGAGGAGTGGGTGGGGTGAGTTTGGGGTGGGGGACTGAGGAGAGGAGGGAGGGGGTGCTGGTAGTGCACTCCTATAATCCCAGCACTAGAGGCAGAGGCAGGTAGATCTCTATGAGTTCAAGGCCAGTCTGGTCTACAAAATGAGTTCAAGGACAGCCAGGGGTGCTACACAGAGAAAGAGAAACCCTGCCTCAAAACAAACCAATAAATAAATAAATAAATAAATAAATAAATAGAAAATGCAATGAGATGTCTTAGAAGTAACAGTGTCCTACTAAATAAGAATGTGCAGAAATACACTGTGGATTTGAGCATCAGTTCAGTCCTGTTAAGCCCATGTGGCTGTGAGTAGCAGGTCGTCCTCCAGTTCTAGATCCTGGTTTGCCAACAGATCTCCACACTAACCTGTGCTGACTAGAAACACACATACCCTTCACAGCCACAAAAGTCAGTTTAGCCATTGTCTGCTGAGACAGTTAGAATCTCACATCATAAGCTAGCAATAGTTCTTAGGCCAGAATATCAAAAGCTGGGCAGGGTTTATTAACCTTTGCACTGCTGCAACAGAATGCCTGACCATAGTCGCTGAAGAAAGTACTCTTGACTATTGACTTCGTGGCAGCAGAAAGTCAGATCATGAAGCCAAAAGTGTGTGGTGGAGGTTGCTCCCATTAGGCTGATCAGGGAGCAGTGAGACATGAAACAGGACTATCCATATCTCTGAGAACTTCCCTCAAATGACCTACTGCTCTCAGTAGGATGCCACCTCCCGAAGTCCCCAGAACCTCCCCAAACAGCTGGGTCCAAGGGTTCAAAACATGATCCCACAGAGGACATTTCAGGTTCAACATGTAATGAGACTGTGTATCAAACAAGTTCAAAGGAAATGGCTCTAAGAAAATACATGAGAAGCCATCTCAACATGAAGCAGTCATCACTTCATGAAAAGTGCTAGTGGAGCCTACAAAGATGTCGTTTCCCAAACACTCTCATGGCTCAATATTAATCTCATCATGTTTTTTCAGAATTACACACCAAACCAAAAAGATATGCACTTGTTGTAAGTAATAAAGTTACCAAGAGAAAAGTATCAATGAATTATTTATTCCTGCTGGAAATTAGAATTATGAAAAAGTTGTCAAATTGCTCCTAGTTACTCTCCAACTTTTCTGTTGCTAAAGACACCACATGTTAGAGTCATTTAGCGTAGAGAAATCAGGCTGGAACTGACCTGGAACTTCCTTGCTGCCTAGCTTTCATGGTGCTGCAAGGGGTAATGTACTTATTAATCCCCCCCCCCCCCCCGTGCTGAACTGTGAGCTACAAAAATGAGTGTCTTGTCCAGATATACCCACTGATGACATGGAGGATTTAAGGGAAATCAAATATTTTTTGTTGGATTTAAGGCCCACTCTGTGAGATGCAACCAACACCTCTTGGTTATTGATGCCAAGAACCTGTGGCTAGATAGGTCTAGCCTAGGGAGAACCCACTACTATTAGTCTGCTAAATGAAGATAGGATTATAACTAATTCCAATGGCATTACTATGCCCCTAAATTAGTGCATCCCTCGGCCTTCATCAGAGAAGCTTCATCTTTTTTTTTTTTTTTTTTTTTTTTTTTTTTTTTTTTTTTTTTTGGTTTTTCGAGACAGGGTTTCTCTGTAGCTTTGGCGCCTGTCCTGGAACTAGCTCTTGTAGACCAGGCTGGTCTCAAACTCACAGAGATCCACCTGCCTCTGCCTCCCGAGTGCTGGGATTAAAGGCGTGTGCCACCACCGCCCGGCTGAGAAGCTTCATCTTATAGTGAATGGCAATTAACTCAGAAACAACTGCTAATTTTGCAAAGAATAGGAGGCTTCAGAATGCTCAGCCCTGAATGAAACATCTATATCACACTTCTCCCCCACAAGGCCAAGGGATCATTGGAGAAGAGAGGGTAGAAAGATTGTAGGAGTCGGGGGTGATAGATGACTACATGCAAATAGTGTTTCATGGACACATGTCTTTGGCACGTGTGAATTCACAGCTACTGTGACAGCCTGCACAAGACTTGCGCAAGAACCAGCCAGACAAAATTCCAGGACGGATGAAGAAGCTGGGCATGAAATTCCCCCTAGCTGAATAGCTATTTTCAACTGGTAGCTGCTTAGAGAAGAAGTCAGTTTTCTCTAAGGGTGTGACCACTGAGAATCTGAACACCTTCCAGGAAAAGCCCCACACTCAGGAGTACTTGAGCAACACAAACTGGATTCCATGAGGTTTTGTTTGCTTGTTTTTTGTTTTTGTTGTTTGTTTGAGACTGGGTCTCTTTACATAACCCTGGCTTCCCCAGAACTCACTATGTAGATCTGCCTACCTCTGCCTCCCGAGCGCTGGAGACAAAGATGTGCACGACCATGGCCAGACGACTCCATAATTTTTTTTAAAAAAAATAATTTTAAAATGACAGGAAGTTGAGTTGGTAGGGAAGTGGGAGTAGATCTTGGTGGATAAGGGAGTATGATCAAGCTGCATTTTATGTAATTCTCAAAGAATTAATAAAGTGTCATTTTAAAGGAGAGAGAGTTGCCTGGAAATTAAGAAATAAAAATGAAAGATAGATAGATGATCGTGATAGCCAGTTGGAAAGGGCATCTGACCTGAGGCACGCTTTTCTGGGGCTGCTCAGCAGGCACATCCTAGCTCTCTCTCGCTTTTCTTTCTTAAGACTCTTCTTTACCCCATTTCTTGCTTGCTGCCCATCTCAATTGTTCAAGCCTTAGATGATGATCTGAGTACTGTTCATAAGTTCGTAAGTCATTGTGGTGGTCTGTGCCTGTAATCCACACACTCAGAGGTAGAAGTAAGAACATTAGAAGTTCAAGGTCAGCCGGGCGGTGGTGGCGCATGCCTTTAATCCCAGCACTCGGGAGGCAGAGGCAGGCGGATCTCTGTGAGTTCGAGGCCAGCCTGGTCTACAAGAGCTAGTTCCAGGACAGGCTCCAAAAAAGCTGCAGAGAAACCCTGTCTCGAAAAACAAAAAAAAGAAAAAAGAAAAACAAAACAAAACAAAAAAAAACCAAAAAAAAGAAGTTCAAGGTCATCCTCAACTATATATATATATATGTATATATATATATACATACATATATATAGTTAGTTAGTTAGTTAGTTAGTTAGTTAGTTAGTTCAAGGTCAACCTTGGCAGTTTGAGACCCTATTTCAAAAGAATCTATTTATTGATCTACCTAATATCTTTCTAACTATTTGCACAGGTAGATATGTATCTATATATATATTTATTTTATATTTAAATCCTACCCTTGTTTTCTTACCATTCATTAGCATCTAGCATACTTTTTCCCCCACAACGTAGTTTTTTTGTTTTTATCTATTTTGCTTTTAATTGTCTCTTGTAGAGACACTGAATACACTGAATTTATTTTAAGCATGTATTTTTTTACTTTATTTTTCCATGAGAACATCAGTTCTCAGGATTAGTATTCTTCTTTCCTTTTTTTCTCCATGTAAAAGCTACATACTTTGAATGTTTTCCTGGTGGCCATTTCCATTTTGTTGAGACCAGTTTATATGGTTCATTTTCCCATAAGTTTCTATGACTTTGTTTCTAGTCCTGACCCCTCTCTTTCTCTCTCAAAAAAAAAATCCAGTGTCAACAAGTTTACGAACTCCTGGGTTCTCTTGATATTGTTCCTATTAGTGTTCTAAGAATTTTGATTCCAAATTATTTTGACTGTCCATCTCTTTTTTAATATTTCAAGGACCTCACCAACCTGTGATCCATGTTTTTCAACCTGAAATAAGATCTTTCTGTGTGTCTTCCCATGTGAGCTCAAAGAGGTTATTCTAGGTATGTTGATCAGCTTTATATTGCTGCAACAAAATGCCAGAACAAAATAGCTCAAAGGGTAAATTATTTGTCTTAGTGCCTGACTTCAGAGGGTTCAGTCCAGATTCCTGGCTGTTGATTCTGGATCTACAGTACAGCAGGCCATGGTTAAGTAGGGTACAAGGCAGGAGCTCCTCCTGACAGCAGACAAAAAACACACAGAGAGAGGCATCTGGGAGAAAGCACAGGGTCCAAGTACTGTTCCCCGCGACCTGTCCTCCATCTAGGTGAGACTTTCAAAAGTTCCAGACACTTGATCATGTGTTCAATGCATGGGTCTTTGGAGAAGAACACTGCATCCCTACAAAAGACCCATTGCTCAAAGGAATCATTGTTTCTTTTTTAAATCCAAATTAAAATAATGCAGCTTATTGTGCAGAAGAAACCTAGGCAAGGGTCATTATACAGTGTTGTGTTTTTATTTGTTTGTTTACTTATTTTAAATTCCACATATACCACTGTGACTAGCTTATTTTGAACTTTTTTTTTTTTTTTCGAGACAGGGTTTCCCTGTAGTTTCTAGAGTCTGTCCTGGAACTAGCTCTTGTAGACCAGGCTGGCCTCGAACTCAGAGATCTGCCTGCCTCTGCCTCCCGAGTGCTGGGATTAAAGGCCTGCACCACCACCACCCAGCTTATTTTGAACTTTAAACAATTTTCCTTTGTCAGTATTGTTATTGTTGTTGTTGTTGTTGTTGTTGTGTTTGTGTGTATGTATGTATGCACGTGTGTGCAGGTGCCTGCCAAGTCAAAAGGGTATGCTGGCTTCTACAGAGCAGGGATTACAGGAATGGGACCTGCAGACATCAGTGCTTGCCGGGAATGAAATCCTGGCCCTGTGGAAGAGTAGCAAGAATTAACCACTGAGCCATGTCCCAGACTTATTTTGAGTGTTTAAAGTCAGGTCCTTCTCCATCTTCCTGGGAGCACAGTGTAGCAAATAGGGACCCCCGCTCCAGCGCTGCTGACCTCCACCTGTTGACGGAAGATAAAGATGCTCATCTTTTCTCTCTGCTCTTGCATAGAAGCCTGCAGCCACATCAAAAGGAAGGAATCTGAAGCAAGTGACTGCTTTTCCCAGGACATTGAGGGAAAGTCAGTGACATCAGCCCTGCTTCTCCTATCAAGCAGGAAGACACTGTGTTGTGCAAACAGAGGTTTCTCTGCCTTGCTCAGTCCCACAGCCACTTCTAAATAATCACTCAGAGGCCTAACATTAACTACACAATGCTTGACTGAACAGCTCAGGCTGATTACTAGCTAGCTTTTACTTCTAAATTAACCCATTTTTATTCATCTGTGTTTTGCCACGTGTCTTGTGGTTTTACCTGCGCTCTAATACACCTTGTTCCTCCAGTGGCTTGGCTGGCATCTCTCTCAAATCCACCCATCTTTCTCTATGTATTCGGTTTGGCTTTCTTGCCTAGCTGTATTCTGCCTTGCTATAGGCCAAAGCAGCTTTTACTATCAACCAATGAGAGCAACATATATTCACAGCATACAGAAAGGCTATCCCACAGCAGTGTTGCTTCTTAAAGTAGGTCACCTCTAATTCCTTTCCTCATTCATACTCCAAAATAATGCCCAAGTGAACTGAAAAGAGAAATTGTACATTTTAAAAGGCAAGAGGACCACAGAATTAACTACTGTCGAAACATGTGTGTCCGCTCATCTACCAGTGAAAGGTTTGTTTTAAGCCAGGTCTGGTGATGCCCGGATGAAAGGCAGCATAGAGGAGGTGGATACAGGGGCATCACAAGATGAAGAGATCTCTCGAACTTCAAGACTGGCGTAAGCCAAAAGCTTGCCTAGCATGTACGAGATCCTAGGGTCCATTCCCAGCACCAACACAATGTCAGCATTTCCCTTTGACGACTGCAACAACCAAATGAAATGACCAACAGTACACAAGAAATCTATTCTGCAAATGTGAAAATAAGTATGCTCAGGGTATGTGTAGGGCAAAGTATTTTTTAAAATGCTAAGGGATTCTCTAAAAAATTGCAACCTCTTTTTGTAATTTTTTGTTACAGTCATTGATTTGTAGTATGAGTGTGTGTGTGGGTGTGTGTACACATGGATAACACATAACATCCATGTTACCATGGTGATTAGAGGACAATTGGTTAAGAGTCGATTCTCTCCTTCCACTGTGTGAATCCTCAGGATTCAACTTAGGATTCAGGTCATCAGACTTGGTGCCAACCGTCTTTTCCCTGAGTCATCTCAATGATACACCCATGGGTTTTTTTTTTTTTTAATTTTGCTCTGTTTATTTAGAAAGGCATATCAGTGAAGTATTAACCCAGCCCAGCCAACAAGGCTAAGTTTCCCCTGAAGATGTGCCAAAAGATCTGCTAGGATAACCAGGGAACTCCAGGCATTTGAGCTCAAGAGTAGTGCAAAGCCCTTCTCATTTTTATGGCTAAAGAAAGCAGAACATGAGGTGATGTCTACAGTTAGCTTAAGCAAATACAGGTACAGCAAAGGAATACACCTGGTGCTATGTCTTATCATCTTTGGCCACGTGAAAAGAACCAGGGATATCCTTTGCCTTTTCCTTTCCCTAAGAGATAACACGGACATGCCAGGGCATTTTCTTCATGTCCTTGATTTCAAGGGCATTCACTTACCATAGTTTATGCAATTCTTTCAAAAGGCCACCTTGTGTAGAAGGCCACATTCTGAGCTTGTCCCATCTACAGTTCACAGTAAGTTTACAGTTTTCTGACACAGCCTCTCACAGCGAAGCAACTAAGTTTTCTTTTAATCAATGGTTTAAGACATAGATTTTTACCAACAATTTAGTCCACCGGCCTCCTTAGGGATTTTAAATGCTCATCTGAGGTGAACTTCAGCTTCCAGTAATGTGGAGGCTGTTATATCCAAATGTTTGGTCTACATTCTATTTGTGGTTTCGGAACCTTTGGTAACTGGTCAGCCTGTGGCCTATCCCTCACTTGTCTTTACTTTATAATTTCTCCTACCTCTTCTCTTCTCTGTGAGTCGCTCCCATGCGCTGACAGTAGCTTTGAGCTGCCTGGTAAACAGACACTCTGTTATGTCCTGACCTATGTTTGGAGCGCAAAGTAACAGGCACTGTGATAAATTGAATGGCATTTGCTATCTCATCCAACTCGAGTCAGTCTGTGTTGTACACAGTTGTACACATGGTCGTTGAAGAGGTTTGGGAACTGTCTCTTCAAAGCATCCAAGTGCTTGCACTTACAGGCTTTAGAGCAGCTCAAAGGCTTTGCATTCCTGCATCAGGCAGGGCTGGGTGAGACTCCCCAGGCTGCCTTTTCTGTTTGCTATCTTTGGAAATTTTGAACCTGCACTCCTCCTTTCAGCTTGTCTTATTGAATTCACATTCAGAACTCATTGCCACCATCAAGAAGGAAAAATCTGGAAAACAAAGCTGGTCTGCTATCCATCACTGCTGAGACTAGTTCGCAGGGGCCAGGAAACACCCGGAAAGGCATCTCAGGAAGCAGAAGTCAGTCCTCGGAGTCAATGCCAGGAAAGGGCTCCATGCAGAACTGCCAGTAATAAAAACACCAAAGGAATGCATGTCTTACACCTGTCCTAAATAATTTATGAACAGTTCTAAAACAGACATATTAAGATTTTAAAATATTTAATCGTCTTAAGCTAACTAATCATTCCATAAAGAAAAACACTAACCTTATGAGCATCTCCAGGCAGCAAACATAAACAACCAAGTGAGCTCCAGTTTAGTTGTATCATAATTGCCAACTAGATACTACCTACTATGTAGCTTTTAGTAAAGGACACTCCCATCCACTGGAGGCACAGGGGACCCAGCGCCATGACAACAGAGTGGAGGAATGCTATAGGAGCGGGTCCCTAGTACTGTGCATCAGATAACCACTGGCCAGTACAACGGTGGCACTTCTGCCACCTAGACGTGACTAGAAGTCACCTAGGTGACTTCTGCTGCCTAGTAGCTCAGTCTACTTCCTGGGCAGTGGGAGTACGTTCTTATCTTAGGTTCTGCGTGGGAATAAGTGCAGCCACACCAGAGAACCATCTGCTCAGTGTATAGTGATGGGAATTAGCATCTGTAGACAAGGAAAGCCAAATGAGTTGTCTCTCTCAAGCACCCTTGCCCCACAGCAGGGGTGGGGGCACCTGACGTACAAAACTGCTGAAACTAGCTTTGGTGGGATGAGGAAGCTCAGTAAACAAACGAATGCGTAGTCAGGAAACTGAGCCCAAAGAAGCCTGCTGGGAGTCAAATCTGCCTCTGCCGTTTACCAGTTCTGACCTTAGACAGTGACTTGCTCCACGATTCAGCTTCTTTACCTAGTCAATGGAAATAGGAGCATTCTACTAGGAGCTTGAAGAGCAGCTTTGAGGGTGAGTGCTTACCATATGTGATACTCACAGTGTCTCTGTCATAGCGGAACCCTTCATGGTCCTCCTCCATGCAGGCACAGGGCACACATTTCAGCATGCTTTTTATCGAACTAATAATTCACGTTACCCTCGAATTTATAGATACTAATAACTAAGGGAGGATAATGCATTTCAGTAGGCACTGCATGCTCATATTGAAGACTACTATTTTGAAAGCATGATTATTTGAAAAATGCCTGAAAGCAAGTAAAAACTATTCTCAGTTTTCATTCATTACACTTAACAGCTACAAAAATTTGCACTTTAAATTATCTAAACCATAGTCCTCAACTCCCTGAAATTATATACCTGATGATTCTAAGATACTTTAGAACATAAACTGTAGGCTGATAGCTTTCAATCATGCTTGTGTTCATAGACATAATCTTATAGATTGACTCTAACTTCCTTTTCATTTAAAATTAGCTCATCACTAACACAATTACATCAATTATTTCTGAATTGCTTTGACCGAAATTCTTAGCAGAACTTCCAGAAGGAATTATTTGTTTTGCTGACAGGTCATACGCACCATGCTCTTGGAGGAATATCATATCAGCCTAACCATGTGGTAGAGGACATTCTTTCTTTTATTGTAGACAGGAAGGTGCCAGGAAAAGACACCCCCAAGGACTTCCCACAGTGACTCGCTTCCTTCAAGAGAACCCCAGCTACCTCACTTTCAAAATTAGCATTGCTACAAGCTCAGAACCAAGGACTCCTTTGTTGGGAACAGTCATGGTCAAAAATAAAAGAACATTTCTTGTTTACAGAAATAAATCACAATTAAAAGATATTTTCACACAACAGGGCAACTTTAGTCCTACAAAGTTATTTTCACTGTAATTCCTTCCAAAAGACTCGAAGACGATTTTACAAAGAGTCCTTACGCTTGCATTTCAAAGTATATTGGCAGAGAAGTGTAAAAAGTCATCAATGCCGATTATTGAGTATCAGGAAACAGCAAATATTAGCATCTGCAGCAATGCCTTGCGAATAAATACGTGTTTCAAATGTTTGACGAGATACGTTTGAGGAGATACCAATGTCTCCGTCATGTGCGCTCCTCCGATGGAATGGCGAGGAACTACATAAGTGAAAGAGAATTTAAATTCCAGGTGACACGGTTAGGAAGCATGCATTTTTACTGTCCATCTGCTGCTCTCAAATATGCCTGGACCTGTTTCCTAGTGGCAGAAGGTGAGTCTAGGCAAAGATCTCACAATCGTCAGTGGATGGTCCCGCTGAAGACAGTAATTCTCTTTCTAAAGTAAGTGTGGTATGTTTCAATGATTGGTAATTAAGTGTATGATATTCGATTTTCTCTCTTCAATCGGATCCCTGTGAGCACTGGCTATAAAAGTGACCATTGCTTTAATAACTAGGCCACCACAAGAGCATATGAAGTCAAACTTGTCTCCTTGAAATTGGCTGCTCTCTAAATGCAGAGAACAGCAGGCTTCATCACGTACATACTTCCAATCCCATTTTCAGCTTAAGAATAATGGAGAGAAAATTAAAGAGAGCTGAAATACAGCTTAGCTGTAGAGAGCTTGCCTAACATGTACAAGGTCCTGAATTCAATACCAGCCTCACCAAACACACAATTTGACATGATCATGTAGCCTTTTTGATTTATCTACTCATACAATACTCATACAATAAATATTTGATGGTACCTACTTATAATTAATAACTTGAAATTTATTTTCTTGATTAGTAGATGAATTATCAGGAAATTTTTAATAAGTTATTTAACTTAGATGTATGGAAAGATTAAGAGACTAAAATAGCAATTAATAAAGTGCTGGGGTCAGCCTACCAGTACTAAGCCCGAGGAGTGTTCCTCCCTTCATTTAGGGTTGGTCAACTTGAAGAAAGCTAGAAAGATTGCTTGGTCAGAAGTGTTGTGTGGCTTTCCCTGAGCAGGCCTTTCATTTGCTGAGCAAAGTCCATCAGCAGGGCCTTCTGGTGAGAGGCAAAAGCCCACAAGGCCTTTGTTTTAAGCTGTGATGTTTTCATCCCAAGTCAGGAGGGTGCAGAAGAAGCTGACCACCTTGAAAATTAGCTCCTTTATTACCTAACCATGGGCCCCCTCTCCCTATCTATCTCCCTACCAGAGAGACTGTCTAACACCTCCTCTCCCAGCACGGACACCTTCTTGTGACAATCGTTTTGCATCTGGGCTTAGTGCCACCCACAGGTACACCACTGGGAGGAGAATCTCTAACAGCACACACTCAGTGCCACCCACAGGTACACCACTGGGAGGAGAATCTCTAACAGCACACACTCAGTGCCACCCACAGGTACACCACTGGGAGGAGAATCTCTAACAGCACACACTCAGCTGCACCTCTGTTAGTTTTCGGGTTGACGGTACGACGTACTGACGTCAAGAAACAGCTCTGCATGTGTGTGAAGTCCAGCTAGACAGCACCTGGGTAAGTGGGGCAAAGTGCACGCAGCTCCTCTCTGCACTGCCGTCTTTCTTACCACAGTGCCAGGGAGACCCAAGGACAGGCTTTGGGAAACCCTGCTCCGGCCTGTGTCTCCTCCAGAAAATGAACTCCCTTTCACTTCCTAAATTAATTCTAAGCTAGACTGACTGAGAAATAAAAATGAGTAAAACTGGAGAAGTGGACTCAGAAAAGTAGAGCTCTTGATGGTAAAAATAATGTCTAAGCAGATGGGAGCAAAGGTGATCTCAGACTACCTCCAAGTCTTCATGGGGAGACCTTTGGTATGAGAGACCCCATAGAAAGTGCAAGTTTAATCAATGATATTTTACCCTTAAAGAGTCAGAAAATGAGCTTGTGACTGCTGTATGTTTTGAACAGATACTGCAGTTGAGAGAGCAGGACTGCCAGTCTTCTATGCTGCACTTTTCTGACGTGACTTTGGGATTGCACTGTCCTTCAGCAAGTCTGGAGGAAAGGCTGCTGGCACAGGTCTGGACTAGGTCTGCAGGGGACAACTCAGAGAAGCCCTAGATTAGCGCTCTGCAGTGGGAGGAGAAAAACCAGCCCTAAAACAGGAAAGAGCTAATCCCTTATAACTGCTAGAAATCACAGGAATCACTCTTGGGATTTACAGCGATTAGCAGATGCAGCAGATAACTTTTTTTCCTTAAAGGGTGTGAATTTGTTTTATATTTAGACTGTTTAAGAAGACAGAAGAGAGAAATGTAAACAAACTTTATGGTAGGCTTACCATACCCTGCACTACAGGAGGGCTAGAGACTGTCCTGGGATCATTTTCACAGCCGTATTGCTGATCTCACTCAGAAAAAGTCCATTATTTAATATGGGGCAGAGTTCATTCATGAGAAATAACCATAATATGAATGGTTTACTTAAAGCAATAAATAATTATTTGTATCTATAATATGTACCTCAAACTGCATTTCTCAAAGTTTATTATAAATTGATACTCTATATTTCTGAATAAATATATAGAATAAAAGCAAGAAATAGCAAGTAAATCAATAGTCCATCGACTTGGAGTAAGTTGTTTTTATTATTATTCAAATCATATTTAACATTTTTACAGTCTCAGTAAAACATGGCACTTTCTTCAAAGCCCCAATAACGAAGATATTAATGCTCTTTATTTCTAAGAATGACAATTGGTTAAATTCATTGATGGTAACTGACAATGTTCATTATTGTAGTGCAAACAAAAGATGATTTCCTGAATTCTGATCTCGCTGGAGCATCCCTAATAAAATAAAATCTAAAAGAGAAAAGAAAGAAGTGGGATCCACAGCACACTACTGAGTCCTCACCAGAGAAGCTTCTTCCTCAAAACAAAATAAACGAAAAAATCATTTGCTTTTATTGTTATGTCTTTTGCCTGCATGAACATAATGATAGCATTTGTGGACAATCCCCTCAGAGGACAGAAGAGGGCGCTGTCCCTTGAAACTGGAATTAGACAATTGTGAGAAAGTATGTGTGTACTAGGAATCAAATCAGGGTCCTTAGCAAGAGCAACAAGTGCCCTTTAATGCTGAAGCATCTCTCCAGCCCCAGAATTTTCTTGCAAAAAGATGGCAACTAGTACAGAGAGCCACGGCTGGTCAGTGAGCAGAAAATAAGAGATGCTTGCACATTCGGCCTTAAACAGGAAATTGATATTATACCTTTTCTTCAAGCCTTAGAGATCTACATGGAAGGGCGCCAAAAAGAGCATAAGAACCAGAGCTTGTGGATGACTTCAAGGTATCTTTGTTTTCCAGACACAACAGGCACGCATATATAACTCACAGAGATTGTAGAAGCATGCACATGAGCTTCACAAACTCAAGCCAGACAAAGTCCCAGCATGGAAGAGGGGATTTGGGCATGAAGACCCATCCCTAGCTGAGGAGCTATTAGTATTTGACTGCTGCTGGAACAAGAGAGTCTGTTTTTGTTAATGGTGTGACCCCTGGTATATTAACAACATTCCAGGGCCGGGTCCTATTGTGGGGTATCCACCAGAGAAGACTCCTCAGACTTGAGTTTAAGCCAATAGAAAGTGTCTATTAGCCAGCTGGCATCTACAAGGGTTGTTCAAGTTCCCAGTGTAGCCCTGAGTCTTTCTCAGCCTTTCTTTAAGCATAAAACCATGTCCTGGGTTGACATACTTCAGTTAACAAGAACAGTTTACCAACAGTGAAACTACAGGAGCCAAAAAGCAAGGTTAGTACATTTAGAGACTTTACTAGAATTATTTACTTTGATAGATTATGTCTTTGTTTTTGTTTTTTTGGCAGGTGGTACTGTCTATGTGTGAGTTTTATGGTTTAAATGGTATAGTTCCATCATGAAGTCAGTTATACTAAGGTTTGGGGGTCTGATAACATCTGGAGCCCTATCACAGCCCCAGATGCAGACAGCCAATAAATTAGACTCAATGGGAGAGAGAAAGCGAGAGGCAGACAAAGACAGAGAGAACATAAAGTTGGATATAATCAGAGATTTTTCCCCAGCTCACCAGATCCCGAATAAGCACTCAGAGGTTTGATATTAATTACAAACTGTTTAACCTATTAGCTTAGGCTTATTATTAAATTAACTAGCTGACAAAGATTTTCTTCTGTTCCGTCTCCTCACTCAATTACCTGTGTCCTTTGCTGTACAGAAATTCACGAGGTCCTATTTATCAGTTGTTGGCCTTATTTCCCGAATGACTAGATTCCTGTTCAGAAATCCTCACCTGGACCTCTGTCTTGGAGAGTTGCTCATACTTGTTCTAGCAGCTGCAGAATTTTAAATCTTATTGTTGTTTTTCTCTTGTGGAGTTTATTTGGTGGCCGAGGGCCACATCTGGAAGAAGATGCTTGACCTCTTGGTGGTGAAGCATGATTGTGCTTGATCTGTTAGGGGGAGGGGCTGCCAGTTTTATTCCTTTCATGTCTTACATACATACATGATTTTATGTATATATTTATATCTAGTACCATCAGTGAGAGAAAACATGGTATCTGTCTTTCTGTGACTGGGCTTAATTAGTCAATACAATTATCCCCAGTTGTATCTATTTCCCCATAAACAATGCAATTTTATCTTTACACCTGAAAAAAAATAGCTGTGCACCTATACCCTATTATGTTTATCTGTTCACTGTCGGAATGTCATTTTCACTTCCTGGCTATCCTTGGAAAGACTATTACAGACGCTGGTCCATCAGTGCATAGTTATTTTACAGATGGAGGCTCAGCTGTTGATCATACCCCTGGGCACTCTTTCAGGACCCAGTTATGGGCGCTGGCCTGAGCTAGGTAACACTTGTGTGCCTTTGGAACCTGTGTCTGTTTCTCTTGACCCCCTGGCATGGTTTTGTTTTCAGGTTTCTTCCTGATGGCTGGCTGAACAGTATTCTGTAGGCCAGGTTTTAGTATACAGTCGTCTGATACTTGCTCCACATTTCCTCACAATAAAGTTCACAGAGGGTCCCAGGCTGCTAAGCTGCAGTCATAGCAAGGGTCATTTTGAAATGGCCTCCCATGGTTGCTATGGTCTTAAAGAGTACCAAGCAGAGAGTTTTCCCAGCATTCTGTTCTGCTCACACTTCTGTTGCAAACACATCTTATGCTTGGTTCTTCTGTCGTTTTCTGCTCCTTTAACTGCCCATTAATGGAAGTATAATCAGACTTTGTGAGCGTGTTCCTGCTAGCTGTTGTTGACGCTGCCTCTCCTTGGGAGTGGAAAGCAACTCAAACTCAGCCAGGCCCTCTGGAAAGGAAAGTGAGACTTTCTTGCTTTGTATCAGTCCCTATTTTATTGTATTTTTTAAGCTAAAGTTGTTTGGATGTCATCCACTTCTGATAGCTTTTATCCAAATTTCCCCATGTATTCCTTGGACACTGTGGTAGACAATAGCTGGTTGTTATTTGCCATTTACCAGTATTGCCTTTTTAAATTTTAAAAACTATTAATACATATGCATATATGTATAAACTTACATTTGTTCACAACAACAACACAGCTATTTCTCATCATAAAAATAACCTATTCTTTAAGTTCAACACACACATATATGTGTATGGAACTACCTTTATTGTTTATGCAATAATGCTTTAGATAATCAGATAGATATGGTTATGCCATCTAGAATAAACTACCTATAAGATTTATATTTAATTATCTTTATTTATAAATCACCATCCTAATAATTGTAATTCCATGTATACCTTGGCCATGGCCAAGAGTATAACCACTCATGACTGAAGCTGTTCACTGAAAATGGGAGAGGAGGAAAGGTCAAATGCTGTCAAACTTCTGGCTATGATTGTGAAGGTTCCAACGCCAATTTTTGGAGGTAGAATCCACCCTGAATGGAATTCAAATTAGAAGGAAAATGTCCACTGAAGAAAAAGCAAGAGGAAACCTCATAGTGAGCAGATTCTTTTGCACACCAAGGTGGTCCAAGAAAATCCCTTGGTGGGAAGCCATCCTAGGGGAGGGGAAGAGAAAGGAGGACCCCATCTCATCCAAAGGATCCTTTGATCTAGTGGAAGTCATGAACCAGAGATGGGGTGAAGAGCTGAGTTGGAAGAACAAGGCCAGGACCAGATGCTTTATCTCAGCAGGGGTCTGGCAGTCAGGCACATGTGACAACCTACTTCACCCTAGTTATCACTGCTACTGGATTCCTCTTCTGAAGACACTGGCTCATGACTTTATCCAGAGGAGGCCTAGAAATGCTGCCAGAATTAAAATACAGCATGCTGTTTTTTTTTTTTCCCTAGAGTAGAGTTGGAAGGGGATGTGATTGTTGTGGAGGAGGGCTCATCATCTGACTTTGTTCCTGTGGAGGTAATTGTCAGTAGGTACTGCTTGAGGAAGAGGATGTGACTGAGCTTTGTGACAGTCCACCATCACAGGTGGACTCTCCTTCATTGTTAATCTGATGATGCAGAGCATCCTCTAGTATGCTTTCTTCTCTCTTCCTTTTCCCTCCTTTATTGCCCTTCACCCTTCTTCCCCTTAGCTTCTTCCCCTTCTCTCCTTCACTTCTCTTTTCCTTTGTCTTCCTCCTTCTCTGAATTCTCTTTCCTCTCATTCTTATTTTTATTTATTGTTGACTTCTATTTTTCTGGTTCAGACGGGTTTCACCTTGTAGTCTAGACTGGCCTAGAACTCTTAAGTGACCACCCTGGGGTAGCAGGCCCTCAGTCTTGAGATAAAAGAGTGAGTTAACATGACTGGCTTACTGCATCTTCTTGTAGAAGTTTTCCCTGGCTCTCTTAACAATGGTGATTGCTGTTCACATTATTGTGCATTAATTCTGCAGGCCATTCTTCACTGATCTGAAATATCCTGGGGATCATTGTGGCTTAAGCTGCTGGCAATCTGGGTGCTTTGTTTGGGAAATCTGCTATAAACAGAGTCTTTTTAAAGACCAGCCATTCATTCTGTATGGAATGTTCAGACATCTTGTAGTCCTTTCTCTGGAAAAAGTAGTTCATCACCTTTCAATGTGGACCTCCCAGCTTCTTTTAGCTTGTCTCCAAATGTTTTGCTTCTGTCGACTCCTTTCCAGGATGATATAGGTGTGCATTTTTTTCCAGTGTCCAGAAAACTGCAGAGCAAAACAGGCTTCTAATTGAAACTCTCCATAGCATCAAAAGAACGTATAGTCTAATCTTCACACAACAGTGCCATCCCCTGCACATTCTCCCACAACCAGCACCAGCAGAATTCTGGGGGCAACCCCGAGTTCGTTGCTGTGCAGTGGCAGGCTACTGAGTAGGTTGCCTGAGCATCCATTGCCAGGCAGGACACAACAGAGAGCACAGAATACACAGCATCACCTTCAGAACTGAGCACACTGGATGATGGTGATTGGGAGGACTAGTAAGGAGTATATGCTGTAGGGTCTCTGGGGCCTGTGTGACTCGTGTGACCTGTGGACCTGTGGACCTGTGGACCTGTGGACCTGTGGATCTGTGGACCTGTGGATCTGTGGACCTGTGGACCTGTGGACCTGTGGGACCTGTGGACCTGTGGACTTGTGGACCTGTGGACCTGTGGACCTGTGGATCTGTGGACCTGTGGACCTGTGGACCTGTGGGACCTGTGGACCTGTGGACTTGTGGACCTGTGGACCTGTGGACCTGTGGGATCTGAGAGACCTGTGGACCTGTGGATCTGTGGACCTGTGGACCTGTGGACCTGTGGACCTGTGGACCTGTGGGACCTGTGGACCTGTGGATCTGTGGACCTGTGGACCTGTGGACCTGTGGAATCTGAAAGACCTGTGGACCTGTGGACCTGTGGGACCTGGGAGCTGTGGAATCTCTGGAACTTGTGGAATCTGTGGGACTTGTGGGACATAGACTCACAGGCCTGAGACTGGAGCTGCCTAGGGAATTCCACTCTTTTGAAAATGCTCCTCTGTTAGACTTTTCAGCTTGAGATGGCACAGATCTGAATTTTCCACAAAGATTCCAGAGCTTCAACCTTCTCTTACCACCCTTTCTTTGTATTTCTGATGCTTTGACCTCCTAGAGCTTTCTGGCCCTGCAAGGGCCACCATTCCCACTCGCATTGGATTCTTAGAGAAGGTGGAGATGTTGCTAATCTACTGCCTACCTTATGCTACACACACACACACACACACACACACACACACACACACACACACACCTCAGCAAGTAGCCTCTGTATTAGGACCTTAGTATTCTGCCCTAGGGCAGGACTGTGACATGTTAGACCATTGCAGCATCAGAGTCCTCTGGAATCATCCAAACAGTCCCAAACAGAAGCCAGTCCCCTGTGCCCTCCTGAAACCACAAGGAAGGCTACTGCCCACACTTCCTCCACCTCTCAGCTGCCAGGCTCCCGTGCCTTCCATTGGGCTCTTCATTATGTACCATGTGTTCTACCTACATGGAAGGATTAACATCTTCCTGCCTCATCTAAGTGCTTTACTGTTCTTGAATAAAACAAATCTCACAAATGTTTACAAGGCAGGTTGTGGTGCATCATGGGAAGAAGGGAGGCTTAATCACTGTATGTATTGAATATTCTGTGACAAGGCTGTTATGGGAAAGTAACATCTGTCTTCAAAATCTTCCATAGAAAATTAAAAATAATTTACTGAATAATTTCCTGGATGGAGTAGAATTCTGTGGTCAGAAGAGGCTTTCTGCTACATTCCAAAGTACTTCTTGTGGGGTTGATGACATAGCACAGCAGGTGAAGGTGAGTTAGATGAAATAAAAAAAGTCATGAAACAAAGCATGACATGGCATGAACCCTATACTGATCACATAATGAAATTAGCCAAGAATCTCATCTGAAATAGAGATACAACTTATTCATTGTGAAGTCAAATCTGTCTTTATTTCTGTTATTGATAACATTACTTTGAAAAGTTACTTAGGAACTTGCTCTGAAATTTAGGGCAAATTAAAATATGGACCAGATAGGTAGCTCAACAGTTACCAGTGCTCACTGCTCCTCCCAAAGACCTTAATTCAAAATTCTTTGCACCCATGTCAGGCAGTTCACACCCCTCTGATGTCCTCTTCTGGTTTCCATGTGCACCAGGCATTCATGTGATCAACAGACACCCATGCAGATAAAATACCCATTCAAAGAAAATAATAAATTAGAAAAAGAAAGAAAGAGAAGGAGGAGGAGGAGGAAGAGGAGGAGAAGAAGGAGAAGAGGAGGAGGAGAAAGAGGAGTTGACTATCATCTTATCTTTTCAAGAATGAAATACAGAGACAGAATGAAGCTGGATTTAATAATTAGCTGTAAATGAAGATGAACAGCATACCTAGATTTCCCCACTGTTTTGGTTACTGTTCTGTTGCTGCAAAGAGACACCATGACCATGGCAACTCATTAAAGAAAGCATTTAACTGGGGCTTGCTTTATGTTTCAGATGTTTAGTCCATTTTCATCATGGTAGGGAGCATGGTGGCACACAGGTGCTGGAGAAGAAGCCAAGAATTCTATATCTGGATTCAGAAGTAGAAATGTGACACACTTCCTTTAACAAGGTCACATAACTCCAACAAGGTCATATCCCCTAATAATCCTTCTCAAGGAGTGCCATTCCCTGATGACTAAACATTCAAATATACTAGCCTATGGGGGCCATTCTTATTCAAACCACCACATTCATCAAATCCAAGTAACTTTGTTATTCCTCATCAAGTACAAATATATCAAATAAAAATAATCAATGCAAACATGTTTTAAGGTAATTAAACTGCATGATTTTGAGTGAGCAAGTGGAAGAATAAGATAATCTGCCTCTAATTAGCACCAGAGTCCTCTTCTACCTGAACAGAAGGTTCAGTGAAGCTCAGTTTCATACTGAAGGGATTTCAAACAGAATTTCATTTGTTCTCTTTCAGGAAAAATACAGAAAAAATGAAATTAGGATAGGGTTGGCTTCTGGCCACAAACTTGGAAACAGACACAAACGCCTGCTATTCTTACATTACTAACGTGTAACAGTGAGGTTACTGTTCTCACGACTTCAAAAGATTTAAGAAGAAAATGACAATAATATTAGAGCAGACTCTACATGTAAAAACAGTGTAAAGCCACGATGACGAAAACACATGAGTAAAAAGTCGATCCTTGCTAGGATTGTCTTTCCTCCTTCACTCCTCTCCTGTTCTGAGACATAGTCCCATGTAGCCCAGGATGGTCTTGAATTTGCAAAATTTTGGGTTAATTGTCAAGTCCTGGGAGAGGTAGCTGTATCATTTGTTTCCCATTCTTTACATAATGGGAAAGGCCAGGGCTTGTCTCAAGTCCTGGCTAGAGAAGTCTGTAAGGCTGAGTCATCTCAGCTAGCCACTTCGAAATTATCCTGAGCAGTGTGTAGTCCAAAACTGATCTGTAGGTGGTTCTTTTCAGCTTAGTGGTGTTATCGTAGTCCTGGTGGAATCATCATTGTTGGGGGGTTCATCCTCCTTTTGGAGACTTTAAATATCACTGTTAGGCATGGTCTTGGTTCATTGCAGAAACCTTAAACATTTTAAATGCCATGTGCAGCAGAACTAAAAGAGGTTAAAGGATCAATATCTGTTATTTACATCCAGAGTGCAAGAACTTATTTTCTACCTGATACTCAAACCTAAAATCATGTACACCATTCAAGATGAAGCCTTTTTCTAGAATTAGTTAGTACTTTATATGACCATTAGAATAAAAACTATAAATATACATTTTTTAGTCTGACAAATTTTTAGATAATATTTATACCTCAAGAAAAGCTTCAAAGACTCAAAATAGAACCAAAGGATTATGAGATTAGTGGCAATATAATAGTCCTTTAATTTTGTTTTTCTTCTGTCCCATATCAGAAGGTTCTTTGTAATTGGAGACTACACTTTTGGTTTCTGGCTGCTCAGACCCGAATAATCACAAAGAAACTATATTAATTATGACTCTGTTTGGCCAGTGCCTCAGGGATATTCCCAATTAGGTCTTACATCTTAAATTAACCCATATCTATTAATCTATATATCGCCATGAGACTGGCTTACTGGTAATGTTGTGGCATCTTTCTCCTTCAGTGGGTACATGGCATCTCCTTGTTTCTGCCTACTCTCTTTCTATATCTCTGTTCGGATTTCATGCCTGGCTCTACTCTGCTAAGCCACTGGCTGAAACAGCTTTATTCATCAATGAGTAAAAGCAAGGACTTCTCACATCACCTCCTCTTTTCTGTCTAATTAAAAAGGAAAGTTTTAACTTTAACATAGTAGAATTATATATAACAAAACAGTTATCAAGCAAGAATTATAATTACAATATTTAGTCTATTTGTATTAGGCAAAATTAAAGAAAATACTCTATCATCTATCTTAACTTTGTGAGTCTAAAGTTTTGTTTCTAATTTATCTTTTATTATAAACTAAGGAAACCTACAACTATCTGTCTTCAACTCCATAAAATATTCCAGAAGAATGTAATATAACCTAGTGAAAAAAGGGAGGAGCATTGTAAGCAATTTTCAAAGATCTAGAAGTGACAGAAACAACTCATTGCCTGAACAGTCACCAAAATTCTTTTCTAATCTTGGGGCATCCATCTTCAGTCTATAGGCCCAGAATATCTGGCAGACTTTTCAGTGAAGCAGGAAATATATAAATCTGTTCTGCTTTGCACTGGTAAAGTTCATCAGTTTCTTCTGTGTCCTGCAGAATGTCTGACAGACTCTTTCATGAAGCAGGAACCCTAAAGGACTCTCTCATCTTCTTTTGGCAATTTCAGCAGTCATATTTCCGTGGGTCCTGCATGTCTAGTTCATACAGTAGAGCATCTAGCAGTCCAGGCAATAACAGTTTCTTGCCCAAATGGCTAGCTTTGTCACACAGAAGGCAAATTCCATAACAAGCTTCTTCAATTCCCATCAAACTTTCTGAAGTAATTAGTGCTGCCAGAAGCAGACAAATCTGACTGTTGAGAAAAGTCTAAGTTTTTAAAACCTGTAAAATGCCATATTCAGTAGGTATTTGAAATGTTGAAGATTATCTATCTAACTGAAATACATCTTTGTATATCTAGAAAACCTAACCAACATGACTACAAGTTTGACTATTATGAATGACTATTAATCTGTACTTTGTAATTATACACTACATTTTTCAACAAGCTGTATAAACATAATACATTAAACAAAAATAGAGCTATACGTTTAACAAAACTGACCTTAAATTTGTATCAATAAACCAAAGTCATTTATCATTTGTATATAGGAGGGTTACTGATTTTTTTTTTTTTTTTTTTGGTTTTTCGAGACAGGGTTTCCCTGTAGTTTCTAGAGCCTGACCTGGAACTAGCTCTTGTAGACCAGGCTGGCCTCGAGTTAATCTTGTATCCAGCCACATTACAGAAGGTATCTATCAGCTGTAGGAGTTACTAGGTAAAGATTTTGGGGTCAGTTTTACATACTATCGTATCATCTGCAAATAGCAAAAGTTTTATTCTTCCTTTCCAAGTTGTGTCCCCTTTGTCTCCTTTTGCTGTCTTATTGCTCACGCTATAAATACATAAATATAGTACTTCAAGTACTATATTAATAGATATGGAGTGTACAGCCTTGTTTTGTTCTTGATTTTAGTGGAATTGCTTTGAGTTTCTGTTTAATTTGATATTGGCTGTCAATTTGCTGAAAATTGCTTTTATTATGTTTAGATATGTTCCTTGTATCCCTAATCTCTCCAAGACCTTTATCATGAAGGGGTGTTGGATTTTGTTGAATGCTTTTTTAGCATTTAATGCGATGATCATGTGTTTTTTTTCCTTTCATTTTGTTTATATGGTAGATTACATTCACATATTTTCATATTTTGAACTGTTCCTGCATTTCTGGGCTGAAGCCTGCTTTATCACGGTGAATGATTTTTTTGTTGTGTTTTTGGATTTGATTTCCCATTAATAAATTGAGTGTTTTTGCATCAATCTTCAGGAGGGAGATTGGTCCAGAGTTCTCTTTCTTTGTTGCATCTGTGTGTGGTTTGGGTATCAGGGAAACTACAGTCTCATAAAAAGAGTTCGGCAGAATAGAATTCTGTTTCTATTGTGTGGAACAATTTGAAGAGTATTGGCATTAGCTCTTCTTTGAAATTCTAGTAAAACTCTACACTGAAACCACCCGGTGCTGGTTTTTGTTTTCTGGTTGGTAGAGTTTTAATGGCTGCTTCTATTTTCTTTGGGGTTATAGGCCTATTTAAATTGTTAATCTGGTCTTGATTTAATTTTGGTTTGTGGTATCTATCCAGAAAATTGTCCATTTCTTTTAAATTTTCTAATTTCGTAGAGTAAATGTTTTTGAAGTATGGCCTGATGATTCTCTGGATTTTCTCAGTGTTTGTTGTTATGTTCTCCTTTCATTTCTGAATTTGTTAGTTTGAATATTCTTTCTCTGCCTTTTGGTTAGTTTGGATAAGGGTTTGTCTATCTTGTTGATTTTCTCAAAGAACAAAGTCTTTGTTTCACTGTATCATTCTCTTTGTTTTATATCATCATATAAAACTGCTTTTGGGGGTTGGGGATTTAGCTCATCTGTAGAGCGCTTGCCTAGCAAGCACAAGGCCCTGGGTTCGGTCCTCAGTATCAAAACAAAACAAAACAAAACAAAAACAACAAACAAACAAACAATAACAAACAAAAATCCAAACCAAAAAACAAACAAAACCCCCAAGAAAACAAAAAATGACTTTGGGTAATTGTTATCAGCACTGTAAGCCATGGTATAATCTTCCATATAAGTACAGGACCGACAAAAATCTCACCAGCTGTGTGAATGGGTTTGGAGGAGGGCAGAGACTGGCATCTAGTTAAAGGATTTGCTACAGCTGCTCAGGTCAGATCTCAGAGGGATAATGAAGACCATGGCAGGGGGAGAAAGATGCAGTGCAGAAACATAAAATGAAATAGCCAATTTTTAGCAGTATAGTGCTTTTCTCTTCTGATAATCTATCCAGAAATTAAATCAGCACTGCCATCTATTGGTGGATTTCTTTCCCAATATAGTACTTCCCTGCATTTTACAAGACAGTAGGTAGTACTTTAATTAAATCCCACTCTGTTTCTTTTAAGAAAATCATCCCAGCCACTTGAGAGGTTGATACATGCTCAGAGTAGGGAGGCATTTACTGAAATTGTAACTACCTGTGTGTGTGTGTGTGTGTGTGTGTGTGTGTGTGTGTTCATTCTTGTTTCTTCAATATCCTGGCTCAAAACTATGGGTAGGATGCGCCGGAATAAACTTCTTCCATAGTTACAAATGTTTCTTCCCTCCTACTTCCTTTAATTATGCTTCTTAGTCACGGCAGAATCCTAGCAATGATGGAACCATGTCGGAGACTGAGCATGTAGGAGTTCACAGCTGTTTACAAGTGGGCTTTTTATTATCCTGACATAATTATTCTTAAAATTGCCTCTACGGTGGTACCTGCCAGTAATCCCAGCCCTTGGGAGGTAGAAGCAGGAAGAACAGTAGTTCAAAGTCATCCTTAGCTACAGGAAGAATTAAAGGCCAGCCTGGACAAACAAACAAACAAACAAACAAACAAAAACCAAACCCACAATACCAGCAACCCCCCCTCCCTCTGTATTCACATAGCTACTTGGTATAGAGTTTTCGTCTCTGTATGGATATATATATATCTCTGCTAGTCAGCTTTGTGTTGCTTTATGAAATACTTGACTACTTATTAGGCAAACAGAAGTTCATCTAGGCTTACAGTTTTTCAGCCCAAGGTCAAAGGGTCCTATACAAGGGGTGCACTGTGGTTTGCACGCTGGCACAAGTGCTCACATCTAGAGTCAGGACAGTGAGAAGGAGACAGACAGACAGACAGAGAGAGGAAAAGACTGGGACAGATACTTAGCCCCTCACTTTCTAAAAGTTTATGGCATCTTCCAATATTTTCGCCACCACAGAGATCAAGTTGCAATCAATAAGCACAGTTCACCTAAGGAGAAAAGTGTTGCATTTATATACTGGAAGATATATACTGGCTTCAAATACAGAGGAAGTATGTTAAGAAATGCTGTAGCATGAATTCTAGTTGGTTTTGACAATAAAAACCCGAGAGATCAGAGAAGCAGAGCAATCAGCCACTAGTTCTTTACCTCCATGAAATCCTCAGACCGAATGGGATATCCTGTCTCTACAAGTTCTCAGACTGAATGCGGTCCCTATGAAACCTCAGGCTGCACTGAGCTCCTTGGCTTCCTCTCTCTGCCCCAGTCATATCCCTTCCTGTCTCCACCTCCCTAGTGCTAGGATTAAAGGAGCATGATCCCAAGTGCTGGGATCAAAGATGTGAGCTGTGTTTCTCTTTTAGACTGATTCAATCTCGGTATAGCCCAGGGTAGTCTTGAACTCACAGAGGTCAGTCTGTTTCTGTCTCGGTAGTGCTGGGATTAGAGGTGTGTGTCACCAATATTTGGCCTCTATGGCTAGCTAGTATGGCTAGCTCCACACTCTGATCTTCAGACAAGCTTTATTTGTTAAAGAACAAAATATCACCACAGAATGCTGAACTGGGAGACAGTAATTTGGTATCTTTGCCCCCAAATGCATTTCATTTATATATTATGAACAGGATATCTTCTTTATCTGAAATCTATTAAGAGGGAGATAGGGGCAGAGAGAAAGAGTGTGTTGCCATGAAATCTGAAGGCAACATGCAGGCACGCCTGAACTGTTTGAATGGGGCGACGATAATCTGGAGTCCCGTAGAAATGGGAGACGGGGTGTGGCAGCAAAAGCAGCTCCCGGGAAGAAAGGAGTTCTAGAGCCCAAGTCCCACTTCCTGTTTGTGCAGTCTGGAAACTCATTTGAAGACCCTGGTCAGCTGTCACGATAAAGTCTCAATTTTCTTAACTGACATGACTTAGCAGTCCTGAAGTTGATGGAGAAATTTACACTTATAATTTGGCAGCAATCTCTTCTGATGGTCAGAATGCTCCATTGTGGTTAAAAGTTTAGTTACATAAACGGCCAAGGTGGAAACAGGCATGGTGATGTGGGCCTTTGATCCTAGCTCACCAGAGGCAGATGGAGGCAGATCTCTGTGCGTGCATGCAAGGGCAGTCTTTAAGCTCCAGGCGAGCCAGGGTCTCAAACAACCTAAGGCACCAGGGCACCTCACACTTGTGCAGAAACATGAGTCTACATCCTGAGAAGAGCTCAGCTTCATTATAATATTAGTATTGGGATTTTGTTGTCCCCCGCCCCTTGTAGGCTTCATTAGAGACTGATTGAAAGAAACGCTACAAAGGTGTCTGTTTCATCATGGTTTGTGAGGGGAAAACAGTTACCTTACCCCCATAACTGTGCCACCTACCTCCCGAATATTCACGAAAAACTTTAAACACCATAGTACAGTGTAATGTACCCCCCTCCCACATACAGATTATCCCATCCAGTCTCTCACTATGGTGTTTGTTTTGCTTGGAATTGCTTTGTTAAATAAGTTCCCACTTAACCTGTTAGGACTAGATTGTTTTCTTTAAGACAAGAACAGAGAGCCCGCTGCACCACACTTGTGTTCAGCATCAGTGACAGCTTGAGCTGCTGCACCCGGATCAGTGACCTCTGAACTGTGTCTACAGAGAAGGAGCAGCTGTACTCAGCGCTACCTCCTGTCAGTTTGTGGACAGATGATGTGCCTCGGAGAAAGTGAAATCCATGCTAAGGTAGAACATGAATATATCCAAAAGGACAAAATACTAAGAGGCAAAATACAAGCAGGTCTAAGAGGATGGGCACTAACAAAGTAATTCCTGTGGGTAAACTGGCATAAGAAGCATTTCAGGACAAATTTGAATTCATTCTGAGGCTCAAAAGTTTCAATACAAACTCTGATGGAAAAGTTGGCGACTTTGTAATAGACAGACAAGGTCTAGTGTGGTGGTTTGAATGGGAATGAAGACTTTCTTTTACAGTACTTTCCAGTCATCATGGTGTCTCTTCACAGCACTACAACAGTGGCTGAGACAGAAGCGGGCACCAGGAGCTGGGGTCCTGCTGTGGATTTCCTGACCATGCTGTTTGATGGAATAATATGGAAGACTTTGGCACTTTGAGCTAGAAAACCAGCTGGACACCGTAAAAGGGTGCTTAATGGGCTTTCCTAGAAGGAGCATGGAAGACAGTCTGAGGGAGATTTGAACCTGGGGACTCAGCTCAGGAAGTTCCAGAGGCAAAGAAAATTAGTAAGAGACCCTTCCTGTTATTGAAAGGCATGAGTGAGAAGGAAACACGGAACACGCAACAAACCTGCTTAGGAGTTTATGAGAGGGGCCGTGTACAGGCCTGGGGAATCAGTGTGCAGAGAGAGAGAGAGAGAGAGAGAGAGAGAGAGAGAGAGGGAGGGAGGGAGGGAGAGAGAGAGGGAGAGAGAGAGAGACAGACAGAGACAGAGAGAGGGAGGGAGGGAGGGAGGGAGGGAGGGGGAGAGAGAGAGAGAGAGAGAGAGAGAGAGAGAGAGAGAGAGAGAGAGAGAGAATGTCCAGCTTTTGAAAAGCTGCCTAGGGCATGTGTACAGGGGGTTGGCGTGACTATGTCATACGCAGATGACGCAGATGATGGGCTCACTCATGCACGCAAGGGCTTAGCTGAGTCATAGTGGACGCAACCATGCATGCGCGAACATGGGTCTGGCGGGGCTCTTTAACATTCAGGCACTTTTGCCTGAGGGCTTTGTCTGAACGTGCATGGCTCTATAACCCAGAAGTGTAGCCTTATTTGTGGCTGAATAATTAGTTATATTTGGAAAGAATGTGGTTGCTTTCTCCCTTGTCCTGCAAAACCAGGTCGATGTGTGGAGTGGACGGAGCAAGCTCCTATTTCAACTCCTAATTCCAAAAATCTATTTAATATATAGTCCTCAGATAGAGGACGTATCAGATATTAAGCTGATAAGAACAGATACTACACTTGATCTTAGCCAAAAGGCCGAGAAGTGATCTTCCCTTGTCCTGAAAATTTAACTGAGGCTAAATTGATGAGCTGTGGATCCACGGCTTTGGTAGAGGAGATTTCACGAGAGCCCAGTATCGCCTGTGTCGGGTGGTTATTAGTCACTCTTAGACAGATCTCCAGTGAAAAGGAGCAAGGGGGGCAAGGAGAAATACACAAGGTACAGTGTGAGGAGAAAAAGAGGAGGACAGAAAGCTTAAAGAAAAGCCTGACGCTAAGTGGATGTAGGGAGTGGTGACCTCAGGGCAAGACCTTACCCAGCTCAGCTTGTGCGAAGAATTAATGGAAACTCAGGCAGGGAGGGTAACCATTAACAACAGAAAGCTGGTGCAAATACAATCGAAAGCAGCAGCCAAGTTCCAGTCCCAGCAAACAGCAGAACTTGGCGTCTCTGGCCACTGGGCACATGGTTCTGGATGGAGTCATGGAAAAAGAAAAGGGGGAGGCATATGCTAATTATACATGAAAATGTGCTGCATTATAACATTTTCATATATATCATATTTACCTCCAATTCTTCTCTCTCGTCCTCTTCTCTTTCCCGCTGAACCTATTCCTCTTCCAAACTAATATTCCTTTTATCTTCATATGGTTTGTTTTGTTTTGGTAAATCAACGAGTTTAATTAGGGTTACTTATGTGAGTGTGGATGAGGGGTATTTACAGGAACATGGGCAACTTACCAGTGGCTCCATCACTGCAACTGTCTCCCTCTGCACCAACAACCATCCACTTGGGAGAACAGAGGCTTCCTAAACCCCTCTCCCATTCCTGACAAAATGTTGATGGGTCCAAGCTTGTGAAGTTCTTACACAGGTAATCAAAGATGCTGTGCCATGCCCTGGGCTTAGATCCTAGACTCTCAAAGTGGGAAAGAACTTGCTGAACACAGACATCCAGCTCTCTGTACTTCCTGGTGGTAGATGTGACCCGAGCAGCTGCCGCAGGCTCCTGCCTTGACTTCCCTGCCCTGATGGATTGAACCCATGAACCATGAACTCAACAAATTCTTTCTCTCAGTTCATCACAGCAACAGGAGAAGCGTCTAAGAGAGGGGGCTTCCGGCAAAGGAAGTAGCCTGTGAAAGCCATCATCCCTGAGCGATCTACTAAGCGGAGATGCTTTGGCGTCTGCTCTTCCCAGCTCTCAGCTGTGATCTGAATACTTTTCTAATGCACTAACCTTGACTAGACAAAATTCACTCATGTGTTACTATGTCACAAAATGATAGGTTTTTTTCCCCTAGAAAATAAAATACCATTTCTGGATTAATAATATTTAAAATATGTCCTTCATTTGTTTTGTCCATGTATTCGGTTCCTTTGTTTGGCAGAGTTCTGCCAAGTGCGTGTTACCTACCCACTACAGATTACAAAGTCCCTGCTGGGTATGTACTGAATCGTCTTTGGTGTAGTTTGTCCTAATTTTTGTGTAGAACAGTTACTTTATGACAACATTGTGCATGCTCTTTGTGAAATTCAGAGGGAAAGCCAGATTCAGTAAATTATGGTTTGAAAAATATTAAAATAAGTAGCTACTGTTGAAGTGATAGTGGGGCCTTGGGTCCCTTTATAGTCATCTTCCCCCCACCCCATTCTAGTTTACTGTGTGTCAGAACACGGTCCAAGAATGGAGTCATGTCAGGAGATTTCGGAGTGTTTGTAAGAAATTTTCAAGTAACCAAGAGTCATGAAATCAGTTTTTTCAAAAACACAAACTGTTTTTAGATTATGGTTTTGTGCCCCTCCCAGGTGTGGCAGATGGGCGTGAGTTCTCTTCAGATCACTCATTATTACTGGCTATTGTAACCCTGTTTATATGCCCTTCTGGAAAAACATATTTTTGCTGTGTTGGTCTCAGCTGCCACCTGCGGCTTGCCCTCGTGGCTAGACAGCTTACTCACACGACTCTTCTTGGCCTCAGAGTAAAAGTTGCCTGCTGCTCTGAACGCTGTTGATTATTTTAAGAGACTTTAGTCCACTTCATTTTCTGGCTTCCCTTTCCTAGGTCCCATGGCTCTAAGAGTAGTGAACAATTGGGAACCCATATTCTATTTGGTTTTTAATGATAGGATTCCCCCTGACTTTAAATAGTTTCTAAAGAAAATGCTTTATTTAAAAAAGATAGAGATCTCATTGGTGGCACACACCTTTAGTTCCAGCACTCATTAGGCAGAATTAGCAGGCACATTTCTGAGTTCAAGGACACCCACGTCTACAGAGTGAGTTGCAGGACAGCCAGGGTTATATAGAGAAACTCTGTCTCAAAATAAATAAATAAATAAATAAATAAATAAATAAATAAATAAAATTAACCTAAAAGTAGGGGTTATCTGCCATTCAGTATGCCATGAAAAAGACCCACATTATCTATGAAACTATATGCAGCATTAATACTAGTTTGCTAAAGGAAATATGATAATTTATAAGTATGTCAATAACTTAAGTTATAAATAACCTCTCACTTTCCACCTTATTTTTCTTTTCTCTATTATACAAATATTTAAATTACATCTACAACATATGTTGAAAACTCTGAGGAGCTGATAGATGGAAAAGAGAAGAAAATTAAACGCATTTTTAAAAAACTTAAAACCTATAAAATTTAAACTGGAAAAATAATACAAAGTACATGTTGATGCCTTATTTCATGTGGAATTATCTGACACTGATCCTTCCTGCTGATATCTCCCAGAGAAGATCCAGGTCAGGCAAGAACTACCTAGACACCTTCCCTACTAGGAGGTGAAGGCTCTTTGCACTGATGATGCAGTCTGCTGGAGAGCAGGGATGTAGAACAGGGCTTTCCATCTGACCACTGCACTTGAGCATCCTGCTTCCTATTACTGTGCCCACATACATGAGGGAATCCATCTGAAAAGAAGACACGTCTGTTTACCTGGGTTGTGGAAGTTTCTTGCCTGTTCTTGAAGGCCTGAAGTGGGGCAGTGCATTACAGGGGAAGCATGTGGCCAGGGAAGCTGCTAATTTCCTGTTCATGGAGGCCTGAGAGAGAGGAAGAGGAGCCAGAGTGTCAATATTCCACTCTTGAATGAGCCTCTAGCGACCTGCTGCTTTCTACCGGGACCCACCTCCTAGTGGTTTACCACTTCCTGATGTCATACAGGGCAGATTTAAGTCTTCAATGCATGGGCTTTGTGGGATGCTCAAGGTAAAAACTATAGCAAGCATATACAAACAAATAAAAATTCCATGAACATTACTATGAATTTTAATTCTATTCAAAATAGGGAAGTAGGAATATGGATGTAGCCCAGTGATAAGATAAAGCGTGAGATAGGCTTTGGGTTTAAAGCCCAGAACAGCAAAAAGAGAAGGGAAATCTATGATATAGTAAAGGAAAGAGAAGATATTTTAAAATTCTATTTGTAGGAAAATGTTTTATGACCTGGCCTGCATGACTCTGGGATTTACCTGACAGAGGAAATAAAGAAAGGGCAGAGACAGACACATGTAGAGAAAAGCTGTCATTACATGTGCTGTGTTCTCTGATAGAGACACAGTAGCACTGCTGATCGAGGTGGCAGGTTATCATAGATAGCTAAAGAAAGAGGTGAGCGCCGGGCGGTGGTGGCGCACGCCTTTAATCCCAGCACTCGGGAGGCAGAGGCAGGCGGATCTCTGTGAGTTCGAGACCAGCCTAGTCTACAAGAGCTAGTTCCAGGACAGGCTCTAAAGCTGCAGAGAAACCCTGTCTCGAAAAACCAAAAAAAAAAAAAAAAAAAAAAAAAAAGAAAGAGGTGAGCTTATTATATACAAATGAAAGAGAAGGAGGTGGCTGTGGCTGGTAGTTTCTGCACACACTGGTTCTAGCTGTTCAGAATGTACTCCTAGGTGAAGTCCTTGATACTGCCCCAAGCCCAACTTCCGGAAGGCTTTACAATTCATACGGGGCAGAGGCATTGGGGTTGCTCAAGTCAACGATATTCATGCACACAGGACTTCATTTGCTCCCCAGAGTCATATGATTCTGTTTACACATTAATATTATGCAGCATTCTGGTTAGTAAACAATCTCGCAACTTAGTGGGTGTGCATGTGTACATGCAGTATTCTGTGAACAAAGACATGAGACAAGTTGTGAATGACATTATCATTAAGCATATGTAAGGGAATTCAACTCATTAGCGGAGGGCAGAGTGTAATGGGTCATGCCACTAGAGCGGAGCTGTATGTGTATAGCTTTACTACTGTTTAGAGAGACTGTTTCTTCACAGTATGACTTTATCTTCTTGGAAGTAATCCTAACTTTTTTTTTTTTCTAAACTGGCCTGATCCACAAACTTTTAATAAAATCAAGGAGGTCTGAAATACTAACAGATAACTTCAAATCCATACCGCTAGCTGGCCTGAAACAGGACCCTCATTTATCTTGCTCAGTAGATTGACCTTGGAAGAGACACAAAGATGATCACATTTTTTAAAAATATTAGACCAAGAAACTATTTTCCTAGCTTGCTTTCTTCTGCTGTTATAAAGATCATAGCAAAAGCAACTTGGGGAAGAACAAATTTATTTGGCTCATACCTCTTGAGTCAGGTACTATTGAGGAAAGCCAACACAGGAACCTCGAAGCAAGTACTGAAGCAGAAGCCATGGAGGAGCACAACTCAGAGGCATGTTCAGCTTTCTTCCTTTTTCAACCCATGATCATTTGCCCAGGGGTGGAACTACCCACAATAAACTGGGCCCTCCCACATCCATTATGAATCAGGAAAATAATTTGCCTACATGTCAATCTGATGGAGGTAATTCCTCAGTTGACTTGCATCTTCTCTAATGACTCAAGCTCGCGTCCTGTTGACAAACCAACCAGCACAACTGGCTTTCTTTCATAGTGCCAGAAGATGCTCTCCAGGCTGCTGGGGAAAAGAGATATCAATGGTCTTAACTGTCACCTGCCCCTGGAGGCTTCAAACCAACCTATCAGGGACGAAGCACCCACAGGTGCAATAGTGATACAGCAATTATGGAGCAATTAGCCATACTCTGAATGGATCTGAGCCCTTCTCCACAGGAGGTCATTTCATGTCAAGTACTATGATCCTAATCAAAATTCCATGGCTGTCCCGGGATGTCATAGGTCATAATGTAGAAACTCCTATTGCTATTTGCTAAATGGTCTAGTTGCCAAATTGCTTTTTAATAACCACGTTCACATCCATAGACCTAGGCTGTTCGCAACCTTAGTCCGAGAAACTTCTGCAGGTGTAGGAGTCAATGCTGAGAGGCATACTGCTGCATTTCCTGAGAAAAAGAGGCTGGGAGCTTGGTTCTAAATAAGACGCCTTTTCTCAAGGGAGCCACTCCCCATTGTCACAACAACTCAGGACACAACTCAGAAGAGGAGTAAGAGCCAGGTGAAGGAGAGGAGTTCTGTGAAATGCACGCTTTTGGACCTCACGTGATTGACTCAATCATGAACTCACAGCAGTCTGCATGTGATGTGCACAAGATCAATCTAGCCCAAATCCCTGGAAGCGCTATTGGCCGTGGATAGCTACCAGGGAAGGAAAGACGCCCCACCCCCCAGCTCTTGATAGATTTCTCATAGTCCAGTGGACAGCCACACAGCCATCACTACTTGGATTTGTTGTGTTCTTGGGCTTTTGGGGGATTTCAGGGAAGTTGGGGAAGGGAGATGGGGAGTGGGTATGACTATTTTGCATTGGATACATGTATGAAATTTTTAATAAGAAAATGTAATATTAAGAATACTAATGTTAATATCACCATTACTTTTGAGTGGGGCTGTGTATGTAGTTTATAGATAGAGCATTTGTCTAGCATATAGAAGGCCCTAGGTTTGATCTTTAGCACAGGAGAGAAAAATGGAAAAGACCTAGGAATGGATTTTTCCCTCTATTTTTTTCTTTTAGAGTTTCGGTTTTGGCCTGTCAAATTCAGTGTATTAAATTTGTGAGCATAATTTGCAATGGTGAATAAGGAGTGTGAAGCGCTTCATTGGGTGTGTTTTACTTGTTACATGGGATTCTGCTTGTCTTCCGTGTCAATCTTCTGATGAACCCTTGACCACAATAGCGAAGTGGTTCAGGCACCGCTGACTTCTGTTTCCCTGAAGGAGTCACAGCCTGTCTTTGTCATCTTGATTTTACCACGCAGAGAACAAATGCACTTACTATGTTGACTGAATTCACTGATTTCTTTCTGCATTTTCCAAGGGAGGCCCCATAGCTGGCCTGGCAGTTATCAGTGATCAGGCTCTTTGTTGTGTCTTGTCACGTTGTTCCAACCAGGTCCCAGCCCGCAGACCACTGGTGCTAAGAGTGTGGAGGAATGTAACTTGTTTTATTTAGTAGATAATTTAGAAGAAAACAAATGGCTTGATTTTGTGGTATCCACTAGCAATCCTATCACTAAGGATTCGAGGCAGGAGAATTACAAATTCAAAGCTGACCCTGATTACTTAGTGTGAGTCTGTTGTACAAAAGAAGAAACCTTGAGCATTAGGGCTTTAAAAACATATTTTGAAATGTACACTTCAAAGTTTGAATTATTTCCTGCATGCATTATTTCTGTAGTTCTGAAGCTCAGAAGGCTGACATGGGAGCATTTCCATGACTTCAAGGCTACCCCAGGCTACCTATTGAGCTGCAGTCTATCCCCAAGTAGAGAGCGAGACCCTGCCTACCAAACATGCAGATAGAATTACTAAAACGTGAGTTATTGCCTTGGTTACTGTTCTGTTACTGTGACGATTTGCCACGACCAAGGCAACTTTTAAAGGGAAGCATTTAATTGGAGCTGTCTGACAGTTTTAAATGGTTAGTCCATGAGCACAGCAGAAGCACAGCAGAAGCAGGCAGGCAGGGTGCTGGAGCAGTAGCCGAGAGCTCACATGATCCACAAGTGGCAGGCAGAGAGGCGGGGTGAGGGGGGGCTCTGGTGTGGGCTTTTGAAACTTCTACTCAATCTTCAGTGACACACTTCCTCCAACAAGGCCACATCTCCTAATCTTCACCAAAGAGTCCACTACCTGGGGAACAGTCAAACATATAAGCCTATTGGGGCCATTCTGGTTCAAACCACCACAGTTGCTAAGTGTCTGTTTCTAAACAGACATCCCATTCTTTATATGAGAAATACCACACATGGGAAGCTAGCAACTGTTGTGAGATTATATCTACAGCAAAACTTCAAGCAGCAACTGAACGAACAGGCATTGGTAGCAAGTAGTACCCACTGGAACAAAGCAGAGAGATACTTCAGTAAGGGCAATCTGCTTTTTCATGACAAAAACCATTATTCTGGGCAGCTAAATCCATGAAGCTAGTGCTTTACAGAGACAAGGATTTTTTTCATCTAATTTACTCAAATGGTTTCTTCTGTGCCTGGCCTACAGCTTACCTGTAAGTAATTTCTGTCAAACTGAAAGCCTGTTTGCTTTAAAACTACCCTGCCTACCCTGAAATACAGATCCATGGGTCCCTCCAGAACAGAATGCTAAGAAGAATGGAGTTTGCATTTTAAAATAGCTTTAAATGTGCTAATGGGGTTTGACTGTGTTGCCCAGGCTGGTCCAAACCCCCCAAGATCAAGGACTCCTGCCTTCTCAGCCTCCAGCCGGATTCCACAGCCCTGCGCCACCTAGTGGAGCTTTGGACTCTGCCCTCTTTCACTTGCTGTCTAGAAGGCCACTAAGTTCAGTCTGAAAGAAACCATGGGGCTTGTTCTGCCTCACACTGCCCATACCGGAGGAACAAGCCCCACCAACAGTCATGATCTGTGAGGTCTTGGTTTGCTGCCTTCCCGTGCATTTGTCACGGAGAAGAGAAAGAAGCCATCAGCTTTCATCACTTGCAGCGACTTGAGGAACACGTCTGTCACTTCTCTATTTTCTCTACCGTTATTTCACACTCTGGAGCGCCACCCCCTGCTCTCTCCCTGCCTTGTTTTCCAGACTAATACCCAACTTCTGATATTTCTAATTAAATTTAAATGTAAAATTCTTTTTCAAGTCTGTGAACCTGTATGTTTCATTGTTTCACTTGAGTTGAGATGTGAGAAAGTTTGTTTCTTCTGCTAAGGTTTCTGATTTAGGCTGTCTGGGCAATAGAAGTCATTCTTACACTTTGTGGTATCTGCCTAGCAAACATTGGTCTTGTGCTTCCTCAAGCATCTCCAGTCTTTGTGCAACAGCTTTCTTGAAAGATTTCTCGTCAAAGGCATGACTTTCTAAAGCTCTTAGAAAAGTGCTTTGTGCTTTGACCCCCATTTACTCCTAATGTTTGAAAATAAAACGCTTAGGTCAACTGTATGAGTAAATCGAGAGTATTTTTTCAATTTGAGACAGACAAGGTGTCTTTGAAGAGAAATTTCGAGTCAGTCAACGACTAAGGAACCCCAAAGCCTTCTATTGCCCTTAGTTATAAGAAGTAATCAAGCCGTGGGCCTGTCGACATGTATACTTAATACAATAAGACAGGCAGACGAAATGGCTCAAACCGTAACTGATATAGTACTGACCCATCAGAAATGCTATCATTTTAAACGAATGGACCCCTCCCATTATTGATGCTAACATTGCCAGAACTTTATGGTAAATGTTTCATAACTTAATACCAGTCATGTCAGGCTCCGGTCGCCTGGCCAGAGGGACCCAGGTGTGTCCTGGTCTGGGACTCCTGGCTTATGTTGCCCTGAGTGCCAATCCTTAGACCTCCTGGGGCACCCTGGCTCTGGCTTCTTAGGACCTCTGGTCGGATGGATTCTCTTGCACCTGAGCAGGGACAGCGCCTGTGCCCACCTGGTCAGCCCTGGGGCGGAGCAAGGCTCCTGGTCAAAGAGCTCCTCACCTTGGCTCTGCTATCAGAAATCCCACCCCGCTTTCCATGTCCAGTACTAGAAGTTGTGGCTTCTTTCGAACCTGCGGTCAGCGGAGGCGGTGACCCAGACACCCACAATGTAGGGCGTGAGGAACCCGGGAGAACCTGGAACTACCTGTGCGCCTTGGCTCTATCTCTGCCCCAAACCCTGGAGACAAAGAAAGGATCCCCAGGAAGGCGCCTTGTGCTTCCGAGGGACCTGTTCCCTGATCCGCCCTCGTCCCGGGTTCCCCTGGTCCCCAGCGCCGCCCCACCTCCGGTCCCCGCCCCGCGCCCGGGAGCGCATAGACCTCGCCACGCGCCTCCAAGTCCCAGTGCTGCGCTCGCCTGTCTCTCCTCGCTCCGGATGCCAAAACCATGTGGCCCGCTAAGCCCAGCGCCCGGCTGCCCGCATTGCTGCTGCTGGCGCTGGCTTTGTCCCCGCCCGGGACCCAGGGGCGGCCCCGGGGACGCAGGGCGGTGCGTCCCGCTGAGTTCAAGCCACAGCCTTTCCTCCCGGTAACAGGGACTCGCCAGGCTCCCAGAGCCTCCCGAAGCGCAGGTAAGCCTTGCCGGTCCTCGCCGCCCTGCCCGCCCTCGGCGCCCTGCCCTTTCCTGCTCTTCACCACTCTTGAAGCTGGGCAAGCTCCTGTTGGGAAGGCTGAATTAAGCACAGCAGAGGGTAGACACCTGTAGATTCCCGGGAATCTTCCCTGGGAAGGAAGTAGCCAGCTAACTCTATTTGCCTCGGTGGAGACTTCAATAACAAAACCCGGCTAGCAAAGAAATCAGCCTTATGTGCTCCTTGCTAATTGTGTGATGTGTTTTGGAAGTAAACTGACCCAACTGTCCAAAGACCTGGGCTGCAGCCTCATCTGCCAGGATGAGGGACGACCTAGGCGGCTGTCAACAGTTCTGGGTCTTCCGGAGTTTAACTGACATGGCCGTCTTTAGTCAACTGAACATTCTGGAATGCCTCTCTCTTCCCCCTTTCAAGCTAACCCCAGAGACTGGCATGTGAATTTCAGTAAGCTGCCATGGCTGGTACTGGCTTGCATTCTTCCTGGGTCAGTTAGAAGGGCGCCGACTCTGGTCCTTCCTGCTGCTAAGATGCCTAGGAAGAAGGTAGGAAAAGTTAGGACAGAGACCGCGAGACACCTACACAGAGATGTATGAGTGAGAAAGAAAGGGAGAGTGAGAAGCCTGGGGAACAGGAGGTGCAGGGGCTCTTGGGGAGCCTGTGCAAGGTGCTAGCAGGAAACACAGTGTGAGGAAGAGAGAAGCCACTTGGTGTCTCTGCTGAAGCCTGTAGACAGGGAGCAGGGCAGAGGCTGGAGCCAAGAGCCGGTCTCCCTGGCCTGCACTGAACTTGCCTAGAGGAAAAAGCATGGGAATAGCTTGGAAGGCTCTGGAGTTCCCACTACAGCCAAGGCCTCTTCTCCACACTTTCTTTCCTCTTTCTTTCCCTCCCTCCGTCTCCCTTCTCTCCCTCCCTCCTTCCCTCCTTCCCTTTCTTGACTCCCTCCCTCCTGTCCACCTTCTTTCCTTCCTTGCTTCTCCCATCCCTCCATTTTGTTTTTTCTCCTTTTGTCTGAAGCAAGGTGTCTCTTTGTAGCCTTGAACTCCTCATCCTCAGCCCTAGAGTCATAGACACATACCACCATAAGTAGTGTAGAGTTCAATTTTAAGAAAACATAGGAAAATTTCTTAGTTTCTTTCTTTTCTGCCTCTCTCTCTCTCTCTCTTTCTCTCTCTCTCTCTCTCTCTCTCTCTCTCTCTCTCTCTCTCTCTCTCTCTCTCTCTCCCTCCTTCCCTCCCTCCCTCTCAATAGTCTCACTGTATAGCTTAGGCTACTTGGATCTCACTCTATAGTTCAGGCAGACCTAGAGTTTGCAGAAATCTTCCTGCCTCAGCCTCCCAAGGGCTAAGGTCACAGATGAACCATACCGGTCTTAACAGTTATGGCATGAATGTATATTTAGTTACCCCACAGCTTCCACTAAGAACGTATCTTCCCACACTACCCACCAGGGAGCTGAGGCTGTGCAGATGGGCAGGAGCTGGGTGTGCCTGCCCTTCCCTGCACGTTTCAGGGAGATGGGGGGGGGGGGGGACAGTGCTCATGGACAAACGCGAAGGGACGGAAAAGCATGGGAGGCTAAAGTGTGTGCGTCTGGCCCAAGCCTACTTATCTGAGAACCCTCCAGAAGATAGTGTGGGGGGAGGTCACTACAGAACGGAGGGTGCCATGATGTGACGGCTTCCTTTATACTCTTTGACTTAAAAATTATTGCTAACAAAAAATATTTACCTCGGGATCCAGTGTCACTTTGGAATACAAAAAGAATGTGAGAAAAATCTCAAACTGCAAAAATATTTATGGTAACATGCAAACTTCACCTGTTTTATTTTAGTGTAGCAAGTTAAACTTCTCTGGTTAAAGACAGTGACGGGGATCGGGGATGCTGCTCAGTGGAAGACCATTTTCCTAGCATATGTGAGGCCCTATGTTTAACCCAAAGTGCCTCCCTCTCCCAAATGACAGAGAAGACTTAAAACAATATAGCTGGGGGAAAAAAGAAGTATGGCTCACCCTCAAAAGCCATTGCTTTTCACGGCTGTTTTAAGTGGCCTAATATTTTGATCACTGTATTTTGTTTACACGGGGAGAGAAAGAGTGGCTGGCTACCCTTGAGGCTGGCTGTGAATGGAACTCTTGACATGGATCAGGGAAAAATAAGGACATGAGTACAGACAAGACAAGTTCCTATCTGGATGTTCTCACAGGAGCGGCAGGGCTCATAACTCATCCCAGAGGAAGCGTCTCCCAGGTCCTAGAGGCCAAGGACTGTCATCCCTGTGGATGAGCCTGGAATTCCCCACTGGGTTTCTGAAGTGTGAACCTGCAACAGAGAAGACCAAGCCCAGGGGGTGGTTTAGAATGCCTTGGAACTCCCACTGGGCTGTCACAGGAGGGCAGCAGAAGTCTCTTGTGTTCCACATTTCACTTCCCCTTTTTCCCTTTCTTCCCCCAACCCCTGTGTTTTCAGGTTTAAGTTCTGGAATCTTTGCTATACATGAAAGCAGCAAAAACTCAGTCAGACCCAATTTCTCCTCCTGTACCATGGCCACATAGCTCATCCCTGGCACTGCATTGTGGGGTTGTGCATCCCTGTGCACCTTGGCATCAGCAGCAGCAGCAGCTCTGCAGTGAATGCCAGCTGGGGTTCTAATCTACCTTAGTTCTGGCCCTTCTATCCCCTGAAGATGGGCCTCAGAACCGACTAGTTGAGGAATTCCTCCAGTGCCAAATGCAGCCCAATGCAGTCCCTCCATGCTTGTCCCTGTAATTCTGAGTCTCCAGCTAAGAATAAGCTTTCCCATACTCTCCTCCAATTCAAACTAATTTGCTGGAGTGGTTCATAAATGGTTATATATGAAGAGATGCATAAGATGACGTATAGAGGAAGGGGCATGTGTGAGGAAACACCCCACTCCACCCCACTCCCAGCTTCTTGAATATATATGTTCACCTATCCAGAAACTCTGAACTCAGTGCTTTTGAGTTTCTATGGAGGCTTCATTATATAGATAAGATTGATCAACTAACCCATCAGACCCATCCTGAAGCTAATCAGAAACTGCCAGACCTCAGTCAACTTCTTAACACACTATCATTTCTGAGATTCCAAGGGGTTTATGATTTTGGCCAGGAAGACCAACTTTGTATATCACAGTATCATGACATGGAGTTGTCTATCACTCCTTATCAGTAAGCTGGCCAGCTTCCCTAAGTCAGAGGAGAGGCTGGAAGTGGGAGGGCCATTCCCAGGCAGAAGGGACAGTAAATCCAAAGCCTGGGACAAGAGTTGCCAGCCAGAATTCCCTCCCTAGAACTGTTGTTTGAGCAAGGTATAGAAGGGGGTATTAGGCTCCCTGGAACAGTGATAATTAGCCACCTGTGGTATTTTCTTCCCTATAGTGTGTCTGCCATTCATGAATGTATTTGTCAATTGAATTAGCTATTCAACAATGTTTGAGATCACTTTGATAGACTTTTGATAGCCATTTTTCAACTCAGTTCGCCTTCTAATTGGTGTAGCAAATTTCCCACCACCTGGGGGGGGGGGGGAGCTGTTGTATTTCAGCGACCTTCTCGATTGTCTCCCAACTCTTTCAGTGTCTGGCTTGGGGAAGAATTACATGTGTGTGTTTCCATAGCCTTTCTTCCTGCCCTCTGAAACCAGCTCTTTTGTTCATCATCACAGTAGCAGAAAGCAACATAGTGGGACCCTGTTGGGGCAGCTGGCTCAATCCCTGCGTTCAGGGGCGTGGCTGCCCCTGGGGAGAAAAGGTACCTTTAAAAAGAACCGGTTTGGGGGGGAGACACCCTGTTCCCCCCCCCCCCCTTGACTCTCTGCTTCGCTGGAGCCTTGGCTTTGTAAGTGTACTTCTTTCTCCTTTTATTAAAACTGATTTATTCTAAAAGGACTATTTTTGGTTATTTCAAATCTCCCGCATCAGGACCCTACCGCAGACTTCGCTAGAAAAAGAAGGTTCTAGGCACTCATGCATGGACATGTAGAAAAGTTCAGAAAGCTGAAAATGGGCTGTGATAGAATAGAAGAGCTATTTTGAGATCAAAAGGAAGTTGGCATGAAATATGGGGAAATAGAAGTACAAAAGGGAGTTTGACTTTATTATATCTCCTTTTGTGACTTACACACTTCCATTATTTCTACAGAATTTCTAAAGCTGAAGACTGATAGGGGTTGTTTAAGTAAATGTAAGGCCATGCTGATTAATGGTGGAGCCTCCAAACAAACTTAAGATCCCATTAGGGAGGTTACTCTAAGCAACTGCAAATGACATTCTTTATTACATAGTGTGGGATATGACCCCTCTCCAGTCATAAATCAGTATTGGCTTCTCTTGAGTTTTCCAAGAAGTCCTAAGCTCTCTCAAAGGCAATGAGGGACCAGGAACTAAACAGATAGCCTGCAGGCAGACAGAAAAATCTTACACATTTTTGATCCTGTGCTTAAAAACAATGACCTTTTCATACTCTTTCATACTCTTCTGCCCTAGCAACCAAAACGACAGACTTCTGTGGTATTAAAGGTATAGGATTTTTCTCCCCACAAGTGGCACAGTCCACCCTGCAGTGGATACCATCTGGTGTCCTTGAACCTCGCTTAATTCTGATGTTCTCCTTGTGGAGACAGGGTCCAACTCCAGGAGTGATCCCACTTCACGCCTAGTCTCAAGACTAAAAACTTGACATTCTGATTGTTGAATACGAGCAAAGTCAACCTACTTACAAACAGAGAAAATTAAATTCATTTGGGGCTAATTAGGATGGCAGTATGAGAAAAATACAAAATCAAGATGTGTTCTGATATTTACAAAATATTGTATTTATTTAACTTCAGTTGGGTGACTTACTAGGCATTATGGCCTGAACTGGCAGAAGCTGCCATATAAGAAAACAACTAGTCTAGGAGAAAGGAGCGTTAGTACAAAGGCAGGGATGAATTGTTTCGAGAAACTGGTATGGCCAGTGTGTGTGTGTGTGTGTGTGTGTGAGAGAGAGAGAGAGAGAGAGAGAGAGAGAGAGAGAGAGAGAGAGAGAGAGAGAGAGAGAGAGAGAGAGAGAGATTCTGTGTGGGGGAGCAGAAGTTAGGAAGGCACGATGTCTGCTGCCTAGTTCTAAGGTTCAAGCATGCAGCTTCGTGAGGTATGATTAACCCTTACCTCCCAGCTCCACTTCAAGTGCCCTGCACAAGCGCTAACTCCAGTCTGATTTTCCTGACACCCATCTACAAACAGGGCTCTACATGGTTTGATTCACTAGAGCAATGAACAGAACTAGGGGAAACATTATACCCACTTTTGTTTATCATAAAAGGGTTAAAGAGATGAAGGCTGGGGAAAGCCACTAACCTCCATGCCCTCTGCGTGGAAGTTCACTTTCTCTGGTCTTCATGTGCTTGGCTATCTGGAAGCTCTGAAACCCCACCGTCTTATGGCTTTGGTGGTGGTTTCATTACACAGGTAGGATTGATTGACTCATCGGTCATTGGTGTTTACTGAACTTTCAGCTCTTCTCCTTTCCCTGAGGCTGGACCTCTGTGTTGCTTTCTTGTTTCTAGTGATGATCTCCCATCCCGAAGCACTCTTAAGGCTTCTGGTCCTCACTCAAATCACTAGCATGCAGAAGATAGAAATGAGCATCGAGAAGCAGGTCTGAAAGCCAGGACAGATTTCCTAGTATCACATCTCTCCTTCTTCATGATATCTCTTTGTGTTTAGAAATAGCTAAACATACCCCAGAGTTATGTTTATTAAAAAAAATCTCAAAAACCCCTAGATATATTTGGATACCGATGGCACTTTCATTATAATGGAATTCTATTCATAAAATCTAAATTCCTGTATTGTAAATCTGTAAGGTTTCCGTCTGCCCAACTAGACAGTCATTCATTAATACCTGGTGATTAACAATGAAAATATCTTTTTTGCTATTTTGCATAGTATCAAGATAGAGTGTATAGTTTGTTTTTCAGACTGAGTATCACTATATAGTCCAAGCTAACCTTAAGCTCCAATCCTGGACATGCCACCATGCCTGGTTATGTCAATTCTTTCTTAAAACATTTCTAGTAAACATAATTAAGGTTCATAGCCTGATGTTTCCTATACAGAGGGAAATGACTACTATAGTCAAGCTACCATGTCCCTCCCCTTTGCTTTTAATGTGTGTTAATATTTTATTGGTAGGTTTGCTTAGAGTTATTTGTTTCACTGAAAGCTGTTAGGGTGGGACGAGGTCAAGGTGGAAAGGATACATATGATTTTACTCCGCGTTTGTGTTTGGCAGGTGCTATACGCAGATGTCTTCTGTCTGCTGGGCTCCGTAGCCAGATGCTCCAATCATAAACATTCATTATGAGCATCCAGAGCTCACTGACATGAACGGATCTCTTCCTATTCGCAGCGCTTCTGGCAGCAACAGTTATCTACTTGAAGGATCCATTTGTCTCAGCGGAAAGTAAAGGAAGTCCATGTAGGAAGCCGATAGAGTCGCCCAGGGTTGCTTCCTCCCCCCACCCCAGAACATTGCTTTTTAATCAGAGATTGACTAGGGAAGCTACAAATTTTTAAATTTCTTTAAAATTTGTATTATATTTATTTATATGTGCACGTATGTATATGTGTGTGCATTTGCTGGGGTACATTTGTGGAAGTCAGAGAACAACCTGTGGGAGTCCGTGTGGCCCCCAGGGATTGATCTTGGTCATCAGGCTCAGCAGCAAGCACCTTTACCTACTAAGCCATCCTACTTGCCCTAAAATTATATTTTCATCATACTTTTTCCTTTTTGCTGTTCATCTTTATGGTTGTAAGTAAACTCCCAAATATTAGGAGCAGATTTCCAAGACTGCTGTCAGGAGACAGAGAGGCAGGTGATGTTTCCCTCCTGTCTCTGTGGCAACAGGAAGCACTGTGGATATGAAATACAGTAGACCTGGCCTTATGCTTAGTGTCACTTTTAAAGTGTTCAGGTACCTACAGCCAACCAAGGCTTAAAAGTGTTACATGGGGGACTAGAGAGGTAGCTCAATGGTTAGAGACATGGCCTGATCTTAGGACACAAGATTGATTCCCAGCCTTCACATGGTAACACACAATTGTCTTCAATTCTAGTTCCAGATGATCCAATGCCCTCTTCTGGTATCTGAGCACACTGTATGTGCACGGTATACAGATATACATGCAGGGAAAATACCCATACCCATAAAATAAATAAATGAAAAAGAAAGTATTAGGTGGAAAATTACAGCAGTAGTTCCTGTGAGATGGTTCAGTGGGGGCCAGCATGAGGAGGCACACCAGTCGAATCTCCAGAACCCATGTCCAGCCAGGTGCAGTAATGGGCACCCCTATTCCTAGTTCTCACAGACAGAGAGAGCTTGCCCCGCCGTCACCCAGTGTTCAGTTCTGAAGGTGATGCTGGGTGTTCTGTGCTCTCTGCTGTGTGCTCGCTGGCACTGGCAGCTCGGGCACCTATGCAGCTTTCTGGCACTACACAGGAGCCCAGGGCCGCTCCAGAGCCCTGCTGGTGCCGGTCCTAGAAGAACTGAGCAGGGTGTGGCACTGTTGTGTGGAGACCAGACCTCAGTCCCTATCCTGTCTCACGGGAATTGATCCTGTGTCTCCCTATTGGTTACTGCTCTCTTAGTTTTATGGAGAAGCTTTCCTCCAATTAATAGGCTGCCTCGGGTGGAAGGAGAAGAGCACTTCTAGAGCTTTTAGGACTCAGTGAAGAAAATGTGAAGAAAAATATGCACTACTTGGGAAAGGTAGGGGTTGCTTGAAATAGGACAATAAAGCCTAAAGGTGTCCAGGAAGGAGCCAACAGAAGCAAGAAGCTGGAGGAGAATGGAAAGAAGCTGGAGAGAGGAGTTCACGCTGAAAGGTGATGAAATACAGTTTCTAGAGAAAGAACTAAGAGAAGTCTGAACATTCTGCACAGAATGGATTGATGGCCTGTACTTTCAAAAGGATACATCACTAGCAAACAGGCTGAAGCTTTCAGATCATGAGTAGCTGAAGCCAAAATGATGCTCAGGGTAGTTTAAAGCTGAAATCTCGGAAGAACAGGTGATCTGAATAGAGAGAAAACACACTAAAAGTCCCAACAAAGAACAGAAAAGCTGTCACAATAAAGAAAGCAGCCTCCAGCCTTTCTGTGTTGGGTGGCCAATGATGAAGATTAGGTCACCATGTTTGAAGACGATGTGGCTGATGATGGTAAACTGGAATTGGATGTATAGTGAATCACAGAATTGTGTTGAGTTCAATACCAAAAGGAACTCAGAAGGAACAGAGTCATGCAACTGAGTTAGAAGCTTCTTTAAAAAACCACAGGAGTTCGATCGGTAGTGGGAGCAGAGAGTGGACCCCAGAGAGCCCTGAGAGCCTTACCGCCGCTGCTGCAGGCCTAGTCAACATCACACCCCGAGAGGAGCTGCAGCCGTCGCTGCAAGCCTCAGTCACCACCACTGCAACCATGAGCAGCAATGCGAAGACCCAGCAGCCGCCCACCGCCCCCACTGCCACCCTCAGCACCGCCGACACCAAGCCAGTCTCCAAGGGCAGCGCGTGGGTAGTTGGCACATTAGCAGCGCCTGCGGGTGGGGACAAAAAGATCATCGCATTGAAGGTTTTGGGAACAGTACAATGGTTCAACGTAAGGAAAGGATATGGTTTCATCAATAGGGTTTGTACACCAGACGGCCATAAAGAAGAATAACCCCAGGAAGTACCTTCGCAGTGTGGGAGATGGAGAGACTGTGGAGTTTGATGTTGTTGTAGGAGTAAAGGTCGCAGAGGCAGCGAATGGTACAGACCCTGGTGGAATTCCAGTTCAAGTCAGTAAATACACAGCAGACCGTAACCATTATAGACGCTATCCACATCGTAGGGGTTCTCCACGTAATTACCAGCAGAATTACCAGGATAGTGAGAGTGGGGGAAAAGAACGAGGGATCGGAAAGCGCTCCTGAAGGCCAAGCCCAACAACGCCAACCCTGTCGTAGGCGAAGGTTCCCACCTTACTACTTGCGGAGACCCTATGGGCGTGGGCCACAGTATTCCAACCCTCCTGTGCAAGGAGAAGTGATGGAGGGTGCTGACAACCAGGGTGCAGGAGAGCAAGGTAGACCAGTGAGACAGAATATGTATGGGGTTACAGACCACGATTTCCCAGGGGCCCTCCTCTCCAAAGACAACCTAGAGAAGATTACAATGAAGAGGACAAGGAACATCAAGGAAACGAGACCCAAGGTCATCAGCCACCTCAACATTGGTATCGCAGCAACTTGAATTACCATCTCAGATGCCCAGAGAACCCTAAACCACAAGATGGCAGAGGCAAAAGAAGTCAGTCCTCTAACTGAGAATTCGTCAGCTCTCGAGGCTGAGCAGGGCGGGGCTGTATAAATGTTGGCTTACCATCTCTACCATCATCCGTTTGGTCATCCAACAAGAAGAAATAAATATGAAATTCCAGCAATAACAAATGAACAAAGATTGGTCCTGAAGACCTTCAGTGCTTGCTTTTTGCCCGTTGACCAGATATGCTAGAACTATCTGCATTATCTATGCAGCATGAGGTTTTTATTATTTTTACCTAAAGATGTCTCTTTTTGGTAATGACAAATGTGTGTGTGTGTTTTTAAAGTCTGTTTTTTCTCAATATACCTTTAATGGATTTTAAATTGTTTTTAATTTGTAATAAAAAGTTTACAACTTGATTTTTTTTAAAAAAAAAGTCAACAAACTGCAAGCACCTGCTAATAAAGGTCTTTTTTAAAAAAGCCACAGAAGGAGGAAGAAGGAAAGTTTCATGCAGGTATCTGAAGGAGCTAGAGTGAAGTGGTACCTTACAGAGAGCAGTACAACCTTTTAGACGAAAGAGGCATCTTTGCAGCAGAAATGCACATACAGACATAAAGTAAAGGCCGAAGTGTTTCCAGACACAAAGCAAAATCCCACAGCAAGTGGAAATTACCAGCTAAGAAGAGAAATTTACGATGCAGAACAGAGCACCAGGCAGTTGAGGAGCTGGAGAACCAAAGGAGGAGAGGTAGCTGTGAGTGTATACTGGGATTGGCAGGCAGCAGGAAGAACAAGTGAGCCACTGAGCCTGACTTGAGCTTCTGAGAACTCAAAGCCCACCCGCTAGTGATGCAGTTCCTCCAACAACACCACACCTACTCCAATGAGCCCATACTTCCTAATAATGTCATTCCTTATGGACCTGTAGGGAACATTATCATTTAAATCACTGCAGCAATGCAAGGGTTAAAGAATGATGATGTTCACTGAGGTTGGGGAACACAGGATTGGGGAATCTCTGGGAAGTCAGAAAATCAGACATTCAGCAGTAGACATTGGTGAGGGGTCTGAATGGTTCCCTGGGGGAGGTATAGAACAAACAACAAGCTAAGGTAGAGATCCAGAGCTCTGGAGAATGGATCGGGCCAGAGCCCAGTGATCTGAGACCTGCTATGCCTACTACATGGATCTATGTGTATAGAGTTATACCTATGTTTTAATAGTGGAAATCCATCCTAGAAATTATGAACTCTTTTTTTCTTTTCAGAAATATTCCCAAGAGACTTGTCCTTGAAAGACAAATTCATAAAGCATTTCACAGGTAAGTTTACACTATTTCAGTGACTCAGTTATAAAAGAAAGATTTTTTATATAGAATGCATTCATAGACAATGGAGCTATTGATATTAATGTCTAGAAGAGCCTTGAGGTCAGCTGGGTTTTCAGTCAACTGCTACCAACTTGTATGATCTATCAAGTGCACTAGAATTTGATAAGCAGTAGAACGTAAAGGATCTTTTAAAGAGCAATGAAAAGGATGCTTTACTGAGAGCCAACCGTGAAAGCTTGCAATGTGACAGGCTTTCTAAACTGGCCTTTAAAGTACAAGAGTGTGGTCATAAGGCACCCATTGGGCCAGGCTTGAGGGCTATGGTGAAAGAAGACAGGCAGATAATAGGCATGGACTGGGGATGAAGGGTGAACTTAAGAAGGAGATGCATTTGGCTAGTGGGGAAGGAAGCAGTGTGAACAAACCGGATGGCAAACAACCTTCAGAATTAGACTGTGCTTTGGCCAGCACAGCATTGAGGTTTAGTAAACAGGAGACAGATGAGCATATGTTACACACATACCCCTCTTGGATGCTTTCTTGTTTGTTTTTAAAATTGCAATTCAATTATAACATTTCTCCCTTTCCTATGCTCCCTCTCAGCCCTCTTATATACCCCCACCCACTCTCCTGCAAATCAATTGCCTGCTTTTTCATCAGTTGCTATTGCATGCATATATGTGTATACATACATTCTTAAATATAACCTATTGAGTCCATATAATGTTACTTGTATGCAGGATTTTTGGGGCTAATCACTTGTCATTGTTCTTCCCATGGGAAGGAATGGCCACATGGCCTTCTCCCAACCTTCCTCAGTTGCTTCAGTTCTTTGTACAGGCCCAAAACCTCATTGCCTGCCTTCCCATCTCAAGTACTAGAATTACAGTCCAACACAACTACACCCAGCTGTTAAATTTCAAATGGCGTTTCTGAGTGTCATGCAGAGACACCTGTAGACGAGGAAGGCAGCCCTGAGTGTTGGGGAGATGCCTGTGGACCAGGGGGAAGGAGGAAAGTTTTGCTGCAGTTTCAAGGCCCTACTCCCTTTGCAGTAATTCCTTACACTAATGAGCATACATTGCTTCAATTCAAAACAAATGTCATCACTAGAAACATGAGTTCCCATTAAGTAGGAAAAAAAAAATCAAGGGGCCAGAAAGCCACTCCCTCCTGATTTGCTCTCTGCATTTCCCTTCTGTCTGGAGTGTCCCCTTCCAGTTCCTCATGTGCTCTTCTAGCCAGAAGGTTCCATGATGTGAGATATTGAGAATGTGGTGCAAACTTAGATCAGCGTTTAGCACCTCCCACAGTGTCTGGGTAAAGGAAGGAATTCTCAGGCCAGTTCTTTAAAGGGTAGGAAGGACAGAATCTAGAGTTGCACTGTCTCCAGCCACAGAGTGCTAGAAACTTGCTTGGGAAACACGCCCAGGTTTATAATAAGCATTCTTTCCCTTTCTCTAGGGCCTGTCACATTTTCAGCTGAATGTAGCAAACACTTCCATCGACTTTATCACAATACCAGGGATTGCTCCATGCCAGCTTGTAAGTTGCCTGGGCAAATCTTAGAAAAACAACAGCAACAACAAAAACCCAATCCAACAATGAATGCATAAACTTTCAAGCTTCAATTCTCTTTGGGTGGGACTCAGTAGACTAAACATTGTATGGGATGCTATTTATAATCTTTCAGTACTCAAACTCAAGGTTGTGTGTATTGTTGAAATATAAGGAACGAGAGATCACATTCGGGTTGGGAATATTTCCAAATCTGAAAATAGCCAGGTTTTCTTAAAGACTAGAATGTTTGTCAGGACAGAAACCTTTTATCATTATTCAAATTCCTTGGTATAAATAAAGTGATTTCTCACATAAATGAAAAAAAAACCCAGTGAGCTGACTATGAAGAAGTTAACATCTCTCCCTAAGTTATTTTGAAGTAAATGTTTTTATATCGCGTCATTTGTACAGTGTGTGCTGGGTTTCCCTGAATGATGATAGTCCTTTGTACAATGAGTTCTTTTGAACACTTAAGTTAATGGAGTTAATAATAATTCCAAACATAGCACTAAATAACCATCATTCAAAATGCCCAGTTATGATGATATATGGTAGCTGAATTGCCTGTTTCAAATTCCTTTCTAAATCTAAAATTTCCTTTTACAGTGAATGGCTTCTGAGCATTTTATTTCTTGTAATCTAGATGACTCTGAGGAGTATTTAACTTTACTTAGGATTGAAAATTGAGTCAGATTTTTGTATGTTTTTCAAAAACAAAACTTTCCATTTAATGACTAGGAAAAATTAAGTCCAATGGATTTATTCTAGTCTGCTTTTCCGTCGCTGTGGTAGAATGCAGACCAAGAATGATGTAGGGAAAGATTTATTTCAGCTTACACTTCCACCACTGATGGAGACCAACAGGAACTCAAGGCAGGGACCTCAAGGCCAGAACTGAAGCAAAGGCAGTGGAGGAATGCCGCTTACTGGTTTACTCCCATGCCTTTCTAATGTCTTACACACCCCAGAACCACCTTCGCAGGATGGATACCACCCGCAGTAGGTAGTCTGGTCCTTCCACATAACCATTAATCAAGAAAATGCCCACAGATTTACTTACAGGACAACCTAAGGGAAGCAATCCCTCAATTAAGGGTTCCTCTTCCTGCTCGACTCTAGTCTGTATCACATTGACAAAAACAAACAAAATAATAACTCAACTGGCCAGCAAGAGATTCAAGGCAAAGACAATGGATGATGGCATAGTTTGGTGGAGAGAAGGCAGTTTTGGGAACTAAAACACTTGGCTGTTGTGAAATAAGTAACCTTTGAAGTTGTGTTTTCCTCTCTAATGTGAAGGCATCAAATTTCCATATCTTTTCAAAAAAACAAAAGAACACACGTGTGTTGTTAGGGACTTCTAAAATGATGGTGGGAACATGCATCATTGACAATAACATTACTTTTTTTCTCATTCGCAACACTGAACTCTATGTATTGTTATTTTTAAATTGCTTTTCTAGATTACAAAAGGTGTGCTAGATTGCTGACGAGATTAGCCGTGAGCCCGCTCTGCTCCCAGACCTAGGAAATTTACCCTGTGAGTATCTATTTATTTATTATTTATTTACTCATCCTAAGGGTATTTCTCTTCTCCATTTCCTTTCTGTCCTCTCACCTCCCCCATAGTTTTGGGGATCAAACACAGGGTATGCACAAACAAATGCTTTATCACTGAGTTGATCCACCAGCCCTAACACTATGTCTTAAGGAAATGTTGCCTATAATGCCAAATTTCAGATTCAGGCACACAAGAGACTAAGTGCTATCATGCAAAATAATCAAATTGTGTCTGGTGACTCAGTTGGAACTGTTGTTTTTTTTACATTGTTGCTATTATTACTATTTCAAAGCAGCCATTACAAATTAGAAGCTATAGACACTGTGAATTCTGAATATTCATAGCCACCACATTTAAATTTTTCCTTTGCCTTAGAGGAAGAAAATGTGTTAACTCACTTGAATTAGTTCATTCCAAACTGTTTCAATCCTTTTGAATTTTCAAAACATAATGTATAAGTAAACCTATCTGGCTATTGAAAGTACCTACATGAATCCACACCCACCCATATATACATATATCCCTTTCTTGGGTCTTTATTTTTTGTACATGAAAATTTATTTGAAGCTCTTATAGTAATAAAGTAATTGGATTTGTTTCTCCCCCAGTATTGAATGATCATTTAAAACATGGGACTTGGGATGTAGTTTAATGTTAGAGCCTGTATTTGTGTATGCGTCAGGTCCCGAATCCAATACTAAAACCACCCAAATATAAAGGTAATAAAATATTGTCCACAAACTACATTTGCCTGGAATTATTTTTAATTGAAGAGTTGAAATCATGACTAAAACAGTTTTGAGTTTCACTGATGTCTTGTATAATATTCCATGTAAATGTCTGGTTTATATTGCTATATATTTGAGATTTTATTTACTTTTATCTTATTTGTATGGGTTTTTCGCACATGCGTATGCCTGGCACTGGAAATTTGAGCTGCCATGTGGGTGCTGGAAATAGAGAAGGATTTTCTGGAAGAGCAGGCAGTATTTTCAGCTGATGAACCATCCCTTCAGACCTGCTTCAGATTATTTAATCAAGAGATTATAATCACAATAATCCAGTTTAATATGTTCTAAGCACATTTTCTGAGCTACTTGTTTGCTGTCAATAGGAAGATCAACATCTTTCTTCTATATAAAATTCCCTCCTTGAGTGGAGAAAAATTTATAGTGCAATAAAAACAATATAAATAAAATAAAATAAAATCCAGCCTGCTTTCTTGGGGTTATATTTTTTTAAATAAATAATATAAAATGCAAATATTAAAAGTATCAAAATATTTTATGTGTGTTAAAAACCATGTTGCTACTATTTTTATTCTCTTTTTCCTTTCAGACATTTCATAAGATGCAAATCTAATTTGAAGAAAAAGTATTTGGAATCATATTTAATGTTTAGTTTCAGATGAACCTGCATAAAGTAACTTCCCAGGAGTTAACTGATGAGTGGTGTCCCGAAGGAGAATGAAGGCTTTCTTGGCTTGCCTTTGTGTAAACAAAAATTCATAGTATTTTTTAAAAACCAACTTTAAATCATATATTGTAAATAGAATATTTAAAACTGTGTCATATTTTTGCTAGAAATATTATTTTTATATGGTTAACATTCATAAGAAATATTAAATTATGCAAATTATGTCTCAGTACCAGTGAAAAATAATAACTTTATTGTACATGATTTTAGTGATATGTTGTACAGATATTTGTGTGTACTGTGCTCAGTTTTGTAATTATTATTTAATATTTAAAAGTCTTTATTAATAATTTGTTGCATTTATTATTTATTAATAATTATTTGCATTAATTTGAACTGTGAATTTTATTAAAACAGGAATATGAAAAAAATGTCATTTCTTTTAATGAAAGATATTTGAGTAAAGCAATATCATTGAAACCTCATACACACACATACACACATTTATTAGTAACATGTTTACTGAGATAATTTTGTTTTTTAGAGATTAAATTTCAAGGTTTTGACATCTTAAGTAGAATAAAATGCAGGTGTTCTTGCACAGTGGACATCTGTGTTCAGCACAGAGATGAGTATGCTTTCAGGATGTGTTCTTTGAACAAGAAGAAGTCATATTCAGATACATTCAGTTTCCTTCCCTTAACTACAACAAGAAAAATCCACAACAAAGCACTTGAAAAGCCCTATCCTTTCCGATAATAGACAAAACCTGAGTTTCTCAGTAATACACCAACAGTAAAAATAGCGGCTTTTGTTATTTTGAGAAAGGTCTCAGGCACCCTAGCTGCGAACTTACTTTGCATCCAGAGATGGATGACTTCTAACTCCAGGTTCTCCTGCCTCTTCCTCCTGAGTGCTGGTATTGTAAGTGTGAACCGCCATGCCATACTCAGCACAAATACTGGAAGTTGTTTTAATCACCTTTCAATTGTTTGCATTGTGTTATGAAGATCTGTAGTCTATGTCACATGGGAGACCCCACTCCTACTTTCCAGCACCTTTGATTTTATCCATCCCTGAGTATTTGGAATGCATTTGTGTGTTTATGTGCACAGTCCTCTGTCCGTCAGAGAAAGAAAGACACAATCACAAGTATCTTTGGATTCAAAAATATTTAAATTTTTGACCATTATTTTCTTTGACCTATAGGCAAATATTTACAAATAATCATACTCAAGAAACCAGGCATGGAGCTCATACATGAAATGCCATCTCTTAGAAGCTGAGTCAAGAGGGTCATAAGTTTAAGATCACAGTGGACTATATAACAAGACCCATTGTCCGAGTTTCTCTTTTGATGTAATAAAACTCTGATCTAAAACAACCTGGAGAGGAAAGGGATTATTTCTTCTTACATGTGCTCATTGAGTGAAGCCAAGACAGGAACTCACGGCAGGAGCTTGAAGCAGCAACTGAAACAGAGACCATGAAGGAACACAGAATGGTTTGCTCCTAGACATACATTCACCTAACTTATTTTCTCTCTCCTCCACCTCTCTCTTTCTTAATGATTTTTTGTTTATTTTATGCACATGTGGTGATTTGAAAGGAAATGTCCCCAAAGGGAGAGGTACTATTTAGAGGTGTGGCCTTGATGGAGCAGGTACAGTCTTGTTGGAGGAAGCGTGTCATCGTGGAAATGGGGTTTGAGGTCTCACATATGTTCAAGATACCACCCAGTATTGCAGACTACTTTCTGTTGCCTGCAAGATGTTTGACTCTCAGCTACTTCTTCAGCACCATGTCTGCCTGGATGCCACCATATCCCACCATGATGATAATGGACTAAATCTCTGAACTGTAAGCAAATCACCACAATTAAATGACTTTCTTTATAAGAGTTGGTATGGTCATAGTGTCTCTTCACAAAAAAAGAAACCCTAACTAGGACAACATGAATATTTTGCCTGCATGTATTTAAGAGCACTGCATGTATGCCTGGTGACTTCAGAGACTAGAAGAATGTGCAGTATCCTCCTGTAACTGGAGTTATGGATGGTTGTGAGCTGCCATGTAGGGGCTGGGAACCAAACCTGGTTCTCTGCAAGAGTAACAAGTGCTCTTCTTGATATTGAGCCATCTCTGCAGACCCCCATCTACCTTTCTTATGCAGCACAGGCCCGCTTGTCTAGGAATGCTACAATGTATAGTGGGCTGGGTCTTAGCAATCAAGAAAATGCCCACATGCCAATCTGATGAAAGCAATTACTCAACCGCAGGTCCCTCTTAGGTATCTTAGGTTGGAAATCAAGGTTATCCACCACACACAGTCTCAAATGTAAGGGATGAGAGTAGACATTATATCCACAATAATGCCATATAACATGGATGGAAAAGAAAATTATGCTTTCAATTTAACTACTATTATATTTGCTACTTTTAGAAAATGAAGTAGTTTTGCATGTAACTATCTAGAGTTACATGCAACTATCTAGAAGAAGCTATTGGATAGTGGAGAATAGGAGTTTATTTGTGGAATGTATCTGATAGAGACAGAAAGTAGCCTAAAGGGGTTTGTGATTATTATAGTTTCAAGTGATAAGTTATTTAAGTCTATGAAATTAGATTTTAAACATCTCATAGATGACTAGTATACTTCAGAATTTTGTTCTATGCTATCTACTTAAAAAAATCCTTTCATGTTAATTAAAAATACCTGTTAAGGTGCTGTTTATTTTTACTCTGTGTCACACAGCTTGTCATTGTACAGACTTCACCATAGACAGGTTTAGAAATTAGCAATTGCAGTGAGTTTAGCAGGGTTTCCAGGATAGGTGAACTGAGGAATGAGGAGAGATAAGAAGGGGCCATAAGCATGGGTTGTTGGTTAGGAAATAGGAACTGAGTGAGTAAGGTGAGAGGAGGCAGTGGGGTGGAGTCAAAGCCATGACTCAGGTAGGTTTGCTGGTGCTTAGGAGAGAAATGCAAAGCACTAGCGTCATTTTCTGAGGAGTGTGGAGGGATGGGTTCTAGAACAAGGATGAAAGAACTCAGATTTGTTGTGGGTATCTGAAGTAGTCAAACACTTTGCATGTCAACAATATTAAATATGGGGATAATTTTTTTTAAAAAGAGTTGATTTCATAGACAAATTACCAAGACATTATGGCTTCATTTTCTCATTCAAATGGAAGATCAGTTACTGTTAAAGGCCGTAGAAAAGAGCCTGGCACTGAATGGAGGCTGTGTGTTGCAGGGAGGGCTGCTTTTTTGTCCTGACTGCCTGGCTAGCTTAGCCCCTAAATAACCACACAGAAACTGTATTAATTAAATCACTGCTTGGCCCATTAGCTCTAACTTCTTATTGGCTAACTCTTACATCTTAATTTAACCTATTTCTATTAATCTGTTTATCACCACATGGCAGTGGCTTACTGACTAAGTTTTGGCAGCATATCTTACTCTGGTGCCTGATCCATGTGTCTTCCTGACTCTGCTTTCTTCCTCCCAGCATTCTATTTAACTTTCCCTGTCTACCTAAGCTCTGCCCTATTAACAGGCCAAAGGAGTTTCTTTATTAACTAATGAAAACAACACAAAGACAGGACCTCCTACACCAGCTGTGGATTGTTAACCAGATCTGACATCTAATCCGAATTGTGCCAACTTACTGAGTAGGAAAGGCATGTTCCTAAGGGGCTTTCCTTCATTTTTTGTGAATGTTCCCATTTCCATGAACCCATTTAGACATAGCCGTGGAAGAAGAAAGCTAGTTCTTGTAACTGTTGTGTGCTGTACTATTGTCGAAAAGTATGTTGTTCTATTTTATCTGCTCAACACCCAAAGAACGGCTCTCACCTGTGTCCAGTCCCTAGCAATGCTGGAAGTGAGGCACTCAGTTACAAGATTGTGATTTGTAGGCTGGTTTTCTTTGATTTATGTTTAAAAACCACTTATGAGTGAATACATATGATAATTGTCTTTCAGGGTCTGGGTTACCTCACTCAATATGATGTTTTCCAGCTCCATTCATTTGCCTGCAAAATTCAAGATGCTGTTATTTTTTTCTGCTGTGTAGTATGCCATGGTGTAAATGTACCACATTTTCCTTATCCATTCTTGGGTCGAGGGGCATTTAGGTTGTTTCCAGGTTCTGGCTATGACAAACAATGCTGCTATAAACACAGTTGAGTACATGTCCTTGTGATACAATTGAGCATCCTTTGGATATATACCCAAAAATGGTATTGCTTCAAACACCTGATTTTTGACAAAGAAGCAAAAAAAAAAAAATCAGATGGAAAAAAGAAAGCATATTTAACAAATGGTGCTGGCACAACTGGATATCAACATGTAGAAGAATGAAAATAGATTCATATCTATCACTATGCATAAAACTGAAGTCCAAATGAATCAAAGACCTCAACATAAAGCCAGCCACACTGAAACTCATAGAAGAGAAAGTGGGAAGTATTCTTGAATGCATTGGATCCAAATCTTAACAGCATTCTGGTCATTTTACTCTCCAAACATTTCCTCACAGAAATTTTAATGCAGAAAGAAGATATTATCATAGAATGGATCTTTTTTTTTAACCACAGAAAGCGAGTAAAAAAAAATAAAAGCTTATGTAGAAATGGTCTTGAAGTTAATTTTAAAAGGAAATTTGAGACTTCATCAACTAGCAGAAATAATCCTAGCAGAAATTATAGAATTTTTAAAATAATGATGAAATTGACAAATTATGGGCAGAAAGTGAACCCTGGCAAAGAGCTTGCAGTAATTTTTTGGGATAGATTAACAGCAAATATTCCAAAAGCAAAAGAATTCAAATTACAAAGATAACTAACCGGATCCTTTCTAACAGCCTCTGGTGCACATAAATCAGAAAAGTAAGTTATAATTCAGAAAATTTAAGTAAAGTGGATCAAAACCCTTATGATTCTGTCCAATAACCAGAATTATATGCTATTCATATGGCACTAAGGGATTTTAAAGACCCTCTCAACATAGTTACTGATCTGCAAAATCTAGAAATAATTGTTTTGCATATTGAAACTACTGAATTTATAGCAGTTGATAGAGAATTGACTTTATTATTTATTCAGTTATAAGATACAGTCAGGAATAGGAATCATTCCATATATATAATCACATCGGATCCCATACAGGTCTGCCAGGTTCTCTAGCACAAGGTAATGCAGAAATCCACCAATTATTGATTGGAAATGTACTGAAGTCCTCAGAATTTCATTAAAAAACATCATGTCAGTAGCAAATGTTTAAAAAACAAAATTTTCCCTTTGTGGCACAAGCCAAGAAAATCATAAGGAAATGTACTACTTGTTCTATACTCAACTAACCACCACTACCTTCAGAAAGTAACCCAAAGGGTACACACAGAAATGAAATCTGGCAGATGGAGGTATTCCATTTTGTAGAATTTGAAAAATTAAAATATGTTAACCACACCATTGATATTTATTCAGCTTTTCAATGGGCAACTGCTTTGAGTTCAGAAAATGTTGACTCGGTAATCACACATTTGCTAGAAGTTATTGCCATCATGGGTATACCTTTACAAATGAAGACAAACAATGCTCCAGCATATGCCTCTAAGAAAATAAAAGTTTTTTTAACTTATTATAAAGTAAAGCACATTAGAGGTATACCACACAATACCACACAATCCTACAGGACAGGCAGTTATAGAAAGATCAAATTGAACTCTAAAGGATATGTTAAATAAACTAGAAATAAATTGAATAATGCTTTATTAACTTTGAATTTTCTAAATGCTAATGAGGAAGGAACAACAGCTGTGGAGAGACAATGGATATTAGAAAAAACTACAGAATTAAAACAACCAGTATACTTTAAAGATGTTTTGACCGCATAATGGAAAGCAGAACATGTCTTATGTTTGGAAGGGGTTTTGCTTTTGTTTCCACAGGAGAAGAAAAGCTATGAATATTAGAAGAGATAACAATTCATTAAGTAGCATGGCTGTTTAATCTAAACTAACCTATAAAACTAACAAATGTTTTTCAGAATTAACTTTCCAAAAGATAACTTCCCCCAAATTAGAGTTGGGGAAGGTTTTTTGTTTGTTTGTTGTTTGTTTGTTTGTTTTGTCTTTTAAGGAGAATAAAAGTATCAAGCTAAGAAATCTGAAGCCTACCTGACAAATGAGACATCTAAAGAAAAAGGACAAACCATCTAGAAAAGAATGCATCAAGAAAAAGTAAATTGGTGTATTGGTATATCACATTTCCAACAGGATAAAATTTCATAAATTTCCCAAATATATATATTTACTTTTTCTCATGATATTAATGGTCATACAGAGTACTAACTAATTCTATAAAAAGTCTTCATTTACCTTCCTGTATATGACTTTAGGTTGAGTCTCTATCAGTTTTTTGCACTAAACCATGAGCATGTCTAACAGTGACCTTTGAAGTCTCAGGAGGAGGAAGAGGTCAAACAAGGGAAGAGACTTTGGTGGCTAGCTTTAGGAATGTAGTCTAATAGCTTTTAGAAAGGCAGAGGGAATAAGGAAGAAGGACACGGTCTGTCAGAACCACATGCTTGAGTAGGCTAGGGTTTGCTCATGGACTCACTCACCTTTTTATAAAAAAGACTTGAAAACATGTTTGAATCAAAGAATCATATCAAATTCTTTTCAACAAGCAGGATACACTTCTTTCTCCCAGAACTACATCAGTGAAAATTCTGTTTGATGGAAATAGAACCAGCTAATCATTTAAAATGAAGCGTAATGGGCTGGGGAGATGGCTCACTCGTCAGAATTATTTGCTACTCTTCAAGACAGCTGGAGTTCAGTTCCCAGAACCTATGTCAGGTAGCTCAAAAGAGCCTGTAACTTCAGCCCCAGGGGATCCTCCAGCCTCTGTGGTCACTAGCACATAAACCCACACAGATACATACACTTAAATAAAAACATTTAAAAAACTTAAAAAGAAAAAAAAATCATAATCAGCTGAACATCTCTGCCCTCTAGTGGACTCTTACATCCTAACAAACAGTCCCAATATTGCAGCAAAGTCTTATATTTAGAACTATTTTATTTTTGAATTTTATCAAATATATTTGTGTACATGCTCAAATAATAAAAATGATCCACTTTAGACTAGGGGGCAGGGAGAGAGCGAGCAAGCGAGCCAGAGAGAGAGAGAGAGAGAGAGAGAGAGAGACAGAGAGAGAGACAGAGAGAGATAGAGACGGAGACAGAGACAGAGACAGAGACAGAGATTGAGATTTAACTTCCAGTTCAAATCCTGGCCTGGAAAACTTCTAGATCATGCTAGCCAAATCCCAGATCAATTCAGGAGCTTACCTCTGACTTCAAAGAATCGAGTTTTCACTGCTCTCCACTGGGGACTTTGTTGCTGTGGGGATACAGTGTTCCAGCGATCCTTTAAAGTTTGTTTAAGAGGGAAAAGAGAAAACACATTTTGAAACGGAGCTATATCTTGCTATATTGTCCAGGCTGTCTTCAAACTCCTAGGCTCCGGTGTCCCTCCTGCCTTTCACTACTCATTGCGTAGAATTAAAGGATGCCACCACAATGCCACTTTGCTTCTTCTCAGAAATACTGAGTGACGATTCTATCCATGTGATTGAGTTATATGCTGGGAGAAGGAAGTAGTAGTTTTTCCATTGGGACTGCCAGCCCACAGATAATGATGTGAAGGCTTCGTGTTAATTATGAAATTATGACCTTAGCTTTGGCTTGTTTTTAACTTGCTCTTCTAACTTAATTATCTCATTTCTGTTCATCTTCATCCTGTCACGTACCAACTATCTTGCTTCTTCCATGTCTCCTGTCCCCCACCATCCCCTCCCCGCTTTCACTTAGCTTCCTCCTCCTTTTTCTCCCGGGAAATCCTTCCTGCCTAGTTGTTGGCTGCTCAGCTTTCTGTCACAATACATTTTCACACATTTTCCAAATATCTCACAACACAGGAGAAGGATACTAGAGGCAGGAAGCGTTAGCTTCTGTGTATTTTTCTGATTCTCTGCACGGTCAATTCATCACTATGATTAAGAGGGGCCATCAGGGAGTCTCAAAGCAGACTTGATTTGTATAGTTATTTGCATCTTTATCAACACTTAGAATTATGTTATTGCCACTAAAATGGCCACTTCCAAACTTAGAGCTTCTGCTCAGTAGCCCTAAAACATTTGTTGAATGCCTTAACATATGAAAATATCAGTCAATGAATACGTTTCTGACCTACATTCTCATGGAAAATCTTTATGATATTTATTGGAGTAAAATACAGACACCGACCACATTATTTTTGAATGTACTTTGTGTGCCAAGTTAAGCAGCTTCGTTTTATTTTATTTTGTTTTTATTTCTACAAAACCACCTACACTTGAGTATAACCTAATGTGGTAAATAAAGACCAAACAACAAAGCAAAGCTCTAAATCAGCTTCTCACCGTGGCAATTATCTTTATGCAGAGCCGGCTTTCTCCCACACGGTGGCGCCTCACTGTCAGACTTTCAGTTAAAAACAGGAGAAATTTCAGACGCCAAGGGCTCCAGATGGGCTCGCTACTGCTAGTTACAGTTTGAAACAGAATGCCAGTACTTAACAACAGATCGCTACTTTGAGTACCTCTTCCCCCCAGAAAGCAAAAGAAAATATAAATAGATTGTGACAGGGCTTAGGGAAGTCGGGACACCGAGTCCAGAAACTTCAGTGCTTTTAGAACTCGTTGAAAGCCAATCAAAACGGAGCCGTTCATTTCCCAGCTCAGAACCTGCTGCACTGGGACCAAACTCTGGGAGACTTTGCTCCCTGACAAACTGTTCAGGCCTTGGAGTTACACTCCAGTTTAAGCCCAAGCTCAGCTTCTGAGGTGACTAAGTGACCTGGAATAGGACCCTGGCGTTTAACTGAGGTGCAGAAGGTAGTAAGGACAGCCGGCACATGGGTATGTAGTAGCCAAGAGCCAAGAACTTGGAAGCTTATGTAATGTTGATAAAGAATGCACGATTATGAATACAAAATGAGATACAAGTTACATATTTATTTAGAATTTTAAAATCAAAGCAAATTCGAATAGCTAAAAAGTGTATCGATGACACAAATTAGAAAATGGAGCAAATAGCATCATATTTTATTAATTAATTTCCGGATACAGCTAACAACGTCTCTGTGCCTTTGTCTTCGTTCTCTTTAACTGCTTCCCTGTGCGACAACCATTTTGTAATCTCTCATCTTCCTTGGGCAAAGTTAGACATTTTTTTACCATCAATATGGTGAATCAAGAGCTACTTTTTGTATTAATATTTTCATCTTTACAACTGATGTGTTGCATAAACCTTTTGGATTATTGATAACTTGGAGAAACAAGCTCCCTTTTGTATGTAAATTGTATTATCCAAAGCGTTTGAAGACAGTGAGTGGCCCTAAGATGCTTTCCAAACTATCAATAGTTTAATCAGTTGGAAGAGGATGGGCTTGCTGAAATATTCTAACTTTATGTTCATGTCTGGTTTGCTATTTCTACTCTGATGGGGAGTTACTAACAAATTAGTATCCTCAAATGTCACAGATTGGTTCCTTTGCAGGTTGGGAGACCAGAAGAGACTTGTCAGGCTAAAATAATTTCCTTGCCTTCTCTATCTCCTAAGGCCCGCCTTCCTGTTGTATCTCTTGTTTCTTGTCTGTCTTCAGAGCCAACAGCATAGCGTCTTCCAGTCTTCCACTGTCTTCAGGACCTCTGCCTTCCCCGCCACCTACAGGGACCCTTGTGATTGCCTTAGTAATCCGGAAGAATCTTCCCATTTCCAGGCCAGCTGCTTAGTGACTTTAATTCTCTCTGTTGCCTTCTCTCTCAGGAAGGTAAAAACAGGATGGGGATCTTTTCACCACTGTTGATGTTTCTATTCAAATCAGCTTGCAGGCAAGTTTTAAGACCTTTTCAAAAGTTTTAAAACTTAAAAGATTGCTTTTCAGTGTCACAGTGTTCTCCACAGACGGAATTTCCAGAGAAAGACAACAGAGATGGACTTATCCCTCTGCAACAGTGTGTCTAAATAAACCCTTCCTATAAGTTGCCTAGATCGTGGCATATGATCACAGCAACAGGAAAGTAACTAACAGACTCGGGAAGGCAACTTCTTTTGAAAAGGCGGATTCGGTTCATTGTCACAAATTTCCTCTAGATTCTGGGGGTGTAGAACTGGATTTGGGTTTCTACTGAAGCCATTAGCAGTTTGAATGGTTTCTGAGTGAAGCCCCTATTGCTTTTTTTTTTCTTACTTCGTTTTCATTCTGGTAAAACACATATGAAATTTACCAGTATGAAAGTTTAAAATGTTGCATTAAGTACTTTCGGAATATTTTGCAAGAATCATCACTAATCAATAGTTGATGCCTGAACGTTTTCTTCATCCAAACAGAAGTCTTTCTTTGGTAGTCAGCCACTTCTGTCGTCCTAGTTACTTGGAGGTTCCAATTAGCTTCCTCAATAACCTAGCTTGATTAACTTAACTTGCCTGAACCTAGTCCACTTAACTTGCATGGTGCACACTCAGAAGTGACAGCTTAGAGCCTTGCCAGAGCATTTTTTAACATGTGTCCTGTGCCTAACGTATGTTTCTAATAGCATATGTTAAGTCAAACCACGCTTTCATACACAGTTGTTTATCTCCCTTCATATTATCATCACATATTGCAGATTTCTTTGTTAACCTAGACTCCTAACAACTATTTTAGAGTTACCATGTGTGTAGGAGGTCCTTCTTTCTATGTGTTGCTTGTATTGGTTAATGAATAAAGAAACTGCCTTGGCCTGATGGGGGCAGAATTTAGGTAGGTGGAGAAGACAGAACTGAATTGTGGGAGGAAGAAAGCAGAGTCAGGAGAGAGCCGCCATGGAGCTGCCAGAGTCAGATATGCTGAATCTTTCCTGGTAAGCCACTGCCACCTGCCGATACACAGATTATTAGAAATGGGTTAAATCAGATGTGAGAATTAGCCAATAAGAGGCTAGAGCTAATAGGCCAAGCAGTAATTTAATTGATACAGTTTCTATGTGGTTATTTCAGGGCTCAGCAAGCCAGGTGGCTGGGACAAGGAAGCGGGCATATATCAAAAAAATACATTTTCTTTGTCTAATCAGTGCAATGCATGTGGTACCTCAGGGGGAGTTTCTGCAGTGTCTTTTTTTCTGTAAACAGGTCACGCTTTCTTGCTCTAGGCATGCTATAAATTTATTGGTTGTGGTGAACACTGGGCTCGATATTACATCACACATTTTAAAAGACAGATAGAAACAAGAAGGAAAAATATCTTACAGTGTGGTGGTTTAAATCAAAATATCTCCTATAGACTTTGGCTTTTGAATACATGATTCCCAATTAGTGACACTATGTGGGGAAGTCTGGGAAAAATAGACTTGCTGGAAGAAGTATGCCACTGGGAACTGACTTTGAGGTTTAAAAGTCATGTGTCATTCCCAGTTTGCCTTTTGCTTTCTGCTTCCAGTCCAAGATGTGACTTCTCACCTTCCCGTTCCAGTCAGCAAGCGGCCACTCTGTCATCATTGACTCTTATCCCTCTGGCACTATAAATCAAATCAACTTTTTCTCCTATACACTGCCTTGGTCATGGTGATTCATTTTAACAATAGAAAAGTGTAAATACATCTAGATCTATGCAGCTTGTCTTGGTGCTAAACTTTTCTTTACTGCTTAGGCAAACCATTTATAGCATTGTCTTGGGTTAAATTTATGCTTGCTTTGAGTGCAAAGACCAACCAGAGGTGAATGCTTACGGTCATGTTAGGTCTTTCCTTAATACTCATTCTATCTTCAGAAAGTGCTTTCTTTTCCTGTTTTAGAAACAAACTCTTCTTCAGAATTATTTATTTATTTAATCTATGTGGGTGTTTTGCCTTTGTGTATGTCTGTGTATTAGGGACATGAATGGTGCCCTCAGAGGCCAGAAGAGGACCTCAGATCCTCTGAAACAGGAGTTACAGATGCTTGTGAGCAGCCTTATGGGAGCTAGGATTGAACTCTGATTCTCTGAAAGAGCAGTCAGTGCTCTTAATCGATGAACTATCTCTCCAGCCCCCAGTAAGTGGTTTCTTATTGCACAAAGTAAGTAAAACCACACTGAAACAATATGTTTCATATGCTTGTATTGTTACAAACTTTTTGTAAAGCTGTCCTGTATAAAGTTGCTTTTAACACTCCCCTTCCTCTCTACAAGCTTCCCCCTTGGCCTTCTCACCTGGATACACCTGGTTGTTTTTTTTCCCCCTCATTAGCAGAGCTCATTCATTTGGTCTCATTCCTTTCTGAGAACCAAGCTGCCTGTATTGTGAGTTGGGCAGAACACAACAAGTCTTTGCTGGATTCCTTTGGGGGTAAATCTCAGGTAGATTAAAGCAGTAGATATGCTGAGGCAGTTGTGGCTCAGAGTGGACAACTATTGACTGGTCTAACTTGAGGCCCAATACCAGAGCGGGAGCCCATTCCTGATACTGTCAGGAAGGCCAGGAACCAGGGTCTGTACAGCCCAGGGACCCAGAATAGAAGCAAACAGGACTGCTTAGATAATGGCAATGAAATGATTCCCAATGATATTCTGCTTTAAGCATGGATCAGTGCTTAGCACAGCCACCATCAAAGAAACTCCCTCTGGCAATTGGTGGAAGCAGTTGCAGAGACCCACCACCAAACATTAGCCAGAGCTTGGGGAACCCTTAGAGACAAAGGAAGGCTTGTAGAAGCCAGAGATGTCAAGGACACCAGGAGAACATGGCCCACAGAGTCTACTAAGCAGGGTTCACAGAGACTGAAGCAACAATCACTGAGCCTACATGGATCTGTGCTAGGTCCTTTCAAAATATGTTGTTGTTGTTTAGCTTGGTGTTCATGTGGGACTTATAACAGTGAGAGTTGGGGTATCTGTAACTTCTTTGTCTGCTCTTGAGACCCTTTCCCTCCTACTGGGTTGCCTCATCCAGCCTTGATGTGAGGGTTTGTGCCTTCTCTTATTGCATCTTATTATGCTGCATTTGGTTATTATCCCTGGAATGTCTGCTTGTTTCTAAAGGGAAATGGTAGAAATAGAGGAGCTGTGGATCTGGAGGAGAGGGGAAGCAGAGGAGGCAGCAAGAAGAGGAAGAAGGGAAGGATGTGATCAGTTGCATTATATGAGATAAGAATAAATAAGAGGGAAAAAAGGTAAATGAAGTGTGGCATTGTTGGACAAAGTATGACACTGGAGGTAGGCTTTGAGAGTTTCAAGACTAATGTCATTTCTAGCTCACTCTCTCTGCTGCACACACACACACACACACACACACAAGTATTGTTCATGAGCACATGGGTGTAAAGTTGACCACTTAGTCTTTTCTCCATAGAAATCTGACCTTCCTCTTTCAGCAGGCATCAACTACCTCTAGCTCTGCAAGTGAGCATGGGATTTTGTGAACCTTTCTCCCTACCCACACTGGAATGTTGACTGTGGTGGCCTTGTGCGGGCAACCACTGAGAGTATATGGCTACAGTGTCTCTCCTGTCCAGAAGACACTATTTCACAGTACTCTTCCTGGTCCTTCGGTGCATGCAATGTCTCTGCTTTCTGTTTTGCATCATTTTCGAAGTCTTGGATACAGGGGCTGTGCTATAGACTATGGAGCTTCTGTTTGGGGTTGGACACTACACTGTCTTGTAGTTATTGTACTTTGACTAGTTCTGGTTCTCTGTAATAGCCTCCACCTGTTGCAAAGAGAAGTGTCTTGGGTGAGAAAAGAGGACAAAAGGGTAAGTAATTAGAAGACAGTTGCATACTACATCAGTGTAGCAAAATAGTACCAGTAGGGTCTCTACTAGTCTGTTACCTTCCCATCCATGGGTTCTTGGCTTCCAGTTTCTTCCAGTTGAATAGGCCTTAAGTCCAAACAGACAGCTCTTGTTTACCCTCAGAGATATTTGTGTCACTCTTGTACTGTTAGGCATATCTTGCCAGGTCAATCATTGGTATAGTTCACTAGATTTATATCTGGGTAGCAAAGCTGATGATTTTTGACCCTGGTAGCCCACACTGTGCCTTCTGACATCCTTAGTGCCTGTCACCAGGGAAGACACTTCCAGACAAGGACCAGCTTAATTTTTCCTTGGAGGATTTTTGGCAGGTGGTTAGAAGGGCACCTCAAGCAGGGAGCTGCCTGGTGATAGGCAAACGCACCTTGTAGATATAGAATAATGGCCTGATTCTTCAGCATGGTGTGGCTTTTAGGATGGCAATAGTGGGAAGCCATGCCGAGAAGATAGTGGGAGATTACCGTGGAGCTATACGAAGGTGAGGAGTTGATTTCATCCACAGGTCTTGTGTGGATAGATCATCTTGGGTGTTTCCAAAGAACATCCTGCATCTGGCAAAGCTGGATCTACTGCAGCGCGTGGCCCAAGATTTCCTCTAACCTCATAAGTGTTAGATAGGAAGTGACTGCCAGATTCTCCAGCAGACACGAACAGCTGCTCCTCAAAGTGCTCCAAGGACTCCCCAGCTGAGTCTCTAATGCCAGTATCACTTGACAGAGCTTGCCACCTGCTGGGAAGTACCAGAGTCAGGTTGTTGTTTTTTCCCCCTCTTTCCTACTGTCACTCCATAGGCCACTTGGCTTTGTAGAACCATTTTAAAAATGTTCAGAATACCTTACTGCTGCCTCTCCCATCTGCTCTTGGCTCGCTTCGCAAGGCCTGAAGTCAGGTGACAGTACCATATAGTTCCAAAGGTGGCTTAACTCTTTTTCTTGAGCTCATGGCACGGGTTTTGTCAGCTCACCACAAACTCATACATGTCTGGGAAGAACAAATCTTGACTGAGCAATTACCTCCACCAGACTGACCTCTGGGCATGTCCGTGGAGGCACTTTGGTTATTGCTCATTGATGTAGGATTTCTTTGTGTAGCTCTGGCTGTCCTGGAATTTGTTCTGTAGACCAGACTGGCATCAAACTCCAGAGATCTGTCTGCCTCTGCCTCCTGAGTGCTGGGATTAAAAGCATGCACCACCACCATCTTGCTCAACATAAAATTTTTTAATGAGAACTATTCTCATTCAAGAGATGCAGAGCACATTTGCGGCTTGGAGCATGGAGAATATAAGAATGAAGCTGGTAAGCTCGGGGGTAAGTGTTTGAATTCTGTACAGACTTGTTAGGAATACACTTATCATTACAGTTTAGGAACCAATTAAATTCAATTACTTAATTAAAGTTTTAAAATTTTAATTTTGTATTTCCATATAAAGAAAAGTTCTTTCTTTCTTTATTGTTTTTTTTTTTTGAAGAATACCAGGCCATATTTTTTTTAGAAGAATATCAGCTAATGTACATGTTTTCCTAATTTTATTCATTTTATTTAATAAGCTTTTATTTAAACATTTTCATAAGTTTCACCGGGTACCTATGGAGGCTACAAGTTGCTTGCCCACACAGTGACCAAAAACTTGAAGGAAAACAAAAGGTTTCATTCTGCAGAAAACAAGCCTGTGTGTTCCACAGCCGTGACAAGAGCTCCGCTTAGTGGCTTTGCTCGTGATTGTCACACTTGCCTGATTAATGCGGGCTGAGGCTTTTCACGGAGGCTGTAGAAACGATCCTTCATACCAACCTGGAGTGAACTGAAAGGTTTACACAGTTCACAAAGCAAGTGTTGACAGGCACAGTAACCTAGAGTGACCATACAGCTGCTGTCTATCTTGAATCATGTTGCTTTATTTGGGAAAGAGATAGTCTAAGTCTAGAACTGTTCAGATAAAGAAATGAGTAAGTGAACACATCCAGGTGTGGTCCTGACGTTTCTTAAGTTGCTCTAGCAAATTTTTAAAAAGCAGTTATAGAGAAGGATGATTACAAAATTTTACATTATAAAAATGTACATAATGGCCATTAATTCTTTTAAGAATTAGTATGTGTGTGTGTGTGTGTGTGTGTGTGTGTATTTATAGTGGTGGGGCTGGACCCAAACGCTCACGTATGCTATACAAGTTCTCTACCGCTGGGCTACAAGTTGCTCCATTAGACCTGAGTCCTGAACACATCCTTGTGGGTAGGGTGCACGTAGTGAATGGCTACTTTAAAAAGATTGGCGCACGCCTTTAATCTCAGCACTCGGGAGGCAGAGGCAGGCGGATCTCTGAGTTCGAGGCCAGCCTGTTCTACAAGAGCTAGTTCCAGGACAGGCTCTAGAAACTAAAGGGAAACCCTGTCTCGAAAAACCAAAAAAAAAAAAAAAAAATTTACATCCAATTAGAATTTAACATAAGAGCATTACATTAACATTTATAGCTTAGGATAATATTGCATGTGTGATACATTCTTGTGCATTTGTTCTGACAGCAATGCATTGGTGAAGAAGTCATGCCGTTGCAGTTACCAGACAAACACTGCCTGTTCTCTCCCCTTCTGGGACATTGCTGGACCATTCTAACAATGGCTTGTTACTGAATGTGACACTGGTTTAAAGTCATGCTCACTTGTGGGTCTGTGGCTACAGGACACTTTTTTACTATGTTTGCAACAACTTCACAATCCTGATTTCCTTCCCCCCTTTTCGTATCTGTCCTTGAGCAATGAAACAGTTTTGCAAAGTGAGTAGCCACAGACTCTGCTTGGGAGTTTGCTGTGTGTTGTAAGCAATGAAAGGCACTGTTAAAAACAAACAAACAGTGACAGCCTCTCTGCTGCTTTCTTGTTTCCGTTCTTACAAACACTAGTTACAGTTTCTGACATTGCCCCATGTCTCTTTGAGAGCACTTATAACCACATTCTTGCCTCCAATTATTTGTTTTCTCTCCCCCCTTTGGTTTTTCAAGACAGAGTTTCTTTGGGTGTGTAGCCCTGATAATTCTGGAACTTGCTCTATAGTCCAGGCTGGCATCAAACTTAGAAATTTGCCCACCTCTACCTCCTGAGTGCTGCGATTAAAGGAGTGCACCACCACTGCCCAGCTCCGATTATTTCTTAATAGTAGTCCACACAGTACAAATGTCTCTCTGAAATAAAATCTTCAATGATTAATTCACCTGTGTCCTGCAATTCAATGAACATATTTCCCTATATTCTATTATCGACTGTATCTCCTCTTTAATTATGACCCATCATGCTGTGGGCATAACATACTGGATATGCATAGAGTTTATTAAGCATCACAGCGTTGAAACCTGTTGGCTTATTACCACTTACTACGGACACAGTCTCTCCTACCCACCAGTATCTGAACAAATTTATGATTTAATTGGTACATAGGGGATACTAAATGCAACTACATCCTACTGAGGTGTGGACCTTGGATGCTAAACTATCAAAATGACAAGCAAGATGAGACGGCGGATGCAATAGGTACAAGATGAATTTTGGGTACAATCAACAGCTTTTTGGGTATAATCAACAGATTAGATTCAAGGCCTGTTCCACATGAGGGAATTTATATCTGGTATTGCAAACCAAGATAAAAATCTATGGTTGGGGGAATTATAGGAAAGCAACTTATATTTTTGTTAAATGGACGTGTTGTGCCTGTCCACTTGTCTTCTGAACATTTGTGTCTGAATCTATTGATTATGGCCACAGTTCGTCTTGGAGGGGAACTTTTTTGCAAGCGATAGTGTACCCTAGATAATCACTATCACTGATGCAGCTTCTGAGAGCAAACGCCTGTTGTTGTGACATAGTAGCTCCAACGTAGCCTTTAGCCTTAAATGGGCATCTCTATTACCCCTTCAAGACTTAGGAAATGTTGCAAAAGACATGGGTAGAAAAAATTGTAAGAACTGGAGTGTTTATAATAATTTAATCCATGATGATTTAATTCTATGCTGGATGGGAACTCGTAAGGACCCAGGAACCAAACAACTCATAAGACTCAGGATAAGTTCAAGTTGAACTTAGCCCATAACCATCATGGCCAACTCAGCCTCATTAGCATGTTTGCATCATTGCTTTCACTATGATATGATCCATCCTTGTTTTGGGCTGGGACCTTCTAAACCATTTTTGGTTCTGAATGCTGTCAAATTCTAGAATTGTAAATAAAGATCTGTTGAGACCTGGCTGGGTATTGTTTTCTCACTAGATGGGAGCATACTTAGGGATGGAAACGAATAATTATCCACAATAAATAATGCACAGCCATCAAAGCTACAGCTAAAACACAGGTACTGGAAAGGGAAAGAGTGTTCCTGTCAAGTTCCTGCTCTGACCGGACCTCTATGCAAAGAAGGCAGGCCTGAGAGAGAATGGGGAATGTGTCTCCCCCAACTAACTTCCCTGAAAGTTTGTGTGGCACAAACCCACAGCAGGTGGGCAGCTTGGTTTGGTGCACACCCACAGCAGGTGTGAATAATTCATCCTTTGTTTCAGGTCTGAATGCAGTTCAGGACCCAGCTCCTTGCAAAGCCTCTTCTCACTGTGAAAACTGTGACCAAGTGCCCTCAATCTAAGTCATTACAAACCACCAGAGCAGCAAAAGCCCTTCCTTGAGAAACAATGACAAGCTTGTTTGCAAAGAAACCCAGGAGAGGAGGATACACTACACTGTCTTTGCAAGGTAAAATTTCCAGAGTTTCACTAACAGAGAAAGTTATGTGCTCCAGTTACATGGCCTTTCACTGTGTACACTGACCACCGGTTAGTCCCTCCAGTTCTCAGGAATTGCTGGTGGTGGGTGTCTGGAGTAGGTGCAGCCCCTCAGGGTACAGAGGTGCCCTTGGTGTCTCTATAGGTAGCATGGAGATCAGTGCTCCAGCACTGCCTAGCCATCTCCTTAGACAATGTGGCCTGTCTGCATGCTCTTGAGAGCTGAATTTTTACCTAATCAAATGAAGCCATCTGTCTACATAAAGTTTTCCTTTGTTCTGTAGTGCAGTGGCTTCTTAGGCAAATGAGTAAATGTTCAGCTGCTTCAGGAGAAACAAGAAACCCTGCTTTCGTCCCTTCACTCCCTCCTACCCTCCGCCTCTTCCTCCTCTTCTCTTTTCATTTGTATCTTTGAAAGCAATAACTAATTTACAATTGAAAGGTAAAGGGAAGTCTATAGGGTTTGAGCTGAGCAAACTTATTAAAGAGCAGAGCTAGGATTTCAGTTATAGTTTTAAAACATTTTTTTGCTCAAATATTTCAATTTGGTTGGCTCTTTCAAATTTTAAGGTGTTGTACAATTAAAAATACAAAGAAAAGCCTTTTTGTTGTGTCTCTGATTTTCTCTGTTCCCTACCTGCTTCACTGATGGGGTGATGTAGTTTAGTGCTAGCTCTGTATCTGAGCTGCACTCCTAACCCAAACCTATTTAAAAACTTACCTAGCCATGACTTTACAAACCAACACAATGACAGTTAGACATGTAAGTAGTAGCTTTCTGAGCTTTGCCTGGCACAATTTTTCTCCCAAGAATAACACACTCATGAAATGATGAGAACCTGACTGAGGTGGTTCCATTGTCAGGTCCAAAGGGCACTCCACCAAAAAAGGGCAGGCCCACTGAGTATTGCAAAATTAAGTCTTAGGTCCAGCTCATCCTGGACTATAAGAGGATTCCTGGTAGTTAGATAAAAGCCAGCATTCCTCAGAAACTTGTACAGTGGATTCTGGCCTGCAAAAAGGAGTTAATTCCCTTACTTCTGGCAAAAGGGACTTATGTCCCTCCAATTAGTATTTCAAAGTCCATGCTGGCATCCGAGCCCTTCTCACCTTCTTGCCCACCCAAACTCAGTCCTGCTCACAGGCAGCCCTCCTCACAGCTCCTCGTCCTTTTTATAACCTGTTTATTCTCTAGGCTCCTGCTTGTACTGTCCTCTCTATGCTGTCTCTGCTGTTCTCTCTATGCTCTCTGCTGTCCTCTCTATGCTGTCTCTGCTGTTCTCTCTATGCTCTCTGCTGTCCTCTCTATGCTGTCTCTGCTGTCCACTTTATGCTGTTTCTGCTGTCTTCTATGCTGTCTCTGCTGTCCTCTCTATGCTGTCTCCGCTGTCCTCTCTATGCTCTCTGCTGTCCTCTCTATACTGTCTCTGCCGTCCTCTCTATGCTGTCTTCTCTATTCTCTGCTATCCTCCCCTCTCTAGCTAGCCCTGTTGATGTCCAGTCTACTAGTCATGTTCAGCCCACTTCTTTCTTTCTCTTCTCTGGAATCTTTCAGGTGCCTCTGGCTGTTCTTTTTCTTTTAAGTACAACAAAGCCTTCGCATACCATCGGGTGGCCATGTTGCCAGCTTATATATCTATAAGTTGAATTGAGGAGACAGTGGCAATACTGGCCAAAAGAAAAGCAAGACTGCTTCCATTTTCAAATTAAAATTAGCCTTGGATAAATTTTGGTTAGAAACTTACCTGTATCCAAAGAAAAATTCAGAGAAATTCAATCTTCAGAGTTATTTGGCATTTGTTCTATTGAGCACTAGTTTATGTTGATAAGGTACAAATGAGGTGGCAAACTAGCTCACGATTGTAGAAAAATTATCCAGAAAAATATTGCTACTAAAATGCCTTTTGCCAGGTGTGGTGCTCTCTGAAGGTAGAGGCGGCAGGACTGAGAGTCCAAGGGTAATTTAGGCTGCATGGCAGAGACTCTGACTCTTCCCAAATAAATTACTCCTGGACACACCCACATTTAATTAGGTGTTTATTCTCTAGCAACTGAAAGTGATAGAGGCAAATTAACAATGTTTTTTTTTCCTAAAATTACTTAGACTTTGTCAGCTTTTTAAGAGAAAGAATATTCAAATAAGAAGAAAAACATTTTGAAAGTATTTTAATGAGATCTTTTGAATTTACCCAGTAATCCTCATTCTAGTGTGTGTGTGTGTGTGTGTGTGTGTGTGTGTGTGTACATATGTGTGCATGTACTTACGAAAGCCAGAGGACAACTTCAGGTATTTGCCAGGTGTCACCCACAATGCTTTCTTGGGATAGGAACTTTTCAGTGAACTGGAACTTGGTAAACAGACTGGGACCTCTGGCTGTCCAGGGAGGCCCAAGGATCCGCCTGTTTCTGCCTACTCAGTGCTGAGCTTGCAAGGGTATATCAACACACCAGCTTTCTAAATCGGTTCTCTGGACTGAACTCAAGCACTTTGCCAACAGAGCTATTTCTCTAGCCCTGTGTTGACAGTTTCAGATGTTGGATATGAAAAATTACTCTTGGAACAGAATGCTTTTTCTTTATTAGTATCTGTGATTTTTATGAGTTATATTTTGTATCTTTATTGAGTTTGTTATTGAATGTTGAATGATTTGCTATTGAATGTTGTTCCTTCTGCCTATGTGTATTTTGGTATAATTTAAATCTATTTGATCTTATTCTCTACTCTGAAAATATCTGTTTGGCAGATAGGGCGTAGGTTGGGATGGGGTGTGGTAAAGCTGTGGAGAGCCTGTCTGGCATATGTAGGGCTCTGGCTTTGATCTTCAGCACTCCAAAGGATAAAGGATGTATGATTTACCAAACATTTTGCATGTGAATCATATTCTCTAAGTGAGTTACATGCCCACATTATCAGCACTTCCAGAAGGAGGGTTAAAATGTTGGGGGCAGGGTCCTGTAAAATCATGGTAAGAGACTATGAGATTTGAATCAAACAGCTAACAGTAAAATTTGTAACCTGGGGTTATGGCCCCTGTTCCTTCCTGCCATTTCAATATTGTGAGTGCAGCCACATGGAGCACTGGGCAAGCTGACACCTGAGTTCTGATGTAATCACAGGTGCGGCATGGCATTCTGACATCATCAGGTCACACTCCTTCTCTGTGTGATCACTCATTGCACAAGTATGTGTTGAACCCAAACACAAAATTCACTTTCCGCAGCTCTTCTCTTCCCTTCAATGGGAAATTGGCTTGACTGTAGAGTGTGACAATTCAGCATCTTAATAATTACAGGAACACATGAAATAGATTACAGTTCATTAGTTAAATGGGCTAGGGATAATTCTACCAAGTTTTTCCAAATGGTAAAATGTTCTGCATTATACCATATCAGATGTATTTCTTCAAGTTTAACTTGTTTAGTTGCTCTTATGTTACCCCTATATGTCATTTAAAAATGGTAGCATTTAAAGATGTCTTTATAAAATTAGTCATTTTAGTGTTCTCTTGAATAAAAAAAATAGATAAAGGCCCCATTACCTATTTTAAATCATACTATTTAATAAATAATTTAATGTGTGTGAGTATTTAGTCTGCATGTGTGCCTGTACACCATGGGCATCCTGGCGCTTGTGGAGCTCAGAAGAGGGTGTTGGATCCCCCTGGATCTGTAGTTGCATATGTCTGTGAACCACTGTGTGGTTGCTGGGTCTTCTGGAAGAGTAGCCAATGCTCTCTCCACAGCCCTGGCAAAGGCTCCTTTTAACCGTTGCGTTTAACTTTTGTTTCCTGACTTACACTGGAATTCTCCTTCCCAACCACAAGGCTGTAGAGCAACTGTATAATGGAAACGAATGCAAAGCCGCTCATGCAAATCTCCACGGAACTGCGGGACTATTGCTCGGCTGCTTTGACTGCCCGTTTGGAATTTTTCTTTTTCCTTGTTCTCGTTTCCTAATGCACTTGGGTCCAAGCTTGAAGGGTCACTCCTGGATTCTAAAACAACCATTTCTTCATACACTGAATAATTCTAATCGGATAGATGCTTCTAACCATGCGCTAGACAGCATTCAGAATTTTAAGTCACACTTCAAAACGGTGCAATAGGCTGTGAATGGACATGAATTCTGGCAAGAAACTAAAAAATTTGAATTTTATAGTTTTACATTCTATTACATTGCTGATTGTTGTTTGAAACACCTGTTAGATAGTTTCATGAGAAAATCCTAATCCAGATGTTCTGAGAGAGAAGCCTACTGTTTTAGTTTCTGTTCCTTTTGCTCCTGGAACAGCAAAGGATTGGCATTTGGCTACAAGCATGAATGCTGCCTGCTGTTAGTACCAAACTGCTTGACATTAAAGCTGGCCATGAACACCTGCCCCAGTTTTATAATAGCTTGCTTTTTGAGACAGAGTTTCTCTGTAGCTTTGGAGCCTGTCCTGAAACTCACTCTGTAGTCCAGGTTGACCTCGAACTCACAGAGATCCGCCTGTCTCTGCCTCCAAAGTGCTGGGATTAAAGGCGTACGCCACCACCAATCTGCTTTGGACTACTGTATTTTTGTTCAACAAATCTTGCTTCTAGATAAGAATATGTCAGCATGTGATTGTTCCTATTACCAGCTTCTTGGAAACTACGTATTTTAAATGTTGCTTGACATTGGCAGCCAGATTGAATAGCATTGGATCTCACAAGCTGCTCCCAGGATTTTCATACATTCCAGCTTGTTTGTTATCATTGTTGAAGTAAGACAGAATTTGTAAGAACTACCTGAAAAGTGAATTTGACACAACTTGGTTCTTTTTTTTCTCCTCTTGGTTTTTGTTTAATTTTTATTTAATTCAACCACAGCTTTCTTTGATGAGTTACCTTAAACTCAGGATAAAGGTGTCAAGTAACAATTAAAACAGTCTTAGCACCTCTAAAGTGACGGATTACAATCTTTGTAGTGATAAGAAAGTCATAGAAAAAGTTTAGTTTTTCACGAAACGTATTACCTAATTCGTGACTCAGCCTTTTGTAGAGGAGATGTAAATTCAAGCCACCTGCTCATAATAATGAATCTGTGGATGTGAGCCTGAACGTTTTGAATATGAACAAACAGGGGAAAAGGAGAAGTCATTGAAGGGACCAAAGTTTGAGTCATGTGGTTTGAAAGTTTGTGGAAAGATTTTGCCCCCCCCCCCCCCCTTTTATGCTCTGTGTGTGTGACAAGGTTTTAGATGAGCGTTCTCCAGTCTTGTCCGACGTTTCTCCTCAGCTGCTTTGGAGCTGACTTTTCACAAGTAAGATTTTTAAACATTTCAAGAAATGGGTTTTCAATGAAAATGTAGTTGGAAGATTTAATTGCTGTGGTTTCCCTGCTAAGAGTTTTTCTGTTTCTGACTCATTTTCTTTCAGACACCAGTTGATAGGGACACTTTACAGTTTTGTTCCCTGTGTGAAAACTGGTCTTTTCCTTTAGTCGTTAGTTTGGCTTTGTTTGATGTGGATGCTTCCCTGCCCCTTGCCCCTATTACTTTGCACTGGCCCAGGGTTTCTTTTAAAGGGCACATGCTGTTTATTTCACTGTTAAAAGCATTCGTGTTGTTTAACATCAACAACCAGAATCAGGTAAAAGTAGCTGGGTGTCTATTGCTGCAGTGCTTAGTCCATATTTGGATGGGGACAAGAGAGTACAATATATAGCTTTTTGTTAATCTCACACAGTTCTGTAAAGAAATAACTATTTTCCAAATTGCCATGAGTCATGCTGCCCAGATGTAACTTCTCTGTGTTACTCAGCGGCACAGCTGCCATTAGACTAGTAAAAGTTTCAGGTCATGACCAAAGGTGTTTCTCCCAGGCACTGGCCCCTTTACTCACTACCCCGAGAACCTGCCACGAGTCCTCTGATTGCCTCTTTCCTCCCCTGTCATCAGAAGCTGCTCATCTAACACTAACAATCTCCTGGGACAAGTATCTTGTTGGCTGGATGTGCAACTGTGCCTGCCTCTTCAAGTCCTGAAACTTGCTTGGGTAATTGACATACAGAGCATTCTTGCTTGACGAGAGACGTAGACGGCAATTTGTAGAAGATGAATGCTACGTTCTGTCACCATAAGACATCTCTTATACTGTGAATTCTACTTATTAACGTACTGGCTCAGATGCCAGTATACCTTACAACACATGAAGAAGGTATCACAAAATATATTCTGTCTTCTACTTGTTATTCAGATGAAAAGGAACTAATTAGCTGCATTTGTTCCATTTCTTCAATAGTGGTCTTAAGGCCTGTGCTATCGGTGACCTGTTCAGAAAGTCTTTCTTGTGCCAAGGAATTCACTCCTATTTTCTATTTTCTTTTTTATCAGATTCAAAGTATCTGGTCCTATGTTGATGGAGGATGACTGTATTTTAATGAATGCACCAATTTTGTTTGTTTGCTTTTTAGCAACTGGGATAAAAATTGTTTTCAGTAAAATGTAAGTTTTGACTGAATCACGGTCTGTCTGAAAAGCAGACACCTACAGTAGACATGTTTGAGCCCTTGTCTTTTCTGGGCAGCGGGCAAAACATTGAGAGCAGGATCAGAAGTTTCTGGAGACGGATCATAAAAGTTTTTCCTCATTTTGGTCATTGAGTTTCTTAAGTAGTATATATAAAACTTTTATGCAGTTATACTTGTGTATAAACAGATAAATAGAAAACTCCAATCATGTACTTAAAACAAAATCTAGTGGGGACTGCAGAGTTGACTCAGTGATTAAGAGTATTGGATGCCCTAAATGGGATGTCTCTATCAAAACCCTCCCCTCAGAGCTCAGGGAACTCCGTGGAAGAGAAGGAAGAAAGAGTAAGAGCCAGAGGGAATGGAGGAAACCAAGAAAACAAGACCCTCTAAAACAGCATGATCAAAGCCTATACGAATTTACAGAGACCATGGCAGAAAGCAAAGAGTCTGCCTGGGTCTGCACCACGTCCTCTGTGTATATATTATGGCTTCCAGTTTAGTGTTTTCATGGGATTCCTGACTATATAATGATGATATGCTCTTAAGGAAAAAAGGGAACATCTTCTAGTCAGTTAAGGTACAGACTCGTGGGAGCTAATAAGGACTTACTTCGACACTCACATATTAACACCTCTATTTGTCAAGCACATTCTTTTCACTTTCACTACCAAGTGCTCTTCACGTGTCCTCCTGTATGACATTAGTATGTTAAATGCAAAGCTAGAGCAGGATTTTCCACCTGTTATCTGTGTTAAGTGCTTTTATAGTCTATAATGTTGTATCACCAAAATATGAGTTTCCCAAGTGAAAACAAATGGCTTATTTTTCTTTGTGTCTTTAGTACTTGGAATACTTTGTGGTCACTCTATATTTGCTAACCACAATGTGTTAGTTCCTCTCAGCACATCAGAGCCGTGATAGTCACAAATCTTCAATTTGCTAACTGTTAAGGACACACCAGGATGGTGAGCCTGGCAGATTTAAGGAATGGAGAGAAGTCCAGTGTGCAGGCAGAGGACACAAGAAAGAGGTACAACCCAGCTTTGGGGTGCAGAAGGTGTTGTCAGTAAGCCATGACAAAGTACCAACCAAAAAGCCTTCAAAAGGATTTAATTTGGTGCACGTATGCTTGGCTCCAAGCACTCCAAATGTCATGGCAACAGAAACTTGTGGTGGATGCCTGAACCACATTGCGGATGAGAAGGAGGTGGGGAGTGGAGGGGGAGGGACAGGAGAGAAGAAAAGGAGGGAGGAAGCAAGAGAGGAAGAGAGAGAGAGAGAGAGAGAGAGAGAGAGAGAGAGAGAGAGAGAGAAAGAAAGAAAGAGAGAGAGATTCTCAAGAGCGAGATACAGTAATCAATGGCCTATTTCTAGGATTTACTTCCTCCAGTTATGTTCTGCCTCCTGAAGCTGTCACTTTTTCCTCAAGTAGCACTAACACTGGGATCATATATTCAACAAATGAGCCTGTCAGGGATGTTTCATATTAAAAACCAAATAGGCTTAGAGTCAATAGCAACTAAGTTTGCAAGAAGATAGAGAGATGTGAGGCTTCACACGCAAAGAAAGATGAAAGCTTGTAAAATCAGATAATGGAGATGAAGTGTGCAATTATCTCAAAACAATGAAAATATCAAATAATGGTTTATTTAACTAAAAAGAGAAAAGGGGGGAAGAAATTGGTGATTTTAATGCAAAAACTTTTTAAATTTTTTTTATTGATTTTATTGAGCTATACATTATTCCCTGCTCCCCTCCCTTCCTCTAAAATATATAATATATATATAATATAATATATAAGACATAGAAAATATGAAAAAGTTGAAATAATTTGTTGCAGTCTATCTGACCGCGGTAGAATGAAAGTAAAAACAAAAACCAAGAGAATGTGCACAGCATACACAAACTCATGCAGATTAACCACCACTTATTCAATGATAAGTGGTCATCAACTAAATAAAAAGGAAAGTTGAAAATGTCCTAGAATCTAATGAAAAAAAAACCAACGTACCAAAACCTATGGTAGGATACAATGGGAGAGGTTGTAACAAGGACATTCATAGAAACAAGTGCCTATGTAACATAGAATCAGATATATCAAATAAAAATTTTAATAATGATTCATCTTAAAACCTTGAGAAAACAAGGGAAAATTATACTTTGAATCATTAAGGAGAAAGAAATAACTGAGGTCAGGTAGAATTTAATGAAATAGCAATGAAACGGAGTTGGTTCTTTGAAAAAAAAAAAGATTGGAAAATCCTTAGCTAAACTAAAAGGAGAGGGAAACAGATTAACAAAATTAGAGACTAAAATGGAGCCATTAGACAAAAATCAATGAAATTAAACAAATCAGTAAGATGTACCTCTGACAGGGCCCATAGGTATGGGTCCATTCTATCTTGACTAAAGGTCAGAGAGTTAGAACTGACTTCTGTTCCTTCAAAGTTATTTTCTGTTTCTACCTAAAACAAAGGTCCCACCTTGATTTAGGTCAGAGAGTTCTGCTCACTCAAGGTTATTGTCAACAGGTGTGACTAACATCTAGCCCTGCTATTTCAGGCATTAAGAAGTAGATCTGTTTCTACCTCAAACAAAAGTCTAAGAATACAATTAAGTTCCTTTTCCCCTTAGGAAGATAGCTATGAATTCCACCCAGGGAGTGGTTTGCCTATAGAATGTTTTGGTCTAGGGGGCCAGCCTCAATTATCCTATTCTGCCAATAGAATGTTTAACTAAGAATGTGGCCTATAATCTTTCCACTGCTCTGTTCATTTCCTTGTAGCATGTCAATGCAGTCTTTATCTTAGTCCTACCTTTTGGGGTCGGGGATTTAAGCAAATGGAAATGAAATGCAGTCAATTTCAGTATTGGCTGGAACTCCCTCTTGATACTATCCTATGCTTCTGTTAGTTATTTGCACTCACCTCTTCATTCAACATTTCCCAAACCTGTCAAATGGTATCCTTGTAGAAGCTGCTCTCCAATACACCTCAAAAATATACATTTCATGAGATTCTAAAAGAAATACTCTCACAATTGACAATTGGGCTTCATGAAGTTAAAATGCTTCTGCACAGCAAAGAAAATCGTTATTCTAGTGAAGGGGCAGCCTTACAGAAAAGGAGAAAATAGTTGCTACTTGACAGAATTGTTATCTGGAATATACAAATAAATAACAAGAAATCAAACATCTAGTCAAGGACTAGCCGAGGAAAACAGACAGTTTCCCAAATACAAATGATCATTAAAATACATGAAAAAGTATTCAATTCTCTAGCCATCACAGACATTCAAATTTAACCTATATTTACATTTCATCTTACCCCAGTCAGGATGTCAGTCATAAGAAAAATAATCACAACAAATACAGACTCGTTGTGGGAGGATGAGCCCTTACACAACTGCTCGTGAGGATGTAAACTAGTCACTGCGGAAATCTGTGTTCATCAAAACTAAATATAAACCTAACATACGATCAAGCTTCACCACTACTGGACATTTACCTCATAGGCCACCAGTCAGCACATCACAGACACTTGCACATCAACTGTTGTTGAAGCACTATTCATAGTAGGTAAGTCGTGGAACCGTAGGTTTCTGTGCTGGTTAGTTTTTTGTCGGCTTGACACAAACTAGTGCCATCTTAGAAGAGAGAACATTGTATGAGGGGTTGCCTCCATCAGATAGCCTATAGGCAAATCTGTAGGGTATTTTCCTGATTCATAACCAGAGTGGGAGGAGTCGTCAGCTCACTGCGGGCAGTGCCACCCCTGCACAGGTGGTCCTGGGTGACATAAGAAAGAAGCTGAGCCAGCCATGGAAAGGAAGAAATGCCATTCTGTTGCGTCTGTTTCCGGTCTTGTCTCCAAGTTCCTGCCTTGGCTTCCCTCAGTGATAGAAACCAAATAAATCCTTCCCTCCCCAAGTTGCTTTGGATGTGGTGTTTATCATAGCTACAGAAAAGAAACCAGGACAGTATCCAAACAACAGAGCAATGGATAAAGAAGGTGGGGCATATACATATAGTAGAATTTTCTCTAATTCTAAATAATGATTTTATGTTGTTTTAGGAAAATGGAAGTAAAGTCACGGTAGATAATTCTTTGAAGCAAATTGAGCCAATCAGAGAAAGATAATAGCCATGCTTTCTCTCATTTGCAGCTCCTAGATTTCATGCAAATGCATAAATAATGTGTGTGTGTGTGTGTGTGTGT